>NC_135318.1:47963819-48321319 GCF_048772815.1 Callospermophilus lateralis | reverse complement strand
TAAACAGACGGTGTGACCTTCAGAGATTAATCAGTTAAAACGTCCCTTATGAAGCTGTTTTAGATTATTCTTGACAGTAGCTGTTTTTGACAGGAGAAGGTCAGAATCAAAGTCCTTTTTCAACCATTGTAGGACACACGTCTGCATCAAATGTAGCAAACATGCAGGAATCATTGAGGAAGGGCGCGAGCGTTGTTTTTAACTCCCCATTTTCATGCTTTCTTTTAAAGCAGAAACGTTTGGAACATGACAAATGGGGTAAAATGTTTTCCACCTGTATGCCCAAGCCTATCTGCAGAGACACATAATACCCCTGTGCGCAGAGTCGCTAACATATTTGAACATTTCCCCCTTTGATGTTGAACCACGGGTCTTAAGTGCGCTCCCCACAGTCCACTTTTACTCTGTGAGTCAAATTGAAGTTCTTGAAATGGGGCCGATGGCTTTGCTGGCGAGTGACTGTGCTCTCATTCTATAAGAAAGAGTCACCCAATCAGGGCATTGTGTTTCCGTTTCTTTTATGAAATAAGTCACTTTCTGGCAATTGCTGTTTGCTTTTGAAAGCTGGAAGAGTCAATTTGGGGTCTGAGGGGCTGGAGAGGAAGCCCCCAACTGCTGGCAATTGCTTCTTCCTCCGTGTGAGTTTGAAGCTATTGTCCAGGCAAGAGAATGTAGGGTAAGTCTGGCCGGATGCGGGGAACTCTGTGTTTTAAACACATGACATACCATTTTCTTCCATTTCAGTTGGATGAACCTAAATGCAGAATAGATTTTTTAAAAAACACAAATATAACTCGGTCCCTTTGCTGGGGATCACTGGAGAATGAATTTGCTTTTGAGTGAATGATGCATTAGTAGCCTTTTCCCTCTGCTTGTAGGTACTTTGCTTTCTTAAATTCCAAGACACTGTTTTTGTTTGTCAATAGAGAACGACAGATTACTTTCCTTTTGGAAATCAATTTAAAAAAAAATACCCCACTATCCTAGAAACATTGCAGGGAAACAATGCTGGCATCTTCTGCTTGTTAAGTGACTTGAACGTAGTTTTGACTTTGATGTGGGAGGACCGACATCCCAGAGAGAAGTAAAGCTAATTCTTTACCTGACTGTAGAGGCAATGGGGGGGAGAACCAGAGGTTCAGAAAGAAGCCCAGGGCACCTCCTCAGCATGTCTTCTCTACCCCAGTGGTGAGGTAGGAGGGGAAAGAATCATCTTTTAAGCCTCTAGAGTCTGCCATCTTTCTCAGGAGTAGGATCAATCCCTGTGTCAATCATGATGATGATTCAAGTGCTTTTCTGCCCTGTGCTGTGCCAAGTGCTGGTGTTGGTGCTGATAGAATGCTGCTCCCTGTCACCAAAGCCTGAGTCTATTTAAGACACAGAATAAGTCAACAAGAAGTGTGGTATAGCACGGAGTCATTACCCCAGTTCCTTTGACGGAGGGCATTCTCCCATTTGGGGAAACTGGGCACTGGGCGTGAGGCCCAATGGAGTCAGCTCGCTGAGGTCTTCCTGTACATTTCCATCCTTCTGATATCTACAGAATGAAGACCAAGTGCTCAGCACCGTCCAGACACCGAAGAAGATATTCCCATGTACCAAATAACATCCTTGCATTCAAAGGGGTGTTCGTTAGAAAACCATATGCAAAAAAGCTCAATAGCAAAGCAATGCAGTATAAGAGGTATATCACAAGCATTCTAAGGATATACAGGATGGGGCTAATTTTGAGGTGAAACAGATTTCTATTTGAATTGCTTATGGGCTAGATTATGCCCTTAAACTAGTTATGAAAGTTCTCTCTATGATCATCTTATTGACAAAAACAAATACGTAAACAACAACAAAAACTTTGCTAGGTTAGCGGGTTAGAAGACAGTGTCAATGAGCTAATAATGATAAATTGTAATTTTATTTGCAATAAAATATAATCACTTTATTAAGCAATGATTCTGTGCTAGAAATTGTGTGCTAAGTGATTTCCATGTACTTATTCAGCTTTATCCTTATTAATATCTTTGAAACAGGTACTTTTATTATTCTATCTTACAGATGAGGATGTTGAGATTCAGAATGAATCCACTTGTCTGAATGGTAAATGGCAGAGGTGAGATTCACACCAGATTTGTGAATCCCAGAGTCGTGACCTAATGACCACCGTTGGCTGCCTGGGTTCGGACTTGTATCTGGGAGGGAAACTGGGGTACTCCGGGCATCTTGTGGTTGTTTGGTCATGGGTATCTGAGGTCACACAAGATAAGAGTGAGAAAATGAACAAGGCCACCGACATATCTCTTCTGCACGGTAAGTTTGAGTAGAAATCGGAATGATAATTAAATGGCTGAATGATAATTAGTATATGACATGCTGAATTTGATTTTGGGGGAAATCAAATGCCAAGAGTTATTGAAAAAAAAAAAAAAAGAGAGAGAGAGAGAACCTAAAGCCCTAATGTTGGCCAAAGAGCTGTGGTTTGTTTGGAGAAATAGAGGAATGGGAGTTGTTTTTACACAAAGTCACTAGGAGGCCGTGGGGACTTGGGGCCCAGCGGTCGCCAGTGTTTCTACCAGCTTTCTGGGAAAATAATTGCTAATCGGTGAGCTGCCAGCCAATTGTTTAATTTCCCCTTAGGCTAATTTCTTGTCACTCTCTGACAAGAAAACCTGGTGCTTGGGATGGGGTGAGCTGTGCTGTGCGATGAAGGTTTAAAAGGTGAGGAGAGGAAGATTAGGAGAGGTGACATCATACCATGGGTTTCGAAGCAACTGCTACTTCGTTCAGTTGTTGCCTCTATTAATCTTCAGGGGGTTGGGAGTGTGGAAGGGCTACCAAGGGCCTCAAAAAGAGTTGCTGTCACCTTCAGCTCCTAGAAAGACCAGTGAGTCCTGTTCATGATTGGTGTTTTGAGCTCTTGAAAACCGCCAGGATAAATGCAATCAAAGCAACATCTTGATAAAATGTCCCTGTTTCGAGCAAGCACTCCAAACATCCAGTGTAGAGATACATAGCAATCCAATCTAACGATTCAGATCAGACCAAGGACTCAATAAATGCCTAAAATGAGGCAGGTGACCTCAAATGATCCACTAATAGTGAGCTCTGTGGCTCTGGACAAATGACTTAACCACTCTGAGCTTCGGTTTTCTCCTCTGAAGAGCAGGGATTCTAATATTTCCTGCCTGTAAGCACTGTTAAGAGGATTAAATAAAACAATTCATGTAATGGATTTAGAACTATCAGCTGTGGGAAGGCCCCTGGAAACACAGTTCCTTTTAATTTTCCAATGAGAAGATCCCATGAGCCCAGAAGGTTCTATTCTTGTGGTCAGTCCTTGGATATCTCCCCACCTTGGTTTGCAGGAACAGAGATGTGGTTCACATGAAGACGTCACATGGTACTGTTAGACAAGCTGACTGATTTTCTCCAAGACCCTGACACTCCAGGTAGGCCCTGGGTGTTCGTTGTGAATTTTGGGTGTGAGTAGGTTTCCAGAAAATGAAAATCAAAATGGTGGGTCAGGCTAAGACTCCCCTGCCTTCCCTTGGATTCATTACAGGCTCTGGTGAGAAGAGGGCAGTCAGTATGTAGAGTTCCTGTGCGTTTCAGCACTAACTATATATACACATATTTCCCCTCTATGCTTTAAAAATACATATAAAAGTAACACTCCTCTTTGCTCGTAATGAACAAAATGTCCAAAGTCGTGCTTAAAATACATTTGAACAAACAGAAGCTGCATCTGGAAGCATGGTTAGTGGGAAGTACAACTGTTTGGAGGGGTTTAACTTCTTTTTTTTTTTTTTCTTTTCCAAAGCAAATGCTCTGAAAAGTTCATTTTATATCAGAACAGCCTTTTCTCGAACCTGTTTTAAAAGTTAATTATCAAAAGCTTGCATCTTCTAGCTCTTGCCTATGGATCCCTGCTGCGTTTGTTGTTTAGCTTTCCTTGGGAAAGAGTCGCTCTACGGAAGATCATCGGCATGATGTCACAGTCCAGGGACTCTAACCGTCCTAGCTAATCAGCTTAGAACGCCAGTACCTCCTTAATGTGGGATCTGGGACCTTCTCAGTGCAGGGCGAGGAGCTGAACGAGTCTGCCAGCGCATCACTTTATTTCTTTTGCTTTAAGCAAGAATAATTTGCCTTTTTTTCCTCTCATCTTTCTCCCTTGTTGTTTTGCCCCTGAAAACTGTGCAGCTAAAGCAACCTCCAGGGTGGACACTAAATCTTCTGATGCAGGCAGAGCAGTGATAACATCTGAACCGAGGGTGCTTTTCCAGGGCATGCTTGACAGATGTAGCAGGGCCTTTTAGGATTTAGTGCTGGAGCGTATCTATTACCCGCGCTGCAGCACAGCTTGGCAGGAGCTGTGTGGTAATCTCCCATGAATTCTGTCTGACTTATCAGAGCTCCTGAGCAGGCTGCTGCAGGACGCCCGGGCTCTGCGGCCCCGTTGGGGAGAGGCAGACCTTCCGCTGCAAACTCTTTGAACTCTTCTGCGGGGCGTGTCTCAGAGGTGGGGTTCTCCCAGCTCTGGAACTTATCAGCCCCTGGACCCCTTGGCTTTTGGAGAGATCATGTCGAATTTGCTTTCACCCCGCCGGCTTCTGAGTGTATGGTTTCAAGAGACAAAATTTAATTTCTAACATGGCTATTAGGGCCAAAGTGATTGTTTTAATGAAGTGGCAGCCTGCTTGGGGGCCTTGATGGGGGGGGGCAGTAAATAGATGCATGCTAGGAGCACCTTCTTGCATCCCTCCCCCTTTCCTTTTATTCCTTCTTCTTTCCCTTCCTGCCCTTCTTCCCTTCACTTCCACTCTTTGCCCCCTTCTCTCCATTTTCTGGCAAGGACAGGCCACCCTCTCTATGGGTTCAGCCTGAGAGTCCCTCTTCTCCCCTGGCTTCTGCTCGGTGAGTCTCATTGGGTTCTCCCAGAAGGTGCTATTGGACAACCCTGTCCTTCTCTGCTCTAACAATTACCTTGGCATTTTATAAAAATACCAAGATTGATCACAAACACCAAATTGTTTAGATCACAGATTAAAGTTTAATTTTGGAGTTTTGCTGTAGGGTTAGAATTAGCTTCAGAGTGTGTGCCGCATAGGAGGTGCTGTAATTTGTTTTAAGGATAAGGCCTTGGGGCAGCTGTGCATAAAATGAGCATGATTCCTTATTCCCACGGTTGATTTTTGAATGGGAGTGCAATTAGAATTTTTTCACCCAGAAGCACATACAGTCGGAGCAAAGATAATACCTTGAATGCATATCAGCTTAGGAGACCTCTCTTGGAAATTTATTTATTGTTCAGCAAGTCCTAATGCAAAGAGAGCCATGCTTTCCATAACAACAATAAACTCACCCTTTAATTTCAAGTCTGGTGTGTTTGTAGAGACTCTTGCCGTGTCCTTGTTATCAAGTGAGACTTCGACGGTGAATTTTAATGTCACTCATAGAAATGTAGAGCTGGTTATTTTTCTTTACAGAAAAGAGCCTCTTAGAAACCAAACCCTGGAAAAGCAGTGCTCTCGGTACCCTCAGTGGCTACAGAGATTTTCCTGCCATGTCCCGGAACCCTTCCCTGAGCAATCAAGGAGGTACCTCCTGTGATATAAAGAAGCTATTTTTTTTTCTGATTAATGATGCTAATCTCATTTGTTTTCCACTGGAGAAATGTTGGAATCCATGTCCACAGAATACTTATTTAATCTATCCAGCCAAGGTGATCTCTTGGTCATTGGATGCCATGGTCACTGCCAGTGGGAATCTAGCCTCAGTGACAGGAAGGGTGGAGGGGTATTGGGCTCTGGTTTGGAAGTGAATATTCTTACTCAGAGAAAATTCCAGCACTGGTATGTATGTATGTATGTATGTATGTATCTATCTATCTATCTGTCTGTCTATCTATCTATCTATCTATCTATCTATCTCCTTTTAAAGGGCAGAACCTTAAGAGTTATGATCTTTTGAAAATTTCTTTCTGGAGATGAAGTCATCAGAATATCTATGGATTTAGGGTTTCCTAAGTTGAAAAACTGAATTTTTTTTAAATTCATTTTATGGTTTAGGTAAATATGGAGCATCCCTTCTCCATGCTTTTTATTATCTTAAAATATATCCATCACACATTCTTTATTGAACAAGAATGCAGTCAGGGTAAATGACCACCAAAAGCAATCTTGGTTGTCTCCTATGAGAAAGGGTGATTTGGATAATTCAAACAGGCTGCCCAAGTATTAAAAAACCAGGCTAGTGGTTGATCACTAACTTTGTGTAAAAGTTCCAGTGGGCAGGTGCAGCCAAGCTGGCTCAGTAGGGGGACCAGAGAGCCGGAACTTTCCCCGCTCACATAGGCTATTGGAGTTCAACCCTGATCTTGTGGCTTAGCTCTCTGCTCTCTTTCAAGTGCTGAAATTGGTGGGAAGGTAGGGTTCAGTTGAAGACGCCATGTTATTATTGCTCTTTTCTTGGAAGTAAAAAGCCGTAGCTCACTCTTTGCTCACTCTTGAAGGGTAAGCCCTCAAGGTCTCCGCATCTTAGTGCAGCTGTGCCTAAACGTTCTCTCACTTTCCTTGTACCCTTCCCAATTTGTCCTGCAATTCAGAAAATACCAGGCTGATTATTTAAAACCCATGTTCAGTTTTTTAATGCATATACACCACTTGCACATTTTCTCCTTTTTGCAAACTTGAAGTCACATTTCTTGTGAATTGATTGTTCCACTTGATAATATAGTTTGGATATCTTCCCATGTCAATGAATATACTTCTACGGTGCCGCTCTTGTTGGCTACATAGTTTTCTAATATTTGCCAGGATGACCATTATTTAGCCAACCTCTCCAGTGTTAGGTTAGGTAAATTTCATGGGTTTGTCTTTGATCCATAATAGTAATATCACAGATCTCTGTAGTATATCTTTGCGTACTTCCTTGATTACTTCTGTAGAATAATTTCCTAGAAGTAGAATAACTAAGTCAAGGAATATTTAAAAAATTTAAGGCTTTTCAATAATTTGTTAAATTGTCCAACAAAATCATTATCCCTACCATATAATTCTTCCTATATTTTCATACAGTTGTATGTTTGAGAAGGCGTTTGTCTTGATACTCCCACATTGTCTCTTTAAAAATATTAGTATCAATTTGATAGGTAATAATTGATTTTATTGTTTTGGTTTGTGTTTGGATTTTTTCCTAGTTTTTTGTTTTGTTTGTTTTTTAGATTCTGTACTTGTATCATTCTCTAGTTGGTCTGACTTGCATGATGATGGTGTTCTTTCTTTAAATCCTGGGGTTGAGGAATATGCTTTTCACTTCTTGGAATAGGAATCGTAGTATTGAGATGTTGTAGGTACTCTGTGAATCCCGGTTCAATTGAATTAGTTTGAAATGGAGAAAAAGAAAAAGATGAAAGAATCATATTTCTTCCAGAAGAAATAACTGGGGGAAAATTTGGGAACAGGATTAAAAGCGAATGAATTGCCATTAGAATTTGGAGTATTTTAGGAAATAAAACAAAATCAAGTTTGAGAGATGGCGGACCAATGCCAGGTCTTATACATTGCTAATGGCATGTCCACTTTTGAAAAATAATTTAGCATTAATCTCACAAGGTAAACACCGGCCCACCCTATCACTTCGCAAATCCACTTTTAGAAAAACTCTCACATTGTTCATAAATTTTCCCAACTTCCCTTTTTATAATAGAAAAAAATACGGACACGACTTGAATGCCCATCAACAAGAAAATGGGTAAATCCACTCTGGTGTGCAGGGGAATGAAATATATCTTACAATATGGATAAATCTTGCAAAAGTAATACTGAATAGAAAGAGTCAGTTTTAGAAAACCGCACTCAGTATGATACCATTTTTATAGGTCTCAAGAGCAAGAACAGCATTCCTGAGCTTATGTACATTTGTGGTACAGCCACACTTCAAAAGGTGTCAAAATTAGAATTTGTGGTTGTGTCGGAGGAGGAGAGGAAGGTAGGAAGGAAAGGAGACATATGCACCTAATCATGTTTTAATTCTTGCATTGGGTGGGGGGACTTTTGTCAATATTTATTATGTGATGCTTTATAATATATATTTGTGTTACTTGTAAAATTGATTGCTTCCAATAATTATATTTAAAATACAATAAAGAAAAGAAAGAATGAAATTAAAAAAATGCTGGTAGCAAGCAGCAGTTTAATCTTCTACAAGAACAACTCTGTCTTTTGCCTTGATCTAGTTTCTTAATTGTTTTAGCTGCTGCTTCTATAAATCACCATTCCTAAAACTCTCTCCCTAAGTCATTGATGAAAGTGCTTCTTAATGGACAAATGTCTGAGGTGCTTTGCCAGCATGCCCACCACCAGCCTGTCCCCTTGTGATCTCTCCTCTGACAAGAGTCTCCTGACGGGTCGGGGATAAAGGGTTAGGACAACTTGATTGGCCGCTGATGCATTTTTGGCCAGCCTGACTGACACTGTTCTCAGTCACCAAGCAGGCTGGATGGGTGACTTTTGGAAGTCACAGCCACAAAGTGATTTTCTTGTCAAGCAACCTATAATATTGGATTCGACATATTACTTTCCCTACCACCCTTGATTCCCAGTCTGAGTTCAGGATATACCTGGATCATTCGAATATTTTTGCCACGAGGGTGAGAAAGACTGCTTAAGATATTAGGGAGGGATTTTACAAAGAGCAAAACTGGCCGGCTGTGGTGGTGCCCACCTGTGATCCCAGTGGTTCAGGGGGCTGAGTCAGGAGGCTCCTGAGTTCAAAGCCAGCCTCAGCAACTTAGCAAGACCCTGTCTCTAAATAACATATAAAAAAGGGTTGGGAATATGGCTCAGTGGTGGAGCGGCCCTGGATTTAATCCCTGGTACCAAATAAATAAATGAATCAGTAAATAAAGGAGCAAAACTGGTCAATGTCTTGAGGTGATTTGGATTTTCTGGGATAATCTTGGTTTTCTCTCAATATATATTGGGCTAGAACAACTGGAGGTGATTGTGTTCCCTGAAGGACATTTGGCATCGTGGGGACACATTTTTCACTGGGGAGGGGTATGCATCGGGGAAGTGAGTTGAGGCGAGGGATGCTGCTAAACATCCCACAAAACCCATGAAAAGACACATCCAGCTTAAAAGATCAGTAGTGCTAAGGTTGAGAATTTCCAGTTAGGAGTGTGTTTCTTTTTCCAGTTGGGGACAGGGTTCCTTGGGTTCCTGAGCTCCGTCTTGGGAGTAGACCTATTTACATAGTGTAAAGAGGCATCAGGGAAGGCAGAGAATGGTCACATTTGCTTCTGTAACACGCAAGTGTGGACCTGGGGTTCATTTTCTCCAGCTTTTTGGCACCTACTGTCCCATACAGTGGTAACTGGGTGAAATTCTCTTTCTCAAATTGAATATAAGCCATTTGAAGGCAGGGTCTATGTCATATGCTAATTCATCTCTTCCACAGGAGCTCTTATAAAGTAGTGCCCCCAAGATTATGCTGAATGAGTAACAAATCACTTGATTATAAGGTAGAATTGTAAAACTTCCTCCACAGAGGCTGTGTGTGAGGAGCTTATCATATCTGAGAGGTGAAAGGCTTAATAGGAGCACAGGTGAAAGGATATTAACTGTCTCTCCTAACCCTTCCATTATTGTGGATTTAAAGAATGTTGTTGTGCAAGGGGTCATTTCATTGCATTCCCTCGTTCCTAGGGGAAGATGTTGAGACTCTGAGAGGTTGATTATGTTATCCAAGTTTGCACAGCGAGTTCCAGGCAGACTTGAAACAGAAATATCATCTTGGTGCTTCTTTTTCACTGAGCTGCTCAACAAATTGTCTTTTTGAAGACTTGTCCCAGTATTGGGCTCATGAGTTTTAGGGGTGATATGTGATTCTGTGCATGTGCTACATGTTCATGAGCTGTGCTGAATATCAAAAACAAGCGCTGAGTATTTGAGTATAACCATTCCCTAGCCCGTCCTGACCCTAACAGGGGAAGTCAGGTTCTTCTCCCTGCTGGGTCCTGAAAGGACGATCTGCAGTGTTCTGACCACAGCACTTACCATATTTTATTGGGGACGGTGAATTTAACATCTGTTATTCACTTGAGCTTTGGGAGGACGGGAAGTAATTTATTTTGTTCGATGCTGCATAAATGGGTTTCCATGAATAAGTAAATGCAAGAGTAAGTCAGGGATGGCCATTTCTGGCTCAGTTTTGGGGAGGGCGTTGTTGGGGTGTGTTCCTTGCTGTTGATGTGGCGATTTCCCAAGGTAGTGGGGGCTCAGCTATTGAAGACAGCTTCTGCCTATATGGAGAGGGTGACCCATGGGGCAGATGCTACCTCAGTTGCACCTTCACGAGGCCTGAGAGCCCAGCAGCAGAGAACCTCACAAGTCGCTGTGTCCACAGTGTGATGTTTTTGATGTGGGAAGGCCATTAATATCCATGTTTTTTCTTTCTCCTTCCAGAGACCATAGTGTCTGAGAAGTCTGCCCACAGCTTGTTATATGGAAGATGAGATAGCTCATTATCCTGAAAATTCTTCAATAGCTGCTCATAATAAGGTCAGTTAAGTACAGAGTGTCCGCTATCATTCAAAATCGTATTCCCATAGAAGTTTAATCCAACATTATTTCCACACATTATTTTTTCTTACTCTCTCAGTTTGGGGAGCAGGAAATTTAGGGCATTCCAATTGATATGAGATTCAACTTGAGATGGGGAGCTCCTGTCCCATTTCCTGATGCTTCTGGAACTCCCAATGCTCTCGGAGATAGCTTCACATGGATTCTTTGGGGGCTCAGTGTTGATGGAAAATGACCTCCTGCTCTGTACAGGCCACCCAAAGAAAAGCAAGACAGACAGTAGGGAGGGCAGGTCTGTTTTTCTTTGGGAGTGCTTAGGAGAGAAGGGAGATCTGAGAAGGAATCCATTCTCCATTTCCCTGGGTTCTTCCTGAGCCCCAGGTTTCCCAAGACCATCACTCCTGGATCCCTAGTTTTCTCACTGTATCATGAATACCTCCTCATCAAGGCCTCTTTCGGGTATTTGCCCTGCTACTACACTGTCCATTCTGTAACACCTTGCTTAAGTCCCTGGTCTCCATGAGGCTGTCGCAGAGGCAGAACGAGGGTCAGGAGGGCAGGCAGCACAACTCCCAATTTACCGTGAGAGCACCTGAGACGGGGGTTAGGTGTGCTGACAACCAGCCCCCTAAGCCTTTCACCTTATGATGGTAACACCTGATATTTATGGAGTGCTTGTGAGGCCAGGCTTCTTCAGGCTTGATTTTGGCTAATTCTCACCTCGTCCTTTGAGGAAGGTGCTGTAGGATCCTGCTTTTACAGAAACAGGAAGCCCCTGTGGAAACAGATAATTTGTTCAAGGTCATTTAGCAAGTCAGGGAAAGCTGGGATTTGAGCCCTAGCAGTCTGACCTCAGGGACTATGATCCCATGCTACCCTACCAAATTCTGTCTTTTAGTGGAAAGAGAACTGGGCCAGGAATCAGAATCCACAGCAGTGATTCTGGGTTTTCCTCATTTTCACTGTTGGGCTTTGGGCGAGTGAGTGTTTCTTTTTGAGTCTCCATGTCTTCCCTCATAAAACAAGGATAATAAAACAGCGGACATAATGTTCTGAGTGCTTCAGAGAGCATTCGCGACCACGGCTGGTCAACCCTGAACCTTATATGAGGTGAAGACTCTGCCAGTTTCCAGCGTGGCTTCTTGGCTATTGTCACCTGCCTGTGGGTCTGTCTTGCCAACTGCATTTCCTGCTCATAGGAGGACACGAGGTCTACTTCCATTGCATCTCACTGACCTGCTTACTCTGGCCTGGTCCCTGCTTACCACGTGGTGGCTTACGGTAGGTGCCACATATTTTCATGGTTGCATCTGCTCTTCATAAATACCTATAATTGTTCCTCCTCTTTTGGATTTCAAGCCTCTCCTTTCTGAACATCCAACTTTCTCAGCACCCCTGTTCAACACTTTTCAATGGAACCTTCCATCAGTGATTTGCCTACCCTTTCAGGGTCCGTTGCCTGCTCTGGCTTAGATTTGTGCTTAACGACCTAAACCCCACATCCTGATGTACACTGAGTTCTCTTCTCTTACCCTCTCCTTCTCCATTGAATTCTCTGGCCAAATCCCCAACTCCTTGCTGACCCTGGGCCCACACCCAAGTAGCTAGTGCAATTGGAGAAATTATACAATGGTGCTGAATTTAAATTTAGGATGACAAATCTCAGTGCCCCAATTTTATCACCTTGCCCTCATGAATTTACTTTCCCTCTCTTCAAGATAATGTTTCCAACCTCCTTCCCCTTCAAAACATCAACACTTGTTCTAATTCTTCTCTTAGCACCCAGGATATCACTTCTTATTTCCCGAGACAAATAGAAGCAGTAGATGAGAATCACTTCATATGTGTGTTGTGAAATACATCAGCCTGTCTGCATCTCAACCCATCTCAACCCTGTCTGCATCTCCTCCTTCCTCCTGAGTGGCCTCTGCCTGCCCCTAACATAATAGAGCTCAGCCCTGGGCCTGTCAGGCTCCTGTCTGGCTCATTTCTTCAGTAGGCAAGGTCCCTCCTGCCTCAGGGCCTTCATACTTGCTGCTTCCTCACCTCCAGCTCTCTTCTCTCAAGTCATTGTCTGGTTCACTCTAACCCAGGAGCCTGCACAAAGGTCAGCAAGCTTCTCCTGACCATGTTATCTCCTTCGCCTCCTTTATTTCCTTCTCAGTGCAAGCCAACATCTGAAAGATAATTGTTATTCATTTACCTGTTTACTGTCTGTTTTCCCCAGTCTTGATCCTTGCTGCATCATTTACACCTACCTGGGGAACAGTTAAAATCGCCGGCCATATAGGAGGTGCTCTGTCTGTTGAATTAAGGCATGAAGGGACAGAATGAGGACCCTGTAAATGACCTGGGATAAGTCACTTCGTGGGTGTCAGATTTCCTATGAGGTAGGGGGATTGGCTCCCCACTGGCTAGTGCCCATTCCAAGTTCAACTCTTCCTAAATGAGGGGTGTTTGGGTCATCACTGTCGTTGTCTACCATCTAGCCATGGGCTGAGTTTGTGTTTAATTCCCACGAGTTCCATGTGGACCCTGAAGGCATCTGCTTGGCTGGATTTCTGCCTTGTTTGGCTGCAGTGTTCTTGTCATGGAACTTGAACAGGAGAAGAGAAATGGAGACCTCTGTGGACATTTGAAGAAGTGAGTGCCAAGAGACCCCAAGGAGATTCAGTGAAGGTTCTGCCCAGGTTAGGATGACTTCACCACGCGGGCAACGGCGAATGCTCAGCCAGGCAGAAGCTCTGTGGAGTAGGTGCAGGGCCAGGCTGACCTCTGGGGTAGTCACGAGGCCCTGTGCTCAGTAACCCTCCAGTTTATCTGCACCTTGTTGTGATATTTACCCCTGGTGACCAAATGCCTGTCCCTGGGAGCTTTGGGGTTGAATCTAGACAAGAGGGAGGCATTCGTATGTTCACTCTATTGAGGAGAGTTCATGAAATGCCATGTGAATCCCAAAGACGATGACATGATGATGATGATAATGATGATAATAATAATAATAATAAACACTTGCGGCCTTAGTGCATGTGCTCAGTGCCAAGGGTTATATACATTCTCTCTCTTAATCCCTTAACACCCCATGAGAAAGATAAGCATAGCTGACATTACTGGTGCACCAAGCATCTCTGAGGCCCCACACTGAGGACATGTGGGTGGAGTGGACGGGCCCCACACCCACGGATGGCTTCTCACTTCAAGTCTCCACACCTCTCAGCTCTCATGCCTGAGGGCTTTTTGGGCTCTGTAGGAACATGCCCGCTCACAGGCAAGGCAGTCCAGAAGTACCCGGGTCATGACACTTCCAGGGTCAACCCTCGACTGACACAGGACAGGAGTTAGTTAGTGGATGAATATACCAGCTTCTCTGGTCTTTGGCAGTGAGCCAATGTTCTGGATATTAGAAACCAGAGGACCCTAAGAGAGTGCCTAGTGGGATAGATTCTCATTGCCCACCAAGGTGGGGATGAATTGAGGGGTCACCAGGCCTACTGTCCTATGGAGCTACCCGGGAAGATTCCTGATGTTCATTTCCTGATTGTCCTCCCTTCCTGGTCTCCTTTCCTTCTTTTTACTTGTACTGACTACAGCTGTCTTCCTGCATCCACATTCCTCTCCCACGGTCTGCATTTGGGAGAACCCAAACGCATAATTGATTCCTATTCTGCTGCTGAAATACTGCAGAGAGAAGGAACAAAGGCATCTCCAGACCTCCAGACCCTGCCTCCCCGTTTAACCAGACTGGAGCTTCCCAGCCTTGCTCCCACTTCCCCAGGTGAACCACAGTGTGTTTGGTCACATGGTCCATGGGCCCAGACCCTAGTTGTTTTTAAGATACAAAAGCATTTGACTCTATTTGCTCCCCGGCAATGGGCAGGGCATCCCCATGGCACTGGAGATAGGGCTCAGGATGAGGCACGTGGCCAAGCTATCTGGGCTCACCTGGTTGAAAACAGCATGACACATGTTCTGGAAACACCAGCCCGAAGCCTAGGTAGACGTGACCTGACAGGCTGTGTTTGTCCTGCTGGGCTCCACGCTGCAGTGACTCAGGCTCAGGTGCAACTTTCTTCTTTCCCAGGGTCTCCGCCCCACCCCCAGACAGCTGGGTTGCATGTGGGTTATGGCAGGTCCTTTTTGGGGAGCCTTTTATCCCACAGTGTTGGAAGCAGGGAGGGAAACTTGCTTCTGATCACCAGTGGGGGCAGTGGAAGCCAAGCCAGGAATTTGGAACTGAGGAAAAAAAAAATAAATTGGGATGATTTTTTTTTTTTTCAAGGAGGAAATATTGGTGGAAGGACCGGATTAGGCTTTCTGGATTTCAGTGAATTCTCTGGGCTTGGCACCGTGCTTAATACATTCCAGAGCCCTCGTGACCATCGTACTATACAGAGAGAGCAAGGCCTACTTGGTCAGGACTCCCAGCAAGAGGGTCAACTCCACCATAAAACAGGGGTAATGATGTGACTCACACTGGGGTGAAGAGATCAAGTTGGGATGATGTCAGATGAGAGGCCTGGGCCTGTGCAGTGCTTGACACGCAGAGGGCGCACCACGGCCTCCTGTCTGCCTTCCTACGTGCCATGGAATGGCAAAGAACTTAGAGGGTAGCTTCCCTCATTATGTAACTCAGTGGGCATGAGAGACAGTTTGTGAAAAATATTCACAGCAGGAAAGATCTTGATTATTTTATCAGGGAATGTGTCAACTTTCTGCTGTCTCTCTCTCTTTTTCTTTCTCAGGAAAGTACTAAACTTTTCATGAGAGGGATACCAGGTTCCCAGCTTGGAAGAATGGAGATTTCTACATGTTCGAATGGGTAACAATTATCCAGCGGAGTTTGTTTAAATGAAGATCACCTGGCAGTATCCTCAGAGATTCGGATTGAACAGGCCTGTATGTTTTAGGAAGCAACACCTGTTGATTTTATCTGGTTTTCTAAGAGATCACCTTGGGTATCCGTGATGTAGGAAACACAGGCACCTCAGAGCTTGACGCACTGTGTTCTCAGAGCTCCTAGCCCAGTGTTTGAGGTGTTAGGGTATGATGGTTAATTTCATGTGTCAACTTGACTAGGGTAAGGGATGCTGAGATAACTGGTAAAGCATTACTTCTGGGTGTGTCCACGAGGCTGTTTCTGGAAGAGATTAATATTTGAATCAATAGACTCAATAAAGAAGACCCACCCTCACCAATGTGAGTGGACATCATGAAAAGGCATGAGTATGATAAATTCACTCTGTCTTCTTGATCTAGGATGTGTACTTTCTTTTATCCTAGACATTGGCTTCCCTGGTTCTCAGGCTGTTGAATTCTTGACTGAATTACATCACCAACTTTTCTGGTTCTCCAGCTTGCAGATGGCACGCCATGGAACGTCTTGGCCTCCATAATTGCTTGAGCCAATTCCCATAATAACTCCCCTCCTATGTTTCTATGTATATTGCTGTGAATTGGGAGTGTCCCCTAAAGATCTGTTTGCTAATGGTTGGATTGCTATCCTTAGTGCTATTGGGAGATGGTAGAACCTCTAAGAGTTAGGAAACTAATGACAGGAAGTTAGATCATTTGGGGGCATGCCCCGGAAGGGGATATTGGGACCTCTATCCCTTCTTATTTCTCTCTTTGCTTCCTTGTTGCCACGAGGTGAAACAAGCCTCTTCTACCACATGTTCCCACCATGATGGACTGAAACCTCTGAAACTACAAGTCAAACAATCCTTTCCTCCTTATAAGTAAATTTCTCAGGCATTTTGTCACAGTGACAAAATAACATGTATACCCCATTGACTCTATTCCTCTGGAGAACCCTGGCAAATGTTGCAAGTCTCCCTCCCTGCTTCCAACACTATGGGATAAAAGGCTCCCCAAAAAGGACATGCCGCAATCCACATGCAACCCCAAGTCTTCCTTCTGTATCAAGCCATTAGTGAGACAACTTTTCCAAGCAAGCTCTTAACAACAACAACAAATTAGTAGCCAGTTATTCTACCACAAGAGTTGCCCTTCTTCCTATGGTAGAGACAGCCATGGGCAGAGTACTGGCATCTCTCTTTGGAGAAGTCCACTACCTTTAAACTGATTCTCTCTTCACTTAGATAAGGGGTAGAAGTTTTCTCTAACATTGACATCATGCTTATTATTTAACAACACAATTGAAGTGTCCTGTCCCTAGTCTTGGATTGCACATTTGTCCCCAAGCTAGCCAAGAATATGGGGCAGCTCAGCTGAAGTTCATCTTACTTGTAGGGATGGAAAGATCTGGTCTCCCTTCCCATCTGGAGCGAGGAGGATCACATTTGTAGCTTCTTGAATCTACAGGCACAAAAATTCTACCTGACATCTTAGACCCCAGGATATCTGTGTCTTGGGCTCTTGATACCTGGTCCAGGTCTGGAGAACCATGGGGGAAACTCAGAAGCAGATTTGTTGCTGGCAGTCTGCTCGGGAAAAGCATCTGCAGTTCTGCTTTAGCCTTTAGCTCTCGAGTCTCCTCACTTCTCTCTTTTTTTTGTTCTCTTTTCCACTCTCTCTGTTCCCTCTCTGCATTTATTCACCCTCTACAGTTAAACATCTGTCTTAAATCTGCAAGGCTAGTCCAAATGTTTATGAGGCTTATTTAATAGGAAGAATAATGATAACTGCTTCTGTTTGTTCTGCTAAGTGATCCCCAGGCAGGAAAAAAGAAAATCCTTTGCCTAGAGTGAAGCTGTAGTCACCCTAAATTTGTATTCATAAAGAGGAGGAAAAAAAAACTAATATTGTGATGATAATAATGATTACTCAGGATTGGTAAGGTCCTCTCTGCTGTCCAACAGCAATGATTTTATTGCACACCAAGGCTGAGGAAGGAGATCATCTTTAGGGTTTGGGGGACAATTGGATTGCCACATTCTCATTTCAAGTAGAGCCTTATGGCTTTTGGAAACAGCTACATTGAGTCATAATTGACACACAGTAAACTCTACATATTAAAAGTGTAGGAGTTGATACATTTTGTGAAGTGCATATGCCTGTGAAACTCTTGCCACCATGAAAGTAGTGAACACATCCAGTCCCCCAGAATCTCCCTGTGTCCCGTGGTAATCCTTCACTCCTGTCCCTCCACCTCCAGGGATCACTGATCTGCTTTCTGTCACTATAGATTACTTTGCATTTTCTAGAGTTTTATTTAAGTGGAAACATGCAGGTTGTGCTCTTTTTGCCTGACTTCTTTCACTCAGAATAATTATTATGAGATTTATCCGTGTTGTTGTGTATATCATAGTTCTTGGCTTTTTACTGCTGAGGAATATTAATCATATGCATAGACCATCATTTATTTATCCATTCACCTCTTGATACTTGAGGCATTTCCACTTTGAGCTGTCATAAAGCTGCTATAACATTTGTGTTCAAGCCTTTGTATGGGTAATTTATATTTCCCTTTCTATTGGATAAATAACTAGGAGTGGAATGAGGAGCCATATGGCTTTTAAGAAGCTTCAGGGATGATTGGAAAGAATCTAGATCTGGCAGTGAGGAAATCTGTATTTAATCTCAATTTTCCTAGTTATCAGCTGTGTGACCTTAGGCAAGGCACTTAACAACTCTGGGTCTCGAGTTTCCTCATCTGTCAAATAAGATGAAAATTAATCTCTGTTTCACATACACAAGAAGAGGGGGGACATTGCCAAGTTTAGAGAATCGGTACAGCTTTCCAAAGCTGTTATCAAGGAATAAGCTCCCAGAAGGGAAAAGTCTATGCTTTATGTCTTGCTTTGCAAGAGATGGAACTGTCCAAAGTCTCCAGAGGTAAAGAATTGGACTTGGTCTTTATTTGTTGCCATGGTTCCAAAGTTGTTGCTGCCATTTCTTGTTCCCCCACCTCCCTGTTTCTTCCGTCTCCTGTTACTGTACCCTTGATAAAGACAGGCACGTTGAGCAAGGGTGGACTGCTAAGAGTCATCCAATGCAGCAAGTTTCAGTTGAAATGAACTTTCCTCCCCTGCCTTGGGTTCATGAATCCCAATGGTGAAAACCAAGCAGAACGATAATGTCACAGAGCTGAGACCTCAAGAGCAGCTCTGAGGTCCTGAGAGCTTTACTAAGAAAAAATTGTCAGGGGGCACTCTTCTCTGTGGGTCTAGCTTCTCAGGCACTCGCTCTCCTGAGAGGTGTTACTCGCGTTGGTTAGAATCTCTGAAGTGCAGCAGGCTGTGCCTACATCTGGGTTCCCTGCCTACTGACTTGTAGATACCGGGGACACTACTTCACTTGTGACGCAGGAATGCTAACCATAAGGCCGACTCACCTCCATGACTCTGGCGATCACACAGCTATGCTCTGGTCGTGTAAAGTTCTGCCAGACCTTTGTGGCTAACTTCCTCTGCAGACTCCAGAAAAGTGTGATTCCACAGCAGATGGATGGATGATCCTGTACATGATGGGAGATGGCGTGGTGAAGCCCTCCCTCCTCCTCAAGATATTTCCTTCAAGTATTTGAAATCCTTTGTATTGGTCACCACTTGGAGCTCCGTCAACTTAAAAGAGCAAGGACACTGACCTTAAGGTAAATCATCCACGAGTTATTACTGTCTAAATTAGAGTATGTTTTTTAGCAAAGTGTTTCAGAATATGGGCATAGAGTAGGGTGGGGAGAAGTGGTGGGGAACGCAGAGCATTGGATCTCCTCCTTTTTTCCTAGGGCTATTCCCACTCAGGGAAGGCAGTTTATTGAGTCATTTCAGTGATCCAAATTAAAACTCATTCTTTATCTCCTGTAAATATTCCACGGTTTCTTTTTTTCCTTTCCAAACTCATCCATATGTCTTAGTCCTGTTAGGGGCAGTTTCTTACTAGACCAAACAACAGCACTCTATTGGATAGGCAAAGTTTCTTTTATTACCTCATTTATTCTCACACTTTTTCTGTGAATCGCTGAAGGAAACAGATGGTGCCATCTCTATTATACATGTGGAAAAATAGGCATAGGTATAAAGAGGCCAAAGGTCTTTTGCAAGATCACCAATTTAAAGGCAAAACCAGTGGTCAGCGGCTGAGAATGCCAAGTTCCTGAGGCTGCCACGTACGTGGGTGAAAGTCCAGGACTCAGAGGCCTTGCTGTGGTGGGGGCTGATTCTAGAGAGAAGGGTGGTTCCTGTTAGAAGCAAAATTGGAGAAAGGTCCCACCCTGGGAGAGAGGCCCATCCTTACTTCTCCCAGGCCTTAGGAGCAGGGAGTTCTTTTAGCCACTCCAACCTGTCTCTCCCAGGATGCTTGGACACCCAGATCATTAGAATAAACAGGGGAGGAAATAATTTTGTCAGGAGCATGACTGCCTTTCAAGGTCATGCTGCAATCCATTACCCGATTGGCCAGCACTCTGAACAGATGGACTGAATCGGGCACTAGTCAGATTTCCCTTTATATTTCAGCATTCCTCACTGCTCAAACCGGACCTGGGATTCTGTTTTCCCCCATTTCTCTCTGCAGCATGGCTAAGGCAGATGGGGTCTTGGCAGCATTGTTTTCAATCTCTTTATGAGGAAACTGAGGCCTGAAGAAAGATGGTGACTCCCTCAAGGTCAGGCACCCAGTAGATGAAACTCAGATCTGACTCACATTTCCGTGTTCTTTCAGTAACACTGTGGGCCTCCCTAGGGAAGTCTGAGAATGGGACCGGTTATGGTTTAGATAGTAGGTGTCTCCCCTAAAAATGAGAGACAATGCAAGAAGTTTAGAGATGAGATGATTTTAAATGATTGGGTCATAAGGGTCTTAATCCAGTCAGTGGATTAATCCCCTGATAGGCATTAACTGAGTGGTAACTGTAGAGAGGTAGGTTGTGAGTGGAAGAGGTGGCCCCTGGGGGTGGGGGGGCGGTCTTTGCAGTATATATTTTGTCTTTGTTGAGCGGAGCCCTCTCTTTCTCTCTGCATCCTGGCCATGTCTTATACCACTTTCTTCTGCCACACTCTCCTGCCATGATGTTCTACTTCAACTCGAGACCCAAAGAATGGCACCCCTGAGTCCCCATCGATGAACAGAGACCTCTGAAACCATGCGCCCCGCAATAAACTTTTTCTCCTCTAATTGTTCTTGTCAGGTCTTTCTTGTCAGTGAAATAACTGACTAAAACAGGGTCTACCTGGCTCTCTGGAACCCACCTCTGGAGTCACAAGTACCTTACCTACCATTTACTGCCATCGCCCTGAGGATGTGGGAGACTTAGGTAGCAGTATGCCTGGTGTTTCTCAGGGATGGGGCCACAGAAGTGACTTCTCTCGTAAGATGACTCACTGCCATTAGAACCCAAGTTTTCATACCTTAGCTCACTCTTGGGCTTCTGACTCATCCTTTTTCTTCTGGATGGTCTATCAACTTCCTGGAAATGGAATCATCACCAGGTTACTAGAGAATCTGGTAGAATAATTAGGAACAAAGAAACGAGCCAGCTGAAGGAGTCATTATGGAGTAGGTGGCATGTTGTTAGGTATTCTTGTTCATCATGGTACCTTCTCCCTCTCTCTGTGCTTCTTTCCCAAGCATCATGATATGGGCCATTCCCATTACTCACCTTTTTAACCTGCCCCAAGTACTTAGTGTTCTATGCCTCTCACTGAAATGACCACTTATTTGGACCTATTTATAGGAAACCAATAAGCTCTATTTCAGCGGACAAATATATGTGAGGACTTAGTGGCTGGAAGGGCTTTATGGTGCTGTCTCCCACAGGGCTTTTGGATTTTTGAGGGGAACCCTAAAGCTTACTATGACTTGATAAAAATGTTGGGATCACAGCTACTCTTCACAATGCTAACCCTAGTGTCACAGCACACACACAGAGGCAGACTGGTGAGTCCAAAAGAAACCAACCGCTACGGTGAACACTCAGGGGCCTCTCTAATGTTTGGTGTATCAAGCACTACTAGCTGATTGGCTGAATTTTCCCCATGTTTTCATGACTCTTAGTTCAATGTCTCTTCTTGAACTTAAAACAAAAAAAGACGTTGTTTGTGTGACCTAATTTATGTAGTCACATCTTACCCTTGAAATTTACTCACCTGGCAACCTGATGGTACTGAGAACATGACTCTAGCAACATTGTAATATTTGTAGGGTCTAACGCAAGAGTGCAAATGAAGGCCCATATAACAGATATTTAAAGGTGTAAATCAAGCTAAAAGACTTTTATATAAAGTACATCTATCTTCCTATCTTGTCAATTATATCTTCCTAATGGCATAATTGACAAATATGTTTGAAGCTATTCTTTTTATGTAACTGAAAATTGGCAGAAAATCAAAGATGACAGAATTTACTTGTTTCTGAGCATATCTGAGTAATTTTTATGGCTGATGATGTTTAGTTGAGTAATAAAATGAAGGCACATATGTATTTTATTCTCGAATTTTAATTTCAACAAAAATCACTAATATGGTGATCAAAATTTTCACACATTTGGCTTCCTATTGACAGTTGTGGCCTAAGAAATAAAAACTATAATTGTAATAAAAATGTACTAATGAATATGTTTTTATAAAAATACAAAAATGCAAAATCTGAAATATAAATTAAAAATAATTAAATAGTTATTAAATTAAATTAATTAAAAAGTTAAAATTGTATTTATGTATGCTTTTATACACTTTCACATACATATTTTCTTTTAAAATATTTTTAATTATCTATTATAATAAAAGACAAAATGAAAATTATAATTTATGGCATCAATTGTAAAAATTGAGGTTATGTAAATAAAGCTGAAATTTTTAATTTTATTTGTGAAAATATAATTTAATCATATTTCTAAGAAAATAAAATTATTCTTAATTTAGACATTTAATGTCCATCTACTTGCTAGCCTAACGATTTACTGTCATTATTCATGAATGCTATGCCTATGTGTACAAACAAACATAAATTTAGGAATAATATGAATTAGTGAATATTGCAAAATGTTCCCTAGTCACCCTATGCAACTGTTGTAAATACCATATTTATTTGTGCACACATACAAAATCATAAATTGGGACAGAAAGTAAAGCATAAATAGAAAGCTCAACATTTCTAGGAAACCAAAGTTATGCAAGAATATATTGAGTTCAAGCTATCTAAGAGAAAGGATTTGACAAGATAACTCATGTTTATCCCTTTAGCTAAGCATTTCTAATGCTCAGTTTCTCTATATTCTGAAATAGTGTCAATATCAGTGTCAGCAGCCGTACAGCATTATGGCATTCAAACACAGTTGCTTTTTGCTTTGAGAATATAGGGGAAAAGATGTGGAGAAGACTTTCCCTGGGGCATGAACAGTGTTGATCATGAAAGCAGGTGTTTAGGTTAGTGGTTATGCTGTGGCAATAATGAGTCTTGGGTCCTGAGTGACCCATGTGTTCTTTAATAAATGCATCTTATTTTGTTTGTGATAAGAAGGCTTCTCTAAACTAGAAGGCCTTGGGCAAGGATTTCTTTTGCTGAGATCTAGGGTAGGTATACATGACTGCATTAGTCAGGGCTCTCCAGAGACACATAACCAACAGAATTAATGGATGTATCTATCTATCTAATACCTATCTATCTATCTATCTATTAATCATCTGCCTATCTATCCATTCAATTGGCCCCAGTGATTAGGCCTCTTAGTGAGAGGTTCTAAGTATACAGGTGGTTAGCTGGAGCCCCAGGGAAGTGGTTGGTGTAAGTTGCAGTCTGACAATCAGCAGGCTCAAGATCTAAGAGGAGTCAATTTTCAGTTTAAGTCTAAAGGGAGGACCCATGTCCATCTTAATCAATCAGATAGGAGGACTTCCTACTTATTCAGTCTTTTTGTTCTATTGAGATCTTCAACTGATTGGATAAGGCCCATTTACCCTAGGGAGGACAGTGTCCTCTACTCAGTCTACTGCATCATTTTTTTTTCTTTTATACTGGGAATTTTAACCAAGGGCATTTAAGCACTGAGGTATATCCTCATCTTTTCTAATTTTATTTTGAGACAGCCTCTCACTCAGTAGCTTAGGGCCTCACTAAGTTGCTAAGGCTGACTTTGAACTTGTAATTCTCCTGCCTCAGCCTCTCTAGCCTCTGGGATTATAGGTATGCACCACTGCACTCAGCTACTACATCAGATGTTAATCTCATCTGGAAACACCCTCACAGACACACTTAGAATAATATTTGATCAATGTTGGAGCACTCTGTGACCCCTCAAGCTGACATATAAATTTAACCATCATGTGACTAAGAGCTAAATGTGCAGAAAGAACTAAGTAGATGCTTTCAAGCCCATAGGTTAAAGCTCACAATTGTTGCTTGGAATATGGGACATTTGTATAGAAACCATTCTCAGTATTCATGATGGCATAGTCATACTGTATGTTAATCCTATGAAACTTAATCATATTTTCTGAGCAACCAAACAGGTTAAGATACAGGTATATAAAAGGCACACATGTAGTTATAAAAAGGCATGGAGATATATAAGATGGTAAAATTGTCTCTACGTAAAGTTGTTTCAATATTAGAATACTCATAATACTATAAGGTTTATTATCAGAACTATTTATGATCATTTTTAGTTCATATCCCAATGCAGGACACATGGAATATAACTGTAGATGTGTATAAATTGAATATATACCCAATACAATAATTGAGTATTGCCAAGAGTAAAGTGCTCTAGATTATCAAAGAGAGAGGTCTGAACTTCACTGAGAATGCTAGAGATATACCCATAAATATAGGAAATTTTTAAAAAGTGTACCATGGCATAGATAACTATACACACTTCATTCTTTGTCTTTCCACTCATTTATAATTTGTGATCTAGTCCTGTAGCATGCTAAACTTATTTTTAGGTTTGTCCAAGAGCAGTTTTTTCAAAGAAAACAATGAAGGAACTATTTCTTGGGTATCTAACCTATGCCAATCACAAAGATGATTGTTTTACCTGTAGCATCTCATTTAATTCTTAAACAGCTAAGCGAGTTTTACAAATGAAGAAAGCATGTCTCAGAGCAGTTAACTACAGATTCAGATATAGATCACTGGGAGTCCAAAGCTGCACACCAAACAAACTAACCAGAAAATGTATAGCCACTTTCTGAGGGCCAACAATTCGTGAGAACATTAGAGGATCACTTGGACAAATATTGTTAAGTTCATTACAGTTCATCCTAACCTCTTTATTAGAGAAGGGGCTTAAGAATGTCAACCAACCCTGGGTTGATGTCTCCGTTATGGTCTGGGTGTGAAGTGTTCTCCAAAAGCTCACATGTGAGATAATCAAGAGGGTTCAGAAGAGAAACGATTGGGTTGTAAGAGTCATAGACAATCAGTGAATTAATCTCCTGATAGGGATTAACTGAGAGGCAAATGAAGACTAGGTAGGGTGTGGCTGGAGGAGGTGGGAATTGGGGCATAGCTTTGGAGTTTATATTTTGTATGTGGTAATTGTAGTCTCTCTTTCTCTGCTTCCAAATCATCATGTGAGCTGCTTCTTTGTGCCACACTCTTCCACTATGATGTTCTGCCTCCCTAGACCCCCAAGGAATGGAGACGACAAACTATGGATTGATTGGATTGAGACATCTGAAACCATGAGCCCCCAAATAAACTTTTTTTTCCCCTCTAAAATGGTTCTGGTCAGGCCTTTTAGTTATAACAGTGAAAAAGCTGACTAAAACAGCTTATTTAAATTTATTGAATGCAGTCTGAATAATCAAACTGTTTACCATATGCTAGTCAACTAATTTGACTTTTGGTTAATTTCCAGCCTGCCCTGTCCCTCTTTTTAATCTGAATTAATTAAATTTGACTTTCAATTTTGGGTTATAGATAGCAGAAGTATCTTAGCCAGAACAACTTTAGGAGTTGGTGGACTTTTTATAAAGACTCCACCAGGATGGGCATTACCAGTCCATAAAGATGATCTGGTTCCATCAGGTCCTCCTCTCTGCCCTTGATCCTAGCAAGAAGGCTCAGAGTTACAAACCAAGCAGTTATGTTTAGTAAAATAGCAATCATCTTGCATAATTACACAGTGCTTCACTGGGATAGACCTCAGGGATACATGGACTCAGCAGTGGGCAACGTAAGTAGGAACTATCACCCATAGTAAGATTGCTGGTACCTGGGATGCAGTGGTGGTGCTACTTGAATTAGAGACATTTCATTTTGAATTTAGATCGGAATTAGAAAAACAATGCCAGGAAGGAACACTCTGCTTAAGATTCCTTTTTTTCAATATCTTGCTACCTAGGAAAAAGGAGGCTGTGTGTTCACCAAATCTTTGCAGGTAATTAGTGTCAATGATTTATCTCAGAGCAGTCCCATTGTTCCTGTATTCAGAGATGTAAGAGGTTATTTTAGAACTAGCCCGTGTGGTTTAGATTTTGATCTGTAGCTTTGGTTTTCTTGTGATTCATATTGATTGCTCCAATTTGTATGCTGCTTTGCTCTGTAGGTTCTTGATCCACTTGTTTCTTTCCTCTTTGGGTTTGGTTATGGGTTTCTGATTTGAGTTTTCTACTTTCTTTTCGGTTTGGACTTTTAGCATTTGTGCACAAGGTGGCTTTATTTAAATTTTTTTTTCTTGTTTTTATTTATTTGCTCTGCTGTCAGGCCTGTTTGGCCTTATCCATGAGATAATGGAAATGAAAATGCTTTGTAAGCTGTAAAGCACTATTCAAATGTAAGAGATCAACACTGCTTTATTAAGAATAGGGATCTTGTTTGTAGCTCTGTCTTCCTTCTGTAATCAAGGGCAAGGGGGAGCACCTGACTGGACAAGTTCGTGGTCTTTCTGCACTGGGATCTAGTTTTATAGCAGTCCTAGCAACCCATACTGTGGTCGTATTCTCTGTGAACTTGAGTTACAGCCTGTGTCTAATTTAGAGTATGGAGACATCAGCCCAAAAAGAACACAGAGGATCCACTTGGGGCAGCCCCAATAGTCTGACCAGTCCTGCTTGATCCCGGATTTCTGATTAGTGCCCACACCCTGATCTTGGAGACTTGAAATGCTCTGCCAGGCCAGAACTTGGCTTAGATCCCACCCTCCCCTGGTTACAGGTGAGGGGAAAACTCCCCTTGTGAGGCATCCTATTCTAGGCTTTGCAACAACATTAGGGCAATGCCTTTCCTGACTCTCTTTCTGCACAAATTCACATCACCTTTTAAGAATCAATCTTGGAGTGTTTTGAGGACAGGACTTTCATCCTATTTAAGTAGTTCTGCCTCCTCATCAGGAAATTCTACTGAACATAGCCCTGAACAAGAACAGGATTCCATTTTTATAATCCTCTTTCAATTGGTATAAGACCAGGCCCACTACATGGCTATAGATGCCCTTAACTTGCTCAAATCCAGAGCTACTTTCTAACTTTTGAAAAGTTACTGGTTTTTTTTTTTTTTTTTTTCCCAGCTAAGCCATCATTAGTGGAATCCCTCCCAATCTGAGTTCATAAAAATAAGCCCTCATTGGCTCCTCAGTTGATTGGAAATGCAGAAATTTCCTGCTGGGGAAAAAGGGGGATGAGAGTCTCCCTAGGAAATAGTGTGATGTGCCAAGGTTGGGTTTAAGGGAATGAGGCAATATTTTATAAGATTGGTACAAGACACCCTCGTGAGATGAGCAGCATTAAGTCTACCTTTGTCTTCACATTTTTATTTCATTCTTCAGTCCTAATCATTCATTCAACAAATACTTATCACATACATTTTTGGTACCATAAAGATACAGTGCTAGATGCTGACAGTTACACATATCATTTCTGACACTTGTCCCGGATCTCAAGGTCAGCTGTGCTGCAGTCCGTACATGGTCTTTGGGTCAGACAGACTTGGGTCCTAATGCATTCACCTGTTTATTTATTTAATTTTTTTGTGTTACTTGGCAAAACTTCCTTGAAAACATGTCAACTGGGTCTTTATGCATCTATAAAATGGAATAATCACATTGATTTCTTTAGGCTGTGTGAGGATTCCATGAAACATGTGCATGGCACTTGGGGCAGATGCACAGTAGATCTCTCACTCATGAATTGGTGATTGCATCCTTCTTACTAATCTCTCATCCACCACCTCAAACTCACTGAGGCAACTGGGCTTCCAAGTGGAATTTAATCATGTTTAAATCTTTGTATGAATAGACATATGGATAACATATTTTCAGTAAAGTGGAGATTTCTGTTCTGTATTTCAGAACTGTAAATATAGACACTTTCTTGGTTCAACATTCTCTTTTTGTCAGTGTGATTGAAGATCTTACTTTTTAAATTTACCATTCATTTCCCCACAGCTTTATTAAGGCATAATTGGTAAATAAAAACTATGCATTTACTTTGGGCAAGTGAGTTTTAATAAAAGGAGTTAAATATTTTTTGTGGTACTGAGTTTCAAACTCAGAGGTTTTCTACCACTGAGCTACATTGCCAGACTATTTTATTTTTTATTTTGAGACAGAATCTTACTAAGTTGCCCAGGTTGGCATTAAACTTGTGATCTTCTCGATTCAGCCTCCTGAGTAGCTGGATTAAAGCCATGCACCTGCTACAAATGATTTTTTTTGTTTAGAAAGTTGATCAATTAAATTAATTAAAATGGTCCATTATTAAAATAACACAAATAAATGTAACTAATAATCAACAATAAGGGTAGAATGGACTTCTTTAATGTATTTAATTAATCCAAAGAAAGCAGAAAAAGAGCAAACTAGATAATTCAAATAGAAAATAGAAAGATGTTTGATGTTTAAACTCAGCTATAACAATGACCATATAAATATAAATAAGGTATAAGTAAATTGATGGAAAAAAAGGTATACTGTGCTAACTTTAAAGAAAGCTGAAGTAACAATATTAATGTCAGACAAAGTAGTATGCCAGGGATAAAGACTGCCATATTATAGTGAGAAAGGAATCTACCCACTAATTAGACATAACAATCTTAAACATCTATGCACCAAATAACAGAACTTTCAAATGCATGAAGCAAAAGCAGAACTATTGGGAGAAATAAGCTAATATAGAATTATAATGAGAAGTTTCAGCAGCTCCTCTCAGTGAGAGAACAGAGAGAAAATCAATAAAAACCTAGACAACATTATAAACAACATTATAAACCAACTTGACAGAATTGACCTTCATAGAATTGTTTACCAACAGCAGAGGTGCACACAGTGCTCTGCAGTAGATGGAACTTGAGCCAATTCTATGTGGGGAGAAGAAAAAGCTTCTCCCCACAGCAAATACTGTGGTTCTGGGACTCCCCACTCCATGAGAAATTGCCTGGAGTTCTTGTCAGTGCCATCTGGGTCCTTCCTTGAACCCCTCATGGGTTCACAAAAAACATACACGATGCTTGATGTCCTGATAGCTGCTCCAAGAGAAAGTTATTGGGTCAAGAGAACAACTCACCTGCCCAGGATGAGATGAGAGTTTGAACCTCAATCAAGGACCTAACCCTCACATTGTCATCTTGTCAGGGAAAACACAGCCTCTGGCTGTGTCTAGACCTATTAAAATCAACATAGCAGTGTTGCCCCAGAGACCTGACATTGAAAAAGATATCATAGCACTAGAGTTTCTAGCACTTTTTTGGATATTTGGATTGTTGAAATCAGTCAAGCAATAAAGTTGTTTCCAAAAAACCTTCATGAGAGATTTTATTCCCTTAGATAATATATGGTAAGACAGATCTTTCTTGTTCCTTACCCTACCAAAGGGAAAAATTTTGAGACCACAAGAAATATGCTAGAACTCTCAAGTACACATGTAATCAGCTTTAAAATATAAAGTGTAAATATAATTTACATGATCACAAAACAAATTACAATATTTTGATCAAAGAGGAAAAACACATACTAGAAAAATATGTGGTATAACAATGACATTCTGTGGTGCCATGGTGTAGGTAGCTTACCATCACTAAGTCCCAGTGAGCTGCTTCTCTTGGAGTCAGACATACAAGTGAAGAAAGGGGAAGGAGACAGCTATAGCCATGAGTGGGTTGCATGCACCTCACCATGAGCCTTAGCTGTGTCTTGTGTTTCCACAGTACAAATAGGCTTTCCCCATGGAACCGCCCCTCTTGAACTGGGACTCTGCCCAGATTACAGTACACATAGCCATCTGTCATGCTTACCATTAAGAGAAAATATACCACTTCATGTATCCTGTATGTACTTCATAACAGTACACTTCCATTTCTCCTCTCCTGGCCTTTGTGCTATTCTTATCACAAATTTGCTTTTATGTGTCTTATAAAACTCACAACAGACTTAAAATTCTTCTTGTTTTACCTTTTAAATAATTTAAATAATAAATTAGATATGTATTTGATCATTTAGTGGCCATTTCTGGTGCTCTTCATTTCTTTGTGTAGCTCAGATTTACATCTATAGTCATTTTTCTTCTGCTTGAAGCACTTCCTTCAATGTTTCATGAAATGCATATCTTTTGATAATGAATTATTTTAGCTTTTATGTGTTTAAAAAGAATCTATTTTATTTTTTGAAAGCTATTTCACAGGGTGAAGGATTCAAAGTTGACCACTTATTTCCCCATTCACTATGGCAGAGATGCTACTCCATCGTGCTATGTAGCTTGATATCTTCCAATAAAAATCTGCCGCCATTCTTATTTGTATTTGTCTGTATATAATGTGTGTTTTTCTTCTGGCTGCTTTTATGGGTTCCTCTTTATCATTTAGTTTTAAGAAACTTGATTATGATGTCTGCTAATGTCATTTTCTAGTGTGTGTGTGTGTGTGTGTGTGTGTGTGTGTGTGAGAGAGAGAGAGAGAGAGAGAGAGAGAGAGTGTGTGTGTGTGTGTTTGGAGTTTGTTGGGGTTCCTTGATCAGTGGGTTTATAATTTTCATCAAATTTGGAAAATATTCAGCCAGTACTCTCCAAATGAGATTTTTTGTTGTCTACCTTTCAGAGACTCAAATAATATGAGTATTAGGGCTTTTGTAATTTATCCCCTAGTTCACAGATTCTCTATTTTCCCCCCGTTTTGGAAAGTTTCTATTGCTATGGCTTCAAGTTTACTAATGCTTTCTTTTACAATGTCTAATCTATTCTTAACCTGATCTACTGCAAGTTTCATTTCAGACATTGCAGTTTTTATCTTTAGAAGTTTGATTTTGGTCTTTTTAAAAATTATTTTTCATGTGTTAACATGTTCATGTCTTTACATTTTTTACTCCTTGAACATAAGAAATACCATTTTAATAACTCTCTTAATGTCCTGGTCTACTAATTCTGGGTCAATTTTAATTTATTGATTTTTCCTTTACTTATGATCATATTTTTTCTGCTTCTTTGCATACCTGGTCATTTTTTAACTGGATAATAGAAATTGTGAATTTTGCGTTGTTAGGTATTGTACATTCTAGTGTTCTTATAAATATTTTTGAGCTTTGTTCTGAGACATTAAATTGCTTGGAAATAGTCTGAGCCTCTCAGGTTGTTTCTATGTTTTATTAGGCAGGATCAGAGCAGCTTAGTCTGGAGTTAATATTTCACACTACTGAGGAAAAAACTCTTCATTGTACAATTATGAGGATTTTTTGGACTGGCTGGTAGAAGAAGTCCTAAGTCATTTTACCTATAATTCTTTCAAACAATTTTCCTCAGGCATTAGTTTCTTCACATACTTGAATTATCAGTACTCAACCTAACTCTCACAGGGGACCTTCTTCAGCTCTCTAGAGAGTTCCTTCTTCCTGTTTGCAGCTCCTCCTTCTCCTCCTTCTTCCTGTGTGCAGCTCCTCCTTCTCCCTCAACACTCTGGCCACCTCCCGGACAACCATTCCCAGGCTGTCAGTCAGGGAGAAACAGGCTCCACTCTGCTCTCCCACCCCCTCCTTGTACCATGACCTGGAAGCTCTCTCCAGGCAGGAGGTTGGGGCAATCCAAAGGATCAGTTCCTTTCTTTCTCAGGGATCCCTGACCTCTATTGCCTGATGCTTAGTGTTTTGAAAACCATTTTTTTTTCTTTTCTATCATATGTTGTCTGCTCTTGTAATTATTTCAAGCAGGAGGGCAAATTCCATTTGTTTTGCTCATTTTGGCTATAAGCTAAGTCTACAATATTCTTTGTAATTAAAAACATTTTGTGCCTTCTATTTCTATCTATCTATCTATCTATCTATCTATCTATCTATCTATCTATCTTTCTATCTATCTATCTATCTATCTGCAGGGCCACAGGAGCTTATGAGAGAAACCAGAAAACTTTCCTTTGGATTGAATGTTCCAAAGATGAGTTTTCCATTCACTGTCATGGTTCTTTGCCTTGGCACCAGAGTCATCTTTGCCCATCTTAATCAGCTGTCATTTCTTCCTAAATTCATCATGGCTCATGAGTAACATCAAATGCCTTAGTCTGTACCTAAGACCCCTGTGTACCTGTTTACCCTCAGTTTTGGCACCACTCAGCTTCCCACTCACACTCTATACTCTAACCAGGGCTCTTCTGTCTGCCATGGAGGCCAGGTGTGGGTTCTGGGGTCAGAGTTGCTGTTCAGGTCTTACTCAAGGGCTACCTGACCTTGGAAAATTAAATTTTGTAGTATCTTATCTAAAAATAAGGGGGATGACATTACATGCCTTCTGGGGTTGTTTTGAATGTTAAGTGAACTATCTCCGTGAAATGCTTGCTACAGAGTCTGGTGTATAGTAAATACTCTATTAACAAAATTTATTATTGTTGATGATTCCTCAAACGCATCACCTGGCTCTCCCATTGCCTGGAAGTCCTCCTTCTTTGGCTCCATACATTTTTTTTTTTTTTTTTTACCCATTGAGTCCTACTTCTTTTTTCGGATGTAGCTGAAGAGGTACCTCAGGTGGGAGCCTGTCTCTGATTCCTGGTCTCAGCAGGATGTTCTCCATGGTGCCCTTTCATGTTCTGCTGTTGTTTCCTCTCTCTTCCTTCTTCATACAGGGCAAGGGAGACTGTGGGACATGGCCAGTGATCAATAAATGTTAGTTGAAGAGTGAACAAATGAAGATGGGCTTTTAATAACTCTCAAATATTAAGATGAAAAGCATGTTGATGCTGACATAAAATGTCATTGTTTGAGTATGCACTGGGACAGGTTCAAAATTCCTAGGCAAGTGAATGCTGGTGATGGGGAGAAGCATGCTCAGGAATAAAACGGGGCTGGTCACCACAGCCTCTTGAGCCTCTTGGTAAAATTACGAGAGGTTGCAGAGTAATTTCTCTCATTCACTGGCAGGCAGGCAATGCTACTTGGCAAGGGAAAGAGCAGAGCATGATGATGAGAAGGGGGAAAAATGCAAACAAAAAAAATGGAAATCATGAGCCAAACAATGTGAGAAAAGCCCCTACCCCCATCCTCACCCCATGACCCAGACGCCCAGCATTGATGACATTATCTCTGCACAGCCGGAATTTTAAGAAATGCCTGCCAATATTGACATTACCCCATGGAAGGAAATCAAGGTGGATTGGTGAACAATCACTTTAAAAGTTAATTGTTGGAAACCCTCAGGTTAGAGCTCTTAAGCTAATGCCTGTTGGCTTGATGGCAATTTTGGTGCTTGCTCTTCAAAAAAAAAAATTGTTTTAATTTTTGTCTCCCTTATATTTCATGGCACACAATAGTACTTTTAAGATATTATTTCTTAAGGGAGATTAAGGGTACCCTGCTTGGCTTTTCTGAGTAGTTACTTTCCTTCTTCCCCCCTACTCTTTCTTTTTCTCTCTTCATTGTATGCCAACCCTTCAGAAATGCCTGCCTCTTGTACCACAGTCTGTCCGCAGCGGAATTTGAGAATCTTGGAAAACTCAAACCCCACCCTTCTTCATCCCTCCTGACACCCCAGGAAGATGCTAGGAGATCCCCCATGTGTGAGTCATTGGCGATGACTAACAGAACTCTGTTAGCACCACTACTCAATGGCAGTTCCCCGGAGGTCCTGGAGAGCATCAGAGACCTGAATGTTTAATAGAAGAAACTTCTGTCCTGCAGATTGGAGGCTGTGCTCATAGTGATGACTCACCCAGAGGAGGGCTTCACAACAAAGTGGATATCTCCCTGCCTTTCCTGCTCCTCAGATCTCAGGCTGTGGCAAATGACAACAAGAGAAAGATTTTTAGGAATTCTTATTTGGGGCAGGAAACTGACAAGGTATCTGTCCTTTCTTAACCAAAGCCTGGCATGAATTTGAGTCTATCAGTATATTTCCATTTATTGATGAGCAGATCACAGACTAGCCCCTGGGCATGTTTTCAAACTTAATGAAGAAAAGACAGTTCCTGACACTAGAGCTCTTCATCTACCTGACAGCATCAATCAAGAGGTGCTCTGAGCTCTGGGCTGCTCAGTAATGAAAACTTTCTTCTAAAAACTGGAGAGTCTGGGGAGGTAGGACACTGGGCCATGGGTAGGGGTGGGGGGTGGCACAAGAAGTCTCCAGTTCATCTCAGTTGTTTCTCTTTTGTCACTCTATAGGTCTTGGTGAATGCAGAAGGAAAACCAGGGGGTCAGTGTGATGGCAGCTGGAAGGTCATGAAAGGCAGAGCAGGAAGGGAGTCTGTCCTCAGGGGACAGTGCTTGAACAGCCGCTTAAAACTTGGACTTGGTCTTTGTGTCCCCTTGTGGTGAAGGGCTGGCATCTGGGAGATTCTCCTGCCAGAAGCACATTGTCCTTTCCATTTAGGGCACAGAAAATAGAATGGAGATCTGAAGCCTATTTTGGAGATAATGTATTTCAGTAATTTTCAAACCTTTCTTTTGCTGGGAGAAACTTCTTTTTTCCCTTCAAAGAAAAGCAAGTGCCTCTGGAAGAGCCTAAGAAATAAACACACCAAGAAGAGAAATAGGATTTGATAGTTTGGGGATGGAAAGAAGTAGGGAGAAGGTGTGTGTTAGGTGTGAAGCCCAAAGTGGCCATGGAGCTGCTCCGGAAAGCATTAGGTTTCTTGGAAGCAGGGAGATCCATGGATGGAGTTCAATGTCCTCAGGCTGAGGATCAGAGAGGAGTGAGGCTTACTGGTTTATGGCCCCTCTTCCCTTCTAAAAATGGGGCATCTACTTTGTGCTATGTGCCCTCTGTGCACCAATGGTATTGGAAAAAAACAGGCTGCCTGTGGATGTTCTGGACATCATTGGGAAGGTGTGGACTGAGAAGTCTCCAGAATATTCTTATGCCCCTTTCTGTCGCTCCCCCAGTTGCAATGTTGCTTTCACCCTAAAAAGTTCATGTGTCTGTGACAGAGGAGTTTCATTCTTTCCTCTCCAAGAACAGTGATTTGCTCAAGCTGGTCAGAAAGCTACAAGTTACTTTGTCATCTCGATTTCCTGCATCTCCTTCAATCAGCCATCACCCAGATCAGAGGACTTACCTCCCAAATAACTTGACTCAGTCTACTGTGCTCCATCTTTATTGGAACACTTTGGTCCAAAGCACCATGATTTCATGGGAGCTGACAACAGTCTCCTCCCTGGCCTTGGTTTTTTATTTTGATCCCATTTTAATTAATTCTCCACAAACAAATCAGCAGACTGTTTTTGAGTTGCAGCTCTGACAATGTTACTTCCTCTGCCTTTGGAAACTCCTCAGTGGGTTTCCATTTATTATAAGGCAAAGACCTCTTTCTTTCTTTCTTTCTTTCTTTTTTTTAAGAGAGAGAGAGAGAGAGAGGAGAGAGAGAGAGAGAGAGAGAGAGAGAGAGAGAGAGAGAGAGAGAGAATCTTTTTGTTGTTTTTTTGTAGATGGACACAACACAATGCCTTTATTTTTATGTGGTGCTGAGGATCCAACCCAGGTCCTGCCAGTGCTAGGCGAGCGCTCTACCTCTGAGCCACAATCTCAGCCCAAGACCTCATTCTTTAATACCACTTGCTACTGCATGCTCAGGGTTCTACTGTCTTTCCAGGTCAATTGCACATCTCTGCCTTTCCTCTGCTCTCCAGCTATACCAGCAGCCAATGGTGAGCCCTGCTGGTTCACATGATCCTGCTGTCCAATGGTGAGCCCTGCTGGCTCACATGATTCTTACCCACCAATCAGACTAGACCTGCTGGCTCACCTGATCCTTACCCACCAATCAGACTAGCCCTGCTGGCTCACCTGATCCTTACCCACCAATCAAAAAGCACCCATGCCAACTGTCAAACCGCCCCTGGCTCTATAAAGATGCAGAGCTGTTCCTCAATAAAAGGGCATTTTCTCTGACAGCAAGTCTTGATCATTCTTTCAGGTATGGGTTTAGTGTCTACTTTTCCTGCGTGACTATCAACTTCACGAGGGCTGAGGGAACATGTTTATTTTTATGCTTGCATCTTATTCTTGCTTGGCATCCTTTGTAGAGCACAGACTGAATAGATATTTCATGATCCAATGAATGAATGAATGAATTGATTTGGAATAGGAGGTCTTTGTGGAATTGTTCCTTTTAATTGGTAAAAAAAGGAAATTTTTGCTCCTGGGGCAAAGGGCTTTTTAACCCCTTACTTAACACTGCCTCTTTTCTTTTAGATTTTGACAAAACATCCAAAGCATGCCTCTGAGATTCTTGATGCCACCCCGTACTTCAGGAAGTGATGGGATGGGGACTGACTCTTGTGTTGTTAGAAACATGCTCTTCTCTTTGTTGTTCTAGGCCAGCCCAGCCTTTCTGTGAGTAGTTTCTTTGACATCCTTCTCCATCTTCCAAATGAAGAGTTGAAACAGAAAAGACTGACTCACCACACAGTCTGGAATGAAGGCATATAACCATCCCTTTGATGGAGCTGGGAGTGTTGGCATGACATAAGTAAGTCACAGTCTATGTCTTCAACTAGTTTCTCCAGTCATCCATCTTTTTAAAAATGTTTCTTGATCTTCCTTAACCTTGACCTTTATTTACTGTTGACCACTGTACAGATAGTACAGCGTGCCCATATTCCAAATGTTGTTTGAGTTTATGACCCGGAAGTTACTGAACATCATTCTTCCCTTCCATATCTCTGAGACCCTCCTATCATGTCTGGAAAAGGGAAAGAGAAGGTAGATCACCCGAGAAGTAGTAGCATGTGGTGTGGAAAAGTGTTTTGGAGATGAATATCCCTGGGCTCTGCTATTGACCAGTAACTCACGTAGGCTCATCAAGCTTCTGTTTATTTATCTGTAAAATGGAGTTAAAACCACAATGTTGTATGAGTTCAACTGAGACAATATGCATGAGCTTCTTGGCACAGTAACCAGTCAAGATGTTTAGTGTATATTGATTCTCAGTCTAGAGTCTTCCTCATGGTTTCTCCCATGGTCACAGACCCATCAACTGTCTTGACTGAGGTGAATATCAGGCTCCTGTTTCTTCACAGTGATTTCTAACTTCCTAAGCTCAGATGTTGGCATAAAGCATTCTTGTAACCTGTAACTATGTTCAGCTGACCCCCAAATTGCCCACCACAGGTATTCCTGAAGCGTCCACCCAGGCCTGAGGCAGATCTGGTCCCTTGTACTCATACTGCAATCATGTCCAAAGTCCATGCCTGGGGTTATTACCATTGCTATTTTCTGGGGTCCACTTTGGAGTGCTTCTCAAAGTTTTTCCACCACTTTTTGAAAGGGAAATTGCCCAAGTTGAAGCCCTCAACTGTCTAGGAATTTTTGGTGATTGACAGACATGGATGTCACTGGCCATGTCCAAATTAACCCTTGGACCAAATCCTTAGTCAAGATGGTGGTGTGGACTGGTAGCAGAAGGAAGCTTTGTTTCCCAGCACTCATTTTCTGGGGATTGCATTGGACTTTTCAGCTCTGTGGTCCCTACCACATGGCCTATAATAGAATTGGGTGACTTTCTCTGCACTGGGACTCAGGCCAGGCTCCTAAAAGAGCAGATTCGATGGTCTTGTCTCTGGAGTTGTTCTCCCTTCCCCAAAGCCTAGCATGAGACATTTGCCTACTGACCTGGACTCCTAATATATCCTCTGTTTCTCTGGTTGATGGCTAATCCCTAACTTCCCATTCTTTTCTCCGTGGCCACACCTATGATGCATGAGTTTTACATATTCAAAATGTTACCAAAACACACATTCAAATTTTGAGCTCTTCCTCAAGAATCTTGTGGGGAAGGTGCAGCCTTAAAAATAGTTGGTAATTATCACAGTGCTCCATAGTATATCAGTGGCCCTCTTTCCCTGTAGTCAGGCACACAGATAAGAGGGTTTTCACATTTGGCAATTCCTAGACACTAGCTATATTTCTTTGTTTTCATTTTTACTCAAATTGAAATACACTGAGCAAAGTAAACCAGAATTTGTTTCAATGAATTAAAAAAATTCACAAATCTTACATTATTAGTAGTAAATTACTTGTGAGATACCCACAGGTATTTAAGACACTCTGGTGAGGACATTGCCTTAAGGTGAGGAGCCCAGCAGAGATCTCTCAAGAGTGATCTTTGCTGGCTTCCTGGATACATAGTCTCTTGGGACATTGAATCCTAGTAGTTGGGGGTGACCCTGGGTCTTACTTGAGGTGGGCAGAACGTTCTTGTTGAGTCTTTTTGAGCTTTGCTTCAGTGAGAGAGACTCACTGGGCCACTTCATGAAATTGAACCCTGATCCGTGGAGGCTGACAGTGGAAGGGCTGCATGACATGGTAGGTGGGTGTGGTCCTGTACCTTGTCTTCAGTGAGCCATGTTCCCATTGCAGCTTTCATACCTCACTACGTCCCTGCATAGGGGACATGAGACCAGTTGAGACTTATCTCCATCCAACCGAATCCAGCTCTTTTTTATATGTTTTTTTACTCTTCCCTGTGTGTTTGCTACCACCTGCCACTGGCTTCTTGCTCCTCTTAGACTTTGATGTTTGATCCCTTGTGAGCTACTGCAAAAGATAGAATACACCCTATCATGGTGGTGGCTAGTGCTACACTTTTTCTTCATTTCTCCTCCCAACTTGGGATACTAAGTGAATACCGCCTCTTCCTGCAGCTTCTTAGAATGTCCCTCCCAGGATATGGGCACATCCCATAGATTAGCAGGACTGTAACTGCAGCCAGTGAGGGAGACAGCAACCCTTGCTTTTGAGGGGCTGTCATACTGTGGCTGGGTGGTAGCATCTGAGACCCTCTTGACTCTGCCAGCTGGGCATTTTCTCTGTCATTATCTTCTGCTCACTCCTCTAGCCCTACTTCTCCCTGTCCTCTGAACTCTGACCAAGGAAGTCCCCAGGGGCCCAGCTCTTAGAATTTATGGAGACTATGACTCTGGGTCTTCTTTGAGTCTTGCTTTGATGTCACAGCTTTGGCTGTGGCTGGGGGCTGCACCGGGTGGGGGAGAAATGCCACTGTTACCTCCCCACCCCCATTACTCCTGCCCTTATGATCCTCAGAGTAGCAAAGAAACTCCATCTTTGAAGACGGGCCCTGGTCAGTTGTGAATCGCCCGAACAGGTGCTTCTGGCCATCAAAGTCTTGAAGCAGTTAAACTTGCTTTCACCTTTTGCTGCTGTTCCCTTAAAAGAAAATAGAGAGATCTTCGAAAGGTGGAAGGGGTGGCAGGCCAGAAACGTAAAGTGTGTGCAATCACTCAGATACAAGTGGCACCACTAAAAATTGCCTTCATATATCAGCTTATGGTTTACACACTCTGGCAGAAAGGACACTAAAAGGTCAGCAGAAAAAAAATGTATATGTCAGGCCTGGAGCTGTGTCTCCAAAGGTGGCAAGAAGACACGATCTGGGAAGGGTTCTAGAGGGACTGGCTAAGTGCTTGATGGGGCGGGATTATTTTATTTTATTTTTTATTTTTTTTGCCCACTCTTTATTTTGTTTTATTTTTAAGGAAGTTGGCTGCAAACGTCAGCATAGAAGCTAAGGTATAGACTCGGCGTAACCTCTTGCTCCGACCCCTGGTGACAAGACGGATAGTTCCATTCATCTGTGGGTGAGCAGCGGAGGCTCCCTGCATCCCCCCCACCTCCAACCTTTTGCTTGGATTCAGGATATATTTGTTTGCAGAGAGGAATGTCAGGCTTGTGAATGCACTGCTCAGTCATGTGCCCGGGGTGAAATCGGAGGAGGGGAGAAGAGACAGGAGGGAAGGAGGGGTGGCGTGGGGAAAGGGCAAGCTATACTCTGGGGGCTTTGAGGGATGCCAGCTCAGATCCAGAAAGAAATCTTCAACCAAATGCTAATGGAGAATGTGCCTTCCAACCAGAAGGATCAGCAAATACCCTGTAAATTAATAATGCACCCTTTTAGTAGCGATTGCCTTGTGAAAAAGTCTAGGGGAGGATTATTCATCTACTCTCGCCTCCACCTAGCCTCTGTAGGACGAGGCACTTTGGAACTCTGCAGTTCTCTTGGAGTTTTGTTTAAGACTGACCCTCCCCCCTTGCTTTATTAACCGTGTAACATTTTAAGGTTGTTTTTTCCTCTCTGTCTCCTCCAGCAAGTCTCTATTGATCACTGTTTACAGTTATAATCCCTTTCAAATTTATCATCCATGACTAACACCACATGTATTGATTAGTGTTGACGGATGTCCCTCTACAGTATAGAACCGCAGTGATCTTGGCCGGTGAAATACAGTAGAGATGGAGTGAGAGGGAGAAATATACATTTTCCCTTTCTCCTTGATTTTCTTTTGGTAGTTTTTTTCTGCTCCCCCTTTTCTTCCTAGCTCAGATGACTTCTTTCATATAGCAACTGAAGAATTGCTCTGTGTAGTTTAGGGATGATTCCTGTACTCCCTAAGTAGACTTTTGGGAGGAAAAGGAGCATTCCTGAGTGGCAATTGGGGTGTCCCTGGCAGGTCCTAAAGGAGATCAGATATATGAGGGACATCCCCGTGCCTTAACCTAAAGCCTCAAGTAACAAAGATGTAAAGGCTAGTTTTTTAGGGACAAATTAGATGTCACTGTGAGTAAGGATAGGGTGTCCGAAATCTCGGACTATAAATGGAGCCATTTGTCAATAGCGCAATTGTGTGTGTGTGTGTGTGTGTGTGTGTGTGTGTGTGTGTGCATTTTTGCTTACTCTCTGCCATGTCCCCTTTGCTTGTTGTCACAGTCAGGTGAGAAGCTGTGCACACATCTATCTTGCCTAAGCCACCTTTCCAGGACTCTGTCTTAGAATACTCACGTCCTGCTTGTTGGAGCTGGTGCGTTCAAGGCACCCACCTCACCCGCCACCACCAGGCTGGCTCTGAAATGCAGAGAGGTCTGGTCTGTACCTTTCACAGGCTGCCTCTGGGGAAGCCCCCTGAACATCCCTGAGCTCAGCTGCCTCCCTGTGAATAGAACGATACTCCTTTCCCTGCCTCCCTGAGAGGGCTTCAGAAACCCTCTATATGGTGGAAGGGACCATATAGACTGAGCTGGTATATCTTATGCTCTAGGGAAGTTTTATGACTCTGCAAAGATTTTCTCATGCTTCAAGGGATGTCACCAGAAGACCCAAGGGCCAGACTTGAGAATAGAACAAACAATCATGAAACTCAAAGGAAGGTTAGAAGTCTTATGCCTTAACTCCATTAATTTATATATGATGAAACTGACGAAGCCTAAACATTTGGGATAAGTTGTTTTATGTCCCAGAGTGGGTGGGAAAGAAAAGCAGGAAAAGAACTTGGTGTTCTGACTCTCAAGCAAGTGTATTCCCTCCCTTCCCTTCTCCTGGCCCTTTCTTCTTCGCTTCAACTTCTCCCTCTCTCTTCCCTCTTGCATTCTCTCTCCCCCCTCCCCTGCTTTCCCTGAACTCCCTCCCACCCCCTACCTCTCCCTCTTCCCCCCTCTGCCCACCCTGCAGCATTGTAGGTCTGGAGAGAGAGACAGGAGGACTTTTTGCTTTTAGAGCTCAGTTTGCTTTACAAAACATTTCCTAAGAAATTGAAAGATTTCTTCACCACAGAGAATTCACATTAAAAAGTTAATTTTCTTTCCAAAGGAAAAAAAAAAAAAGGGAGGTACTTTCAGCTCCCAGGGGAGGTCACATCTACATACCTCATGTGCCATCCAGTCATGCGATGGTTCTTTTGAGCAGCATTTCGTTGACTCATATGTAAATGATATTCTCTCCTCCCTCACTGCCTCTGCCCCGCTATTGACAATAATTTGATGGGATGTTTTTTTCCCTCTTCACTTACCTTTTTTTCCCAGTTTTCATGGTCTGTTTGTAATAGTGTTTTTGGTTCTTTGCACTACTTTAAATTAAGTTTCTCATATGGGTCTTATTATACCTGAATACTGTTCAGTTATTTCGATGACATAGTTGTAAATCCTCAATAAAAAGATCTTTAATAATCAGTTGGCATTTATTTAATACACCACCCATCTTATTAAAGCTAACTCCTTAGATTTAATAGGACAGTTTATTGTACTTTAGCACTGGAATAGTGATGGTATAGTTATGCTTGAGAAGGCACTTTCATTATAGACTCCTGTTTTTAGGCACTTATAATTTTCTCAAGTAGCACATTTATTTCAATGTGCAATCATTTTCGGTTCTCTTCTCCCTCCCTCTCTCAATTTGTACCATTTTCCCCCTCGTTTTTTTAAAAGTTTAATATGGAAATATATCTCAAACTTTAGGGGAAAAAGCTGTGTCAGTGGCTGAGAATAGCTGAGCAAAGCTGCCAGGCTCCTTGAAATCCAAATTCTTGTTTGGTACCATCAGTCAACTTGATGCAAATGTTGATGCAGGAGGCTGCTGGCCCTGGGATTTTGCTTCCATAACTTGGAGGATGTGATTCCAAGTGCTTTCAAGTGCATCTTTCCTCCCGAGTTTATGCATTCTCCAGTTTTTGCCAGTGGCAAGAAATTGAAGAATTGAACAGGCAGGAAATTGGCCAAAAGGGAGACAGGCATCCTTTCTTTTCACCAAGGCTTTCCCTTTCCAAGCCATTTATATAAAAGTGTGGGCTGAGCTCCATCCCCCCGACCTCTTTATACAGGGCATTCCTCCTCTTGGCCTGGCTAACATCAATACATACTTCTGATCACAGAACTACCATTACTTTCTCAAAGATGCCTGTTGTAACCACGTGGAGTAAGTTAATTCCCTTGTTATGAGTTGCTTTGGAACATATATTACATCTTCCATTTATTATATTCTGTGGGGCACTGGAATTGACTCACACCATCTTATGAGAACCAATTGTATACAGCTCTTACCAATTCTATGTCCGATGACATCACCTTGAATAGCCTGAAATCAGTTGCAGTGGAGTAGTTACTCAAAGAAACGGACATATGCTACATAGTGGAGAACACTTCCTCTCCATGGAGAGCTGATTTTAAGCATTTACCAACATGCTGATTATGTGATAGTTGCAAACTAAAGTTTGTTCCCTCTACTAAGTTGTAAATTCCATGAGTACAGGGACTTTCTCTATGTTGGTCTGTATTATGTTTCCATTAGTGTCTGTCTTGTATGATATGGTCAAAGAACTCAACTTAAAGAATTTAGAATAGATACCGTGTTATTTCAGCACAGAGTCTGGATAATTCAGAGGATATTAGCCTCATGAGATCAAGGTTCTTCATGATTCACCTCTGAGATAGTTTCATCCTGTACCATGATCTAGCTTCCTATGGAAAGGAAAATTCTTGGATGCTTCATTGGTAAAACAACCATCAGGTAGCCCTTGAAATTGTTGAGCAATGTGGAAGGAAGATGCCCGTGTTTGGGCAAGGGAAGAAGCTGGGTGGTTCTTTCTGCCTCTTTAAATCTATTTCAATCAGAAGTTCTCTGGTACTTGTCTGGGTGGCGGCTTCCATGGGTTCACATTCCTAAGTCAGAGGAGCTGATGCATTCCAACTCTCCCTTGTCACCATACTCCTTCCTAGGCAGTCGCTATCCCTTCAGGAACTTCTGATGAAATGGTGTTTGAGCATAAAATCAGAGAGATATGAGGTCAAACCTGTTATTTCTGTGTAGCCTATGAAATTGATTCTGTCTACAGAGCCTCAGCACCTTCAGTCTAAAAATACAACACATCTTAAGACTTGTACTGCCGGACATTAAGTAAATATGTGAAGTTGTGCACAAATGTAAAGGTCATTATAAAATTTCTAAACTTTTAAATATTTCCCCCATGTTTAAATTCTTATTTTGTTGTAGTAGTTGAAAATTTTGTCAGAGGGTTCAGAGATACTTAAGGGATGGCACTGTCAAATTGCTTGAATGGGGTGAGGGAAACTTACTCGTTACTATTGATGAATTAAAACCATTTACCCTTGAGAATTTTGCTTTCAGTAATGGAAGTCTGACTAATTTGGACAATCATTCCACTGAGAACAACTAGAAAAACTGGGGGGAAAAATGTACCAACCCCCTATTGAGTGTGTTTTAGTTCATTTATTTATTTATTTATTTTCTGCTGTGACCAAACAACCTGAGAAGAAAAATTTTAGGAAGAAAAGTTTATTTTGGGGTTCACGATTTCAGAGGTTTCAATCCACAGATGGCTGGCTCCATTCCTCAGGGCTTTAGATGAGGCAGGACATTATATCAGAAGTATGTGAAGGAGGAAAGCAGGTCAGGATTCAGCCACCAAAAAGCAGAGAGCAAACCTCTGAACAAGGACAAAGTATATACCAACAAAGTCACACCCCTAATGACCCACCTCCTCTAGCCACACCCTGTCTGCCTATAGTTACCACCTAGTTAATCTCTATCAGAGGATTAAAGTACTGATTAGGTTAAGGTTCTCATAACTCATCATTTCACCTCAAAATTTCTTGCATTGTCTCACATATGAGCTTTTGAGTGACCTCATATCTAAACCATAACAGAATGTGTCTTAGTAGATCTAACAACACAGTGCAAACTAACAAGGCCAAGAATATTGAAACCTAGACAGGTAAGCCCAGAATTTCTACTAGCATTACTCAGGCTTATCTATTGGAATCTTGAAAGAAGTTGCCTAGAGATTGAGGATATGGGTGTTGCTCTTGACAGTCTCATGGGGTGGGGGTGGGGGGTTAATGGTGGGGGGATTGGAGTCCAAGTGGCAAGTTCTGGTAAAACAGTAGACTTTCAGTTGGAGGAAGAGTAAGCTGATTTTGTACTAACTTGAGGGGACTGAAGCAAGCTTCAAATCATCTCAGTCTACCGTTGCAATAAGATGGCCTTGGATGCTGGTGCTCTTGGCATCTTTCAAAAACAAATGTAAATCCCTTCTGGAGAATGATTTTATATCCTAATCTTGTAATTAGTTTACAAGACTCTAACAATTTTCTATCTGCAATGTTATGTATCAAACAAAAATAACCCAACATATAAAATAAAAAAAAATAACATGATAAAAATGGAGAGAAACAATGTATCTTATAAACAAACCAGAAGGCTTCCTGATAGTGGAGTTATCAGACATGGATTCTAAAATAATCATGATACATAGTTATGTTCAAGAATATAGAAAGAAAGGATGCACATTTTGGGGGAGAACCCAAACAATCTAAAATGTGAATATTCTAGAACTGAAAAATATAAGGGTATTTAAGAACTCAATGGATGGATATACAATAGAGATACTGCTGAAGAAAAAAAACTAAGCTGTAATATAGGTTCAGGTTAAAATATTCAAAAGGAAGCTTGAGTATCAAAGAAGTAAATATGGAAAAGAGAAAAGGAATAGAGGAAAAAAATCTAATCTGTGTAATCGAAAGCAAACCGGATAGGAGATAGCAAACAGCATAATAGGGTAGGAGAGAGAAGATTGGATAAAAGCAGCATTCCAAGAAATAAAGGCTGAGAGTTTCCTTATACTGAAGAGAGATATCAAGGGGAAGGCTATGAACCTGAAGGACAATAAGTACAATAAAATTGCATGTAATGTTAAACTGCACAAAACCAAAGACAATGAGAACATCTTAAGAGGAGCCAGAGGAGAAAGAGCAAGAAGAAAGAGGTGAATCGTTGAGGGTGTGTGACTTTGGGGTATATACTTTGTCCTTGTTCAGAGGAGTGCTCTCTACTTTTTGGTGGTTGAATCCTGACCTGCTTTTCTCCTTCACATACTTCTGTCATGATGTCCTGCCTCATTTGAAGCCCTGAGGAATGGAACCAGCCATCTATGGACTGAGACCTCTAACATTGCCCCCCCCCCCCCAAAAGAGCAACAATAACAGTAGAAGCCAGGAGTTAATGAATGATATAACCAAAGCATTGAAAAATGGAAATTTATAACTCTACACCCACCAAAAATATTCTTAAAAATGAGGGCAAAGTGAAAACATTTCCAGATCAGCAAAAACTGAGAGAGTTTGTCATTGATGGCTCTTTACTAAATAAATGTATAAAGTATATTCTACAATAATTTCAAATTAAAGGTCAAGAATGTAGAAGAAATGAAAAGTTCAGATATGTGGATAAATGTCAATAAGCTCTAAATACATAAAATAATAATAATGACATGTGGGAAGAGTAAATACAGATGTCCCTGAGTAATGATGGTTCAACTTAACTTTTTGTTTTTTTTAAATTTACAATGATTCCAAAACAGTATGCATTCCATGTAAACTGCTTTAAATTTTGGATAATTTTCCCCCCTTGGTATATAACTGGTATAATACTGTTTCCTAGTTAGTCACATAATCAGGAGAGTACTAACCAATACTTTACAGTACTGTGTTGCTAAGCTACAGTGTTCTAAAGGTTAGGAATATTAAATGCCTTTTCCACTTAATGATATTTTCAACTCATGATGGGTTTATGGGGATGTAGCCCAATCAAAGGGCATCTGTATTTATATTTAAAATCCACTATAACAACGACATATATATTGGGAGAGTTAATGGAATAAAAGTGTTGTGATATTCCTGAATTGTTCAGAAATGATACAAATATGAATTAAAATTAGGTAACTTTGATATATATATATATATATATATATATATATATATATATATATATATATATATATATATATTTAGGTAGCCCTAAATAAAACATATAACATTAAAAGAAGTCATACTAACATAATGGAAGAAGAATGGAATAAGTAAATATACTCAATCCAAAGGAAGGTAAGAAGTGATGGAAAAATATTATAGAAAATCAGAACTTCTATAGGAATGGATAAGTAGGAAGACAATAGCTCTAAACCCAAATATATCAGTAATCATTCTAAATGTATATGAATTAAAAGCAATGATTAAAAAAGCAAATTGTTGGACTAAATAAAAAATAAAATCCAATATTATGCTCTTTGCAGAGATTTGACACCAATGTATGGAGTCATACAGAAAATTTGAAGATTGAAAGTAAAACATTAACTGAAAGGAAATTGATATAGCTCTATTAATATTAAATACCTTATTTTTTGAACCAGGGATTGAACCCAAGGATGCTTAAGCACTGAGTCACATCTCCAGTCTGATTTCGTTTTTTTATTTAGAGACAGGGTGTGGCTAAGCTGCATTGGTCCTTGTGGAGTTGCTGAGGCTGGCTTTGAACTTGTGACCATCCTGCCTCAGTCTCCTGAGTTCCTAGGATTACAGGTTGTGCCACTGTGCTCAGCAATATTAAAGAATTTAAGACAGAAAATATTACTAGAGATGAAAATGGACATATCATAAAAACAAAACAAAACAAAACAAAAGATCAATTCACTGGGAAGATGAACAAGTGTCAATTTACGGCTACCTAGTAAAAACCCCAAGTGTATATAAAAAGTTTCAAAGGATAACCAAAGGAGAAAAGTAAAATTCATAGAGTGGGAAAGTTTATATATATATATATATATATATATATATCTTTAGTAACTAACAGAACAGAAAATAAGAATTTTGAACCTCCAAACATCCTGTTTGACCAAATTGATCTAATCAACACAGAGCACACTACAACCAACAATGTATTATTTGTGATAAAAATATACATAGTACAAAATTAACTATTTAAAAATTTTTCATATTACAGTTCAATGGCATAAAGTACACTCATCTTTTTGGGGAACCCTGCCATCATCCATCTCTAGCAACTTACTTTTAAATTCATAGATGACATACACCAGCATTCACTGCATTATGGCCCATAAAGCAAGTGGAAATGAATTCTTAAAGGACTGAAATAGTACAGAATGTACTTTCTATCCAGAGTAAAATTAAACCAGAAATCAATAGCAAGTGGAGAGCTTAAAAACCCTCAACTGCTTGGAATGAAGCAATATACTCCTTAAAAATTATTCAATCAAGGGGCTGGGGTTGTGGCTCAGCAGTAGAGCACTTGCCTAGCACATGTGAGATGCTGGGTTTGATTTTCAGCACCACATAAAAATAAATAAAATAAAGGTATTGTGTCCAACTACAACTAAAAACATATTTTTTTAAAAAATAATTATTCAATGAAGAAGCAATCACCAATGAAAATTTAAAAAATATTTGGAATGAAATGAAAAATGTCACATCTAGATTTCAGTGACACAGCTAAAAGTATTATTAATAAATGCATCAGGAAAAAAGACTGAAAATCAAAAATCTAATCATTTATGTTAGAAAGTTACAGAAATACCAGCAATTTTTCTGGATATGATGGTGCATACCTGTAATCCCAGGAAAGCTCAGGAGGCTGAGGCAGGAGGATCACAAGTTCGAGGCCAGACTCAACAATTTATCAAGGACCTATGGAACTTAGTCAGATCCTGTTTTTAAAAAACTAATAATAGTAAAAAAAGAAAAGTCTGTGGGGGTGGCTCAATCCCCCTGGGTTCAATCACTGGTGCCAAAAAATAAACACAAAATAAAATAAACAACAACAACAATCCCCCCAGCAAATAAACCCAGAAAAGAAGAAAGGAAATGATAAAGGATAAAATTAATAAAATATCATGTAAGTAGACAGTAAAGAAATTCAACACAGCCAAAAGCTAGTTCTCTGAAAGATTGAAAAATGATAAACAAGTCAGACTGATTACATAAAAATAGGAAAGGTACAAATTACCCATGTCAGGAATGAACACATAAACTTAAGGCTGATATGTAAGAGTTATTAAGGAAATATTTGAGACATCAATTAAACAATCCTCATCTCCACCCCACAACCAGCCCCTAGTGACCACTATTCTGCCTTTTGTTTTTATGAATTTGATTTCATTATATACCTCATACAAATGGGAACATACAATATGTGCTCTTTTGTGTAGCTTATTTCACTTAACACAATGTCCTCACAGTTCATCTATATTTTGTAATATGTGAGAATTTCCTGCCTTTTTCAAGGTGATTTTTATGTGAACATTTTGCTTATCCATCATCCATCAATGTGCATATGGGTTGCTTCCATCTCTTGGCTATTGTGAATAGTACTGCTATAGTGCAATTTTTATTTTTGAAATCCTGCTTTCCATTTTTTTTTGTATATACACTTTGAAGTGGAATTTCTGGCTTGTATAGTAATTCTATTTTTATTTTTTTGAGGAACTATTGTACTGTTTTTCATAGCGCTGTGTCATTTTACATTCCCACTAACAGTGCACAGGATTTCAATTTCTCCACATTCTTGCCAACACTTATTATTTTATCTTGTGTGAGTGTGTGTGTGTGTGTGTGAGAGAGAGAGAGAGAGAAAGAGAGATAGATAGAGAGAGAGAGAGAGAGAGAGAGAGAGAGAGAGAGAGGAGGCACCCTTGCTATAGGAAGGTATCTTACTGTGGTTTTGATTTGCATTCCCCTAATGATTAGTAATGCTGAATGTCTTTTCATATTCTTGTTGTCTGTTTGTACATCATCATTGAAGAAGTGTCTACTCAAATCCTTTGTTCATTTTTAATTGGGTTATTTTTGTTTTTGAATTGTAGTTATTCTTTACATACCCTACACATTATCACCTTCTTAGACATATAATTTGAAAATATTTTCTCCCCTTCCATAGTTGGCTTTTTCATTCTATTGATTATGTCCTTTGATGCATAGGGGTTGTTATGGTTTAGATATGATGTGTCCCTGCAAAGCTCACATGTGAGGCAATGCCAGAACATTCAGAGGTAAAATGATGGCTTATGAGAGCCTTAACCTAATCAGTGCATTAATCCCCTGATGGGATTAACTGAGTTTAACTAGAGGCTGGTAGGTTGTGGCTGGAGGAGGTGGGTCACTGGGGGCTTGCCTTACGGATATATATATTTTGTATCTGGTCAGTGGAGTCTCTCTCTGCTTCCTGATCATCATATGAGCCGCTTCCCTCCACCATACTTTTCTACCATGATGTTTGGTTTGTCTTACCTCAAGTCCCAAAGAATGGAGACAATTGCCTATGGACTGAGACCTCTGAAACCAGGAGCCTCCAAATAAGCTTTTCCTCTTCTACAATTATTCCTTTTATTCTTTATTTTTTAAAGTTAATCAATTTATTTATTCTAATTAGGTATATATGAGAGCATTTTGATTCATTGTACACAATTGCAGCACAATTTTTCATTTCTCTGGTTGTACACAATATAGCATCACACTGTATGTGCAGTCATACATGTACCTAGGGTAATGATGTTCATCTCATTCCACCATCTTTCCTGCCCCCATACCCCCTCTCTACTCCACCCATCCCTTTGCCCAATCAAAGTTCCTCCATTTTTCCCATGCCTCCCCCCATTATGAATCAGCATCCACTCATCAGAGAGAACATTAGGCCTTTTAGTCATGGCAGTGAAAAACAGACTAAAACAGAAGTTTTAATTTTAATGTGTCAATTTGTCTATTTTTATTGCCTGTGTTTTTGTGTTATATCCAGAAAATTCTTGCCAAATTCAAGGTTGTAAGGCTTTTCTTTCATGTGTTCTAAGAGTTTTAAATCTTACATTTAATCTTCGATCCACTTTAGGTTAAATTTTATTAGTTGCTTCTACAAATATGCCCATTCTACAATGAGACCCATTATTCTGTATAAGTAAAATGCACTAATAAAAAACATATATGGGGAAAAATAAGAACTTTTTTTGTATTTGGTGGAGAGTAAGGGTTCAGCTTCATTTTTTAAAAAATGTGCACATACAGTTTTCTCAACACCATTTGTTGAAGAGAACATAATTTTCTATCAAATGGTTGCATCCATGTCAAACATTATTTGATCATATCTGAAAGGGTTATTTCTGAGCTTTCTAGTGGTCTATATGTCTGTCTTTATGACAATACAACATCATTTTGATTACTGTCGCTTAATAAGTTTTGAAATCAGAAAGTATGATATTGCCAAATTTATTCTTCTTTTTCAAGGTTGTTCAGGTTGATTGAGGTGAGATTTTATATTAATTTTAGGATGAAATTTTAGATCTCTGTTAAAAATGTCATTAAGATTTTGAAGGGGGATAACATTAAATATACAATTACTGTAATCCCAGAAACTCAGGAGGCTAAGGCAGGAGGATTGCAAGTTCAAAGCCAGCCTCAGCAATTTAGCAAGACCCTATGCAATTTAATGAGACCATCTCTCTAAATAAACTATTTTTTTTAAAGGGATGGGGATGTGCTCAGTGGTTAAGAGCCTGTGGGTTCAACCCCTGGTAAGAAAAATAAATAAATAAATCTGTAGTTTAATTTGGGAAATATTGACCTCTTAATAATATAAGGTCTTCCAATTCATGCATACAAGATATCTTTCTGTTTATTTTCTTTAATTTATTTCAATAGTACTTTGTAGTTTTCAGTGTATAAGTCTTTTGGTTCCTGGGTTAAGCTTATTATTGAGTCTTTTATTCAAAAAGATGTATTGTAAATGTCATTTCCTTAATTTCTGTTTTTCAGTGTTTGTTTTAAGTGTATAGATAAGCTACTGATTGTTGAATGTTGATTTTTGTATCCTGCAATTTATTGAATTTATTAGTTTGAAAATTTTTTTTCCTAAGGTGGAATCCTTAGAGTTTCCTATAAGAGGGATAATGTTGTATGTAAAACACAAATAATTTTACTTGCTTCTTTCCAGTTTGGATGTCTTTTATTTATGTATTTTCTATGTCTGACTTAGAATACTATGTTGAATAGAAGTGAGAATGAACATCCTTTTCTTCATCTTGATCCTAAATGAATAGCTTCTGATATTTTACCATTAAGTGTGATATTACTGGTGGGGTTTTCACATATTGACTTTTTATGTTAAAGTAACTTCCTTCTATACCTAATTTTGTTGAGTGAATATTTCATGCATTTTTTTAAAAGATGTGTGTTCAGTTGCTGTTGGGTAGACATTTGTATAAATGTAAATTAGGTCAAATTTTGTTGTTCTGTTTTTCTTTACACATTCTGATTTTTGTCTACTGGTACTGTTAATTATTAGCAGAATTTAAAAAATAATTGTTGGGCTGGGGATGTGGCTCAAGCGGTAGCACACTTGCCTGGCATGCATGCGGCCCGGGTTGGATCCTTAGCACCACATACAAAGATGTTGTGTCCGCCGAAACAACTAAAAAATAAATATTGAAATTCTCTCTCTCTCTCTCTCTCTCATTAAAAAAATGTTATTTTGTCTATTCATTCTTTTTTCTATTAATTTTTTCCTGTCAAATGGAAAAGTTTATTGAATCTCGTATTATTATTGCTCGTTTATTTTCTGCAGCATAGTAAATACTAAAATGGTTGATAACTTAGTGAAATAAGGTAATATAAATGAAGGCATTTTGTGAAATATTAGGTTATGAAATGGAATATATTTTCTGCCAAGTATGTATATGCTTTTAATCATTCTGTTACCACTTCTTTTCTAAAGAATAAAATGTAAGCAGTTTGGAACACTGGTTTTTTTTTTATTATTTGTTCTAATTAGTTACACATGACAGTAGAATGCATTTTGACACATCAAACATAAATGGAGTATAACTTCTCATTCTTCTGGTTGTACATGATGTAGAATCACACTAGTCATGTAGTCATACATGCACATAGGGTAATAAAATCTGATTCATTCTACTATCCTTCCTATCCCCTTACCCCCTCCTCTTGCTTCACTCCCCTCTGCCTAATCCAAAGTGCCTTTATTTTTTACCTAACCCCCTTCCCTTACTGTGAATTATAATCTATATATCAGAGAAAACTTTAGGCCTTTGATTTTTGGGGATTGGATAACTTCACTTAGCATTATATTCTCCAACTTAATCCATTTACCTGCAAATGCCATGATTTTATTCTCTTTTAATGCTGAATAGTATTCCATTATGTATATGTACCACATTTTCTTTATCTGTTCATCAACTGAAGGACATCTAGGTTGGTACCACAGTTTAGCTATTGTCAATTGTGCTGCTATAAACATTGATGTGGCTGAGTCCCTGTAGTATGCTGTTTTTAAGTCCTTGGGGTATAGACCGAGGAGAAGGATAGCTTCTCCTATGGAATGGAATGATGGTTCCATTCCCAGTTTTGCAAGGATTCTCCATACTGCTTTCCATATTGGCTGCACCAATTTACAGTCCCATCATCAATGTATGAGTGTGCCTTTTCCTCATCAACACTTATTGTTGTTTGTATTCTTAATAGCTGCCATTCTGACTGGAGTGAGAAGAAATCTTAGAGTAGTTTTGATTTGCATTTCTCTAATTGCTAGAGATGTTCAACATTTTTTTCATGTAATCGTTGACAGATTGTATTTCTTCTTCTGTGATATGTCTGTTCATTTACTGATTGAGTTATTAGTTCTTTTGGTGTTGAGTTTTCGAATTCTTTATATATCCTGGAGATTAATGCTCTACCTGAGCTGCATGTGGTAAAAATTGTCTCTTATTCTGTAGGCTCTCTCTTCATGTTATTGATTGTTTCCTTTGCTGAAAAGAAGCTCTTTAGTTTGAACCATCCCATTTTTTGATTCTTGATTTTACTTCTTGCACTTTAGGAGTCTTGTTAAGGAAGTCAGTTCCTAAGTCAGAATGATGAAGATTTGGGCCTATTTTTCCTAAGTCTTTGATCCACTTTGAGTTGAATTTTGTCCCAGGTGAGAGATAGAGGTTTAATTTCATCTTGCTATATATGGATTTCCAGTTTTCCTGGCACCATTTGTTGAAGAGGCTATCTTTCTCCAGTGAATGTTTTTGGTGCATTTGTCTAGTATGAGGTAACTGTATTTATGTGGGTTTGTCTCTGTGTCTTCTAGTCTGTACCTTTGATATATGTGTCTGTTTTGGTGCCAATACTATGCTATTTTTGTTACTATGGCTCTGTAGTATAATTTAATGTCTGGTTTTGTGATGCCTCCTGCTTCACTTTTCTTGCTAAAGATTGCTTTGGCTATTCTGAGTCTCTTATTTTTCCAAATGAATTTCATGATTGCTTTTTCTATTTCTATGAAGATTGACATTTGGATTTTAATAGGAATTGCATTAAATCTGTATAACACTTTTGTAAGTGTGACCATTTTGACAATATTAATTCTGCCTATCCAAGAACATGAGAGTTCTTTTTATCTTCTAAGGTCTTTTTCAATATCTTCCTTTAGTGTTCTGTACGTTTCATTATAGAAGTCTTTTACTTCTTTTGTTAGATTGATTCCTAAGTATTTTATTTTTTTAAGGCTTTTGTGAATGGGGTAGTTTTCCTAATTTCTTTTTCAGTGGATTCATCACTGATGTATAGGAACATGTTTGATTTATGGGTGTTGATTTTATATATTGCTAATTTGCTGAATTCATTTATTAGTTCTAGAAGTTTTCTGAATATTCTAAATATAGAATCATGTTGTTAGAAAATGATAGTTTGAGTTCTTCTTTTCCAATTTATATCCTTTAATTTCTTTCATCTGTCTAATTGCTCTGACTGAAATTTCCAGGACTATGTTGAATAGAAGTGATGATAGAGGGCATCCTTGTCTTGTTTCAGTTTTTAAAGGGAATACCTTCAATTTTTCTCCATTTTTCTCAATGATGTTGATCTTGGTTTAGCATAGATAGATTTACAATGTTGAGGTATGTTCCATCAATAGACTTAAAGACAAGAATCATATGATCATCTCAAAAGATACAAAAAAATTATTTGACAAAATAGAGCACACCTTCATGTTCAAAACAGTATAAAAACTAGGGCTACTAGGAACATACTTCAACATTATAAAAGCTATCTTCTAGCTAGCTATCTTTTGTTCTAGGTGTTTTGAAGTTCTGCTATTAAATGCATCAGTGTTTAAAATATTGTTTTCTTATGTTGACTCAACCCCTTTGCATTTTGGAATGATCTTTGTAATCTGTAGTAACATTCTTTTCTTTAACATCTACATCACATGATATTAATACAGCTGTTTCTTCTCTCTATTAAAAACTGTTAGCATAGTATATCCTTTTCCATCTCTCTTTTAACTTATTTACATTTTTATATTTGAAGTGAGTTTCTGTTAGTTTCTCCACGAAGAGTCTTGCTTTCTTATCAAATTTTACAATCTCTGTCTTTTAATTGAAGTATTAGACCATTTATATTTACTGTAAGTATTAGTATAGTTGAGTTTCAATTTGTCCAATAAAATCTGATTTCTTTTTGTCTCATTTGTTCTTTATTTTCCTCTCCACATTTTTTTTGCTTTGTGTGAGTATATTTTGATTCAATTTATCTCCTTTATCTATTACCTCTAAAATATTCACTTTCCTTTATTATCTTAGAAGTTACGTTAGTGATATTATACCAGTTCTTATATAGTGCTTCATTTAATATTTTACTTTCAGAGAAAAATACGAATACTTCTCTTATCAAATAATTTGCCACATTGATAGGATATTGGGAAAAAATCATATGATATTCTTCATAGATAGAGAAAATGTGTTTGATAAAATTTAACACTCATCTATATTAAACTCCTGAAAAAAAGCAGAAACATACTTTCCTAATGTGATATAGAATACTTATGAAAAATTACTCAGTTTTTATACATTCATGTTTAAATGTATAATGTTCAAAGCCATTCTGCAATTGAGAATGAGACAGTTTTACTTGTATTTAGTATTGTACTTAGGTCCCTCCAGCACCATAAACAAGATGTTGAAATGAAAAGAAAAAAACTCATAAGGAGAAGTAATGCTCTTATTATTTATAGACAATATGATTGTGTTAACAGGAAATCTAAAATATTTTCATATGCAATATTAGGATGAATAAAAAGTAAGTTTATCAAGTTGTTAGACACAGTATAATACACTAACTGGCTTTTATGTACCTGAAAAAATTATAAAATGGAATTTAAAAGATAAAATTATAATAGAATGAAAATATTAGTACCGAGGGACCCAACATGGCTGCCGGCAAGGAGGCAGCACTTTCAATGCCTCCGCAGGAACGGGAGCAGAGAGGACCATTAATTCACCTGCATACGGCCTGCTGAGGGACTTCTAGCAAAATTCCGCTGAAAGGAGACCTGCCGGGAATTAGTAAGTCTATTAGAGGGGTCACTTTGTCCCAGACGAGTGAATCTCAGCGAGTGAAACTCAGCAGGAACTCATGGCCAACGCCGAACTCCCGCTGCTGCCCACACTTTGCAGCGTACTTACAAACGGCCACAGCCTGCTTGGGCCCCAGCCGGCCTAGCGCAGAGGTGGTTCGGCGCTGCAAACGACCACCCCCTCCAACCACCCCCGCCGGCTCGGCGCTGTGAACAACGACCCCCACCCCCCACCCCTGCCCCGCCGCGCTCGTGTAAACAGCTCCCACTGGGGCGCAGTCCCGCCGGCTCAGCCGAAAAACCGCTGCTCACACATTGCAGCGAGCATACGGAAGGCTGGGTCCTGCCTTCCCAGCTCTGTGAGCCGCCTTTGGCGGTTCGGCACTGGAAACAACCACCCCAACCCCCAACCCCGCGCTCGTGTGGACAGTCCCCGCCTGCCGGGCGCTGCTAAAGGCCCTGCCCGCCCGGCTCTTGCACAGGGGAATCAGGAGTGGCGCGGGACCCGCAGCGCGGAATTCCGGCTACCGCTATCACCAGTGCTGACAACTGAGGTCTCTTGCACCAGCTTCCAGGGGCGTGGCTACCAGAGGGCAAGCAAATTCGCTGGGGGTTCTCAGCCCCAAGCTCTACAAACTTAGGGTCCAAGGGAATGGCAAACAGGGAGAATGTGCCCAGGCGTTCTTGAAAACAGGGCTCACAGGAACAGCAGACTTGGTGTGTAGCCAATATTGTGGTGAGCATCACCGGTGCACTCAGGATTAGAGACCCGCCCAGTCCAGGAGGAAGAGCTGCTGCACAGCGATTGGCTCCCGCCTACTGAGAGGAGAAGCGTGGCCCGGTGGGCACAGCTCCACCTACTGGAAGAATAGTGAATCGAACTCTAAGACTGCACGTATTTTTTTTTTTTTTCTTTTCTCTGGTCTCCTGTTTTATTCACACTATGGATGATCTCTCTCATACCAGAATTGTAGTTAACAATCTGAATTGATGAGTCTAAAAGACTGCATGTATTAAATTTTTTTTTTATTGGTTTTGTTTTGTTTTTGTTGTTGTTTTCCCCAAATTTTTTAAATTCATTTTATCTTATTTTTTAATACTAATTTTCATTTTTATTATTGCAATTATGATTTCTTTTTAATTCTTTTTAATTTTCTGTTTCCTTTCTCTCTCTCTTCTTTTCTTCTGTCTTTGCATTTATTTTCAATTCTCATACTCCCCCTTCCTTGAATTCTGCCTGCTTACTCTCATTCTCTTTGGTGACTTATTCCCTCCCCCTATAATACCTTTCCTCCCAAGCAGCAAATAAATTTATAGGAGTAATCAACAACTCAGTAGTCAAACAGAACAAGAAGCAATATGAAAAAGCAAGGAAGGAAAGGAGTACAAACAATGCAGGAAGGCCTAAATATCCAGGAGAATATAGATTCATCAGAAAAATGGTCATATAAAGACCTCAAGGAATACCTTAGACAGATGGAATGGAACCTTAAAGAGGATACGAGACAGCAAATTCAAGCAGCAAAAGAACACATTGAGAACGAATTACAAAAACAGATAAAAGAAGAAGTTAAGCATCTTTATCAGGAGATAGAGATTATAAAAAAGAATCAGACAATAATCTTAGAAATGAAGGAACTTATAAACCAAATTAAAAACTCAAATGAGAGTATCACTAACAGAGTGGAGCAAGTAGAAGCCAGAACGTCAGATAATGAAGACAAAATATATCATCTTGAAAAGAGTCTAGCCAACTCTGATAGGCTGGTTAAAAATCATGAGAGAAGCATCCAAGAGATATGTGATAACATTAAAAAACCAAATTTAAGAGTGATCGGGATAGAGGAAGGCACAGAGATTCAAACCAAGGGAATGTGTAATCTACTACATGAAATAATTACAGAAAACTTTCCAGAAATAAAAAAGGAAACAGATATACAAATTGTAGATGCATACAGAACACCGAGCATACAAAATCAAAGTAGACCAACGCCAAGACACATTGTTATGAAGATATTCAATATACAGAACAAAGAGAAAATATTAAAAGCTACAAGAGAAAGGAGGCAGATTACATTCAGGGGTAAACCAATAAGGTTAACAGTGGATTTTTCATCTCAGACACTGAAAGCGAGAAGATCCTGGAACAACGTATTTCAAACACTGAAAGACAATGGATGCCAACCAAGAATTCTGTATCCAGCAAAATTAAGCTTCAGGTACGACAACGAAATAAAAATCTTTCATGATAAACAAAAGCTAAAAGAATTTGCAGCCAGAAAACCAGCATTGCAGAATATCTTGAGCAAAACACTACACGAGGAAGAAATGAGAAACAATAACCAAAGCCAACAGTGGGAAGTGCCCCAGTAAAGACTGACGGAGGGGGGAAAGCTAATCATGGAGAAATAAACTAAATTAAAAAAAAAAAAAAAAAGAGAGAGACAAATAATCAAACATGGATGGAAGTACAAACCATATAGCAATAGTAACTCTAAACATTAATGGTTTAAACTCTCCAATAAAGCGACATAGACTGGTAACATGGATTAAAAAAACAAATCCAACAATATGCTGCCTCCAGGAGACACATCTGACAGGAAAAGACATACACAGGCTGAAGGTGAAAGGTTGGGAAAAAATATACCATGCACACGGTCCTCGCAAACAAGCAGGTGTGGCCATCCTCATATCGAACAAAATCGACTTCAAGACTAAGTTAATCCAAAGGGATAAGGAAGGCCATTATATACTGTTAAAAGGAACCATTCACCAACAAGACATAACAATTATCAATATTTATGCACCAAATAATGGTGCTGCGACGTTCATAAAACAAATTCTCCTCAAGTTCAAGAATCAAATAGACCACAATACAATAATTATGGGTGACTTCAACACACCTCTCTCACCATTGGACAGATCCTCCAAACAAAAGTTGAATAAAGAAACTATAGATCTAAATAACACAATCAATAACCTAGACTTAACTGACGTATATAGAATATATCAACCATCATCAAGTGGATATACTTTTTTCTCAGCAGCACATGGATCCTTCTCAAAAATAGACCATATATTATGCCATAGGGCAAACCTCAGTAAATATAAAGGGGTGGAGATAATACCATGCATTTTATCTGATCATAATGGAATGAAACTGGAAATCAATGATAAAAGAAGGATGGGAAAATCCTATATCACATGGAAAATGAACAATATGTTACTGAATGATCAATGGGTTACAGAAGACATAAAGGAGGAAATCAAAAAATTCTTAGAGATAAATGAAAATACAGACACAACTTATCGGAATCTATGGGACACAATGAAAGCAGTTTTAAGAGGGAAATTCATCGCCTGGAGGTCATTCCTCAAAAAAAAAGAAAAACCAACAAATAAATGAGCTCACACTTCATCTCAAAGCCCTGGAAAAGGAAGAACAAAACAACAGCAAATGCAGCAGAAGGCAAGAAATAATTAAAATCAGAGCGGAAATCAACGAAATTGAAACAAAAGAAACTATTGAAAAAATCAACAAAACTAAAAGTTGGTTCTTCGAAAAAATAAACAAGATTGACAGACCCTTAGCCATGCTAACGAAGAGAAGAAGAGAGAGAACTCAAATTACTAACATACGGGATGAAAAAGGCAATATCACAACAGATGCTACAGAAATACAGAAGACAATTAGAAATTATTTTGAAAACCTATATTCCAATAAAATAGAAGATAGTGAAGACATCGATAAATTTCTTAAGACATATGATTTGCCCAGACTGAGTCAGGAGGATACACACAATTTGAACAGACCAATATCAATGGAGGAAATTGAAGAAGCAATCAAGAGACTACCCACCAAGAAAAGCCCAGGACAGGATGGGTATACAGCGGAGTTTTACAAAACATTTAAAGAAGAATTAATACCAATACTTTTCAAGTTATTTCAGGAAATAGAAAAAGAGGGAGCTCTTCTAAATTCATTCTATGAGGCCAACATCACGTTGATTCCGAAACCAGACAAAGACACCTCAAAGAAAGAAAATTACAGACCAATATCCCTGATGAACCTAGATGCAAAAATCCTCAATAAAATTCTGGCGAATCGGATACAAAGGCACATCAAAAAAATTGTGCACCATGATCAAGTAGGATTCATCCCTGGGATGCAAGGATGGTTCAATATACGGAAATCAATAAATGTTATTCACCACATCAATAGACTTAAAGATAAGAACCATATGATCATCTCAATAGACGCAGAAAAAGCATTCGACAAAATACAGCATCCCTTTATGTTCAAAACATTAGAAAAACTAGGGATAACAGGAAATTACCTTGACATTGTAAAAGCTATCTATGCTAAGCCTCAGGCTAGCATCATTCTGAATGGAGAAAAATTGAAGGCATTCCCTCTAAAATCTGGAACAAGACAGGGATGCCCTCTATCACCACTTCTATTCAATATAGTTCTCGAAACACTGGCCAGAGCAATTAGACAGACAAAAGAAATTAAAGGCATAAAAATTGGAAAAGAAGAACTTAAATTATCATTATTTGCGGATGACATGATTTTATACCTAGAAGACCCAAAAGGGTCTACAAAAAAACTACTAGAACTAATAAATGAATTCAGCAAAGTAGCAGGATATAAAATCAACACGCATAAATCAAAGGCATTCCTGTATATCAGCAACAAAACTTCTGAAATGGAAATGAGGAAAACCACTCCATTCACAATATCCTCAAAAAAAATAAAATACTTGGGAATCAACCTAACAAAAGAGGTGAAAGATTTATACAATGAAAACTACAGAACCCTAAAGAGAGAAGTAGAAGAAGATCTTAGAAGATGGAAAAATATACCCTGTTCATGGATAGGCAGAACTAACATCATCAAAATGGCGATATTACCAAAAGTTCTATATAGGTTTAATGCAATGCCAATCAAAATCCCAAAGGCATTGCTTGTAGAAATAGATAAAGCAATCATGAAATTCATATGGAAAAATAAAAGACCCAGAATAGCAAAAGCAATTCTAAGCAGGAAGTGCGAATCAGGCGGTATAGCGATACCAGATTTCAAACTATATTACAGAGCAATAGTAACAAAGACAGCATGGTACTGGTACCAAAACAGGCGGGTGGACCAATGGTACAGAATAGAGGACACAGAGACCAATCCACAAAGTTACAACTATCTTATATTTGATAAAGGGGCTAAAAACATGCAATGGAGGAAGGATAGCATCTTCAACAAATGGTGTTGGGAAAACTGGAAATCCATATGCAACAAAATGAAACTGAACCCCCTCCTCTCACCATGCACAAAAGTTAACTCAAAATGGATCAAAGACCTTGATATCAAATCAGAGACTCTGCGTCTGATAGAAGAAAGAGTTGGCTACGATCTACATATAGTGGGGTCGGGCTCCAAATTCCTTAATAGGACACCCATAGCACAAGAGTTAATAGCAAGAATCAACAAATGGGACTTACTTAAACTAAAAAGTTTTTTCACAGCAAGAGAAACAATAAGAGAAGTAAATAGGGAGCCTACATCATGGGAACAAATATTTACTCCTCACACATCAGATAGAGCCCTAATATCCAGAATATACAAAGAACTCAAAAAATTAGACAATAAGATAACAAATAACCCAATCAACAAATGGGCCAAGGACCTGAACAGAAACTTCTCAGAGGAGGACATACAATCAATCAACAAGTACATGAAAAAATGCTCATCATCTCTAGCAGTCAGAGAAATGCAAATCAAAACCACCCTAAGATACCATCTCACTCCAGTAAGATTGGCAGCCATTATGAAATCAAACAACAACAAGTGCTGGCGAGGATGTGGGGAAAAGGGTTCTCTTGTACATTGCTGGTGGGGCTGCAAATTGGTGCGACCAATTTGGAAAGCAGTATGGAGATTCCTGGGAAAGCTGGGAATGGAACCACCATTTGACCCAGCTATTGCCCTTCTCGGACTATTCCCTGAAGACCTTAAAAGAGCGTATTACAGGGATACTGCCACATCGATGTTCATAGCAGCACAATTTACAATAGCTAGATTGTGGAACCAACCCAGATGCCCTTCAATGGATGAATGGATTAAAAAAAATGTGGCATCTATACACCATGGAGTATTACGCAGCACTAAAAAATGACAAAATCTTGGAATTTGCAGGGAAATGGATGGCACTAGAGCAGATTATGCTTAGTGAAGCTAGCCAATCCCTAAAAAACAAATACCAAATGTCATCTTTGATATAATGAGAGCAACTAAGAATAAAGCAGGAAGGAAGAGCAGGAAGAAAAGATTAACATTAAACAGAGACATGAGGTGGGAGGGAAAGGGAGAGAAAAGGGGAATTGCATGGAAATGGAGGGAGACCCTCATTGTTATACTAAATTACATATAAGAGGTTGTAAGTGGAATGGGAAAATAAACAAGGTGAGAAATGAATTACAGTAGAAGGGGTAGAGAGAGAAGATGGGAGGGGAGGGGAGGGGGGATAGTAGAGGATAGGAAAGGTAGCAGAATACAACAGTTACTATTATGGTATTATGTAAAAATGTGGATGTGTAACCCATGTGATTCTGCAATCTGTACTTGGGGTAAAAAAGGGAGTTCATAACTCACTTGAAGCTAATGTATGCTAATGTATGAAATATGATATGTCAAGAGCTTTGTAGGGTTTTGAACAACCAATAAAAAAATTAAAAAAAAAATATTAGTACCTTTTAATAAAACTAAGGAAATGTTTGCTTGACCTTTACTTAAAACACTTAAAAATGTTATTGAACACTTCTTAAATAGAAGTTGAAGATCTTAGTTCTTCCTGTATTTATTAATAAAGTCAATGCAATCTTTAAAAAATTCCTTCAAACTTACCAGGTGGATATAAGAAAGGATGTTCTGATAGTTTTATGCAAATGCAAAAGACTATCAATACTCATGATAATCTTGAAGCAGAAGCAGAAGTCAAAACAATAATAAATCTAGGAAAATACACAAGAGTATGTTCACGACCTAGGAGTGGGAAAAGATTTCTGAACAACCCCAGACTTTTAGGAAAAGAATGATAGAAAATTAAGAAATTTTGTTTATCCAAAGACACTATAAAGGGAATAAAACTTTAACCACAGTGGGAGAAGATGTTTTAAGTATAGATAACCATCAAAAGGCTCATATGCACATTGCATTAAGAAATTCTATAAATCAACATGTAAAGAACAGCTCTTATAACAGAAATAGAACAAGTGAATTGAAGAGCCTACTCTTCACAAAAGGGAAAAGGTAAACACCTAGGAACATAGTAAAGAATGTGACCCTATTAATTAGCTGAAAAATGCTCATTTTCAATATAGTGAGCTGTGTCTACACAACTACAGGAATGGAAAAACTATGACAACAACAACAAAAACAAGATACTAATGTCAAGTATAGTTGACGTGGAAAAACTGTACTTGCCTATTCATGCCCTGCTTATAGGAGTGCTTTGTAAAATACTTTGGCATGACTCACTCAAATTGTCACCACCCGCTGTTGCCCTCTAGGTATAGATGCATGAACCTGTTACACCAAAAGATATGGACAAGTATGCTCATGGAGTATTTCTAATGTCTCAAATTGATCCTTCAATAATAGAATGTGTAAATAAAAACTATACGCTATACAACTACCAAAGACAAAACAAAAGGAAAGAAATGCAGATACAAAAGAATATGTATGGTGTTATTTCATTTAATATTTCATTTAGTAAATGCAGGGAAACTGATCTATTATGTTGGATACTAGAGTCATTAACTTTCGGGGGTGGGAAGGGTTGGGTTGTGCTTTTTTTTTTTTCTATTGCCACTGTCACAAATTCAGTGGCTTCCCACAATGCAACTTTATTAACCACAGTGCTGTGGATATACATACAAATCCCCTGGGCTAAGGTCAAGGTGCTGGCAGAGGGTGCTGCTTTCTGGAAGCTCTTGAGGAGAATTGGTTTCCCTGCCTTTTCCAGGTTCTGAAGTCTGTCCAATTTCCTTGGCTCATGACCGCTTCCTCCATTTTCAAAGCCAGTACCATTGGGGACAAGTCCTCCTCATGATGCCATGTCTCTGGTTCTGGACCCAATTGGGGAATTTGGGATAATCACCCTATTTTAAAATCATGTGATTAACAACCTTAATCCCATTGGCAACCTTAAGTCCCCTTTCTCATTTGCCAGGTGCCATATAGGTCAATGTAACATATTCACAGATCCTGAGGATTAAGAAGCTGACATCTTGGGGGCAGCTATTATTCTACCCACCACATGGGGAATGAAGGGACTACTCTGTGTTTGTTTGTTTGTTTGTTTATTTAATACTATTGAACCTGAGTAATATTTTATCTTCTCGAGGACTGGGGTAGACAAAAGGATTGTGTCCTGTGTCCTGCTCTGTGTCAGTGGTGGAAAATGGTGACATTGTTTATTCTGCCACGAGCATGCTGATGCTATTTGAGTGTGACAACAGAGTGGAAGCACCATGCTCCATTTCCTTTTGGAAATGTCAAGGGGAATCCATCCAGCTGCATGACAGGCTGAGAACCTTCTTTCCCTCCAAATGTGTCCAGGAAGAGTTTCAGGCTTCTCACCCCAAAACAAGCACAGTGAGTTGAATTCCTAAGATTCTGTAATACTGTGTTGACTTTTGATTTTGCTTTAATTGTTTAAGTTAGATATCAGCTCAAAAGCCTAATTTTCCCTGTTCTTATTTGAGTTGTGAAAATAAATTTCAGCACAAGCAGCCATCCAGTAACGTCTTTGCCACCTCGTCTGTTGGAGCAGATTCTTCCTGAGATGACTTGGGGAAGGTACTCTGTGATTTCAGCATGTCAAGCACACATCCATGTGTTACGCAGACATGGCACATATGGCCATTAGGATAAAAAAACAGATTAAATTATTAGGACAAGTGCATTTTGAGTGTATCCTTTTTTTTTTCTTCTTCTTCTTCTTCAAGTGTGTGTTTCCCGCTTACCAGTTCTGGGGGAACAGAATTACAACTGCATTTTAGATTGACTTGTTTATTTCTTTTCTAGGCTAACTTTTTCTTTATACAACATCATTTTATTTTCCTTCTAGTGAGATTTTGATCTAGACCTGATGAAACCAACTGACATGGGGCTACTTCTAACCATACACCTGGAACTTATCAGCCCAACTATGTCTCTGGGTTTGATTCGGGTCTCCTCCTCCTTCCTTTGATTTTGTGGCCTCTAGGCCAGTTTTAGGCATACATTTTTTTTTCTCACATAATTGCCTCACTCTGAGGTGCCATGAGATGACGTCAATGCTGGTTGACCATGTCATTCTCCACCATTTCCCCTTTTGCAGCCACAAGGCGAGAAGATTGGTTAGAATTTCCAGTTACTCATGGAATTCAGCTGTTTGCCCAAATGGCAAGATGGGGAAAGGGGGAGAACCTGCCGGCAGCGTTGTTACAAGTGGTTTATAAACACGAAAAACATTCTATGTTACGTGGAGAATGCTCTGTGCTGTATCTAATGGCATCCATGATCTCCTCACAGTCAGACTTTCTGGATTATGGTAGTAAGTGAAATGACTCTACTTTTGGGAACATGATTACCATCTGGAGAACTTCCTAGCACAGATTATTGGTCCCTGGCTTCCGCCGTCAGATGTTTTCTTTCAGGACCCAGTTTTTGATGCTGATGCTGCTCGTGGTGAGCCACGTCGTATTATATTGTGATTGGGTCTGCCAATCACAATATAGATGAATTCAAGATGAAATTGTCTTATTCCAGTCAAAATGGGCTTTCTACTCTAGAGGGCTGTCATAGACATTCCTGTGAGGACCTGTGATTTTTTTTTTTTTTTAAAGCAGCAGGGATAACACTAACACACAGTGGGTGAACAATAAATGGTTGAAGAATGAATATGGAGCAGGAAGTGAAAATATGGAACAAAAGAACAAGCCAAAGAGTTTTTCTTGAACTTATAATATTGAGATTTGTCTTTCAGAATGAAGCTATGATTTCAGTTCTATAATCCCAGGTTTAGGAAAGGAGAGAATAGCCAGATTAAAGCAACATACAGGTTGAGAAATAAAGACTGAGTTTTGAAGGAATTGCATGAATCCCTAAATATAGAAATGAGCCTATTTCCAGAATGAAACTGGAACTGAAATGTCTATGCCTCAGAGGTGTTAGTATATGGATGTTAATCTTTGCTTCTCTACCATTTCAGACTGCCCCATGTTGAATGCATTAATGCTGCACTCCAGAGCTTATGTGTCTGTTGGAAGGTAGTTATAAGTTTTTGGCAGAAAGGCAAATTAAATACCCTGACCAGCACTACTTACTATTGGAACAACAATAAAAAAATATGCTGCATGAATTATAACAATGCTTACTTTTAATTTTCTGCAGTTACAGCATAAAAGGAAGGAATATGTAAAGGCCAAATAAGGAGAGTATGAAATATGACTGGTAAATTGGCTTGTGCCCTGGGGTTTCTGGTGAACCTTAATGACATTGAATTTTGCCTTAGTGGTGAATGGCATGGAAAGTGCAGATAAAAACCTTCCCTTGAGGTGTGTCATAGGGTGCCCCTTATAAACTTAGAATCCCAAAGGGCTGTATTATGGATATGAAGGTGAAAAAGAGAGAATACAGAAAAGTGCAGCAAAGATAAAAAATTTACCCTTGTTGCTGAATGAAGAGGGAAATTATTTCCTGAGAATTAATAACGGAGACCTAGCCTTATATGAGTTTGAGGTCAAAAATCATGCTATATATATATATAATCCATAATAAAGTTTAAGTAAGGAATTTAATTGAAAATGGTTCTGGGTTAATTAGAAGCTGGGTTGCTTTCCTTTGTTTCTGAAGAAAAACTGCAACAACTCATACCAAAGACATCCCAAAAGATGAAGTTGCATAGCAAATAAAAAGCTCAGTTGAAAATTATATACCTTATTGTGGCACTATTCACAACAGCTAAGATGTGGAATCAGCCTAGGTGCCCATCAACTGATGGGTGGGTAAAGAAAATGTGATATGTATACACAACAGAGTATTATTTAGTCAAAGAAAAGAATGAGATCCTGTTATTTGTGGCAACATGGATGGAACTGGAGGACATCATGTTGAGAGAAATAAGTCAAAGACAAGTACTTCATGTTCTCTCTTATATGCAGAAGCTAAAAAAAAAAATAAAGTACAGCAATGATTACTAGAGATTGGGAAGGGTATGGGGAGGTGAAGATAGAAAAAGAGAAGTTAAATTTGATCAGTGCATGCCATGTGCATTAATGGAAATATCAATATCTCCCATATTCAAATATCATATTGAACCCCATTAATATATTATATATGTACAATTAATGCATGTTATTAATCTTTTTAATTTAAAAAATCATAGAACCCATAATGAAGCAGGGCAATATGTAAAAGGCTGGTAGAAAAGGTGAAGGCATAATCAACCTTATAAAATTTTCAGTTATATAATTATTAAATAATTTAAAATAGATATGTTCAATATATTTTAAAAACAAAAGGAAGGCTTCAAAATATGAGAAAGGAACAAAGAACTTTAAAGAATGTCCAAAATAATTCAAGTAAAATAATCAAATTGAATTTTCAGAACTGAACAATATAATAACCGAAATCAGAAACTCAGTGGATAGATTAAAGAGCAAAGTAGACAAAGATGAAGAGAGATTTGATCTAGTTTATGGAACTAGCGGAGGGATATCAGCAATAACAAAAATGCAATTTTGAGAATGTAGATGGGACTGAGAGGTTAAGAGATACGAAGGATAGAGTTAGAAGTGTCTCCCATATCCAATCAAAGACTTAAATAATTATCATAGGAAATAATAATTTAAAATAGTCAATACATTAACTCAATAATTATTTACAGTTTTCCTGAATTACTTAGCACACATCCTTAGAACCAGTAGCCCAACATAAATTATTACCCACAACTAGACAGAAACTGTAAAACATCAAAGACAAATAAAGGACCTGGAAGCGTCCAGAGAGACATGACACATTATCTACACAAGATGATATTTTCACTTTTCACCCTCAGCCATAGAATATAGTGAAAAAACACAGTTTATGTGTTTTGGAGTTCTACCTAGGAAAAAACTCTTCAGGGGCAAAGTCAAAATGAGAAACATTTCAGATAAATGTGAACAAGCACAATCATCCTCGTTAGAGGCTATTCAAAAGGAAAAAACTTTAGGCAAAAGAAAAATGACCCTAGATGGAAGACCTGGGATGTAAGAAGGAATGATAACAAAAAATAAGGCAACTAAGTGGGCAAAACTAAGCAGACACTGTGAAAAAGTAAGCTTTTTTTTTTTTTTAAAAGGGGAAACAGAATGTAACTAAAATAATTAAGAATTGAATGGGAGGGATAGGAGTTAAAGTGTTCTAGGTTCTTGTATTGGGAAGAGTATAACAATATTAATTAATTTTAGACTTTGATAATTCACATCTGCAGTTAAAAACTGCTAGGTAACCACAGAAAGTGAAAATGCAGAACACATAGTGAATGACTTCCAAATGTGGTAAAAAGGATGAGAAATAAATAAGACATAATTTAAAAAAAAGAAAAGAAAATTTATATAGAGAAAAGAAAGTAGCAAGGCAATAAAAAATACATAAAATGTCAAAATAAATCTGTATTGACAGTAGTCATAAGTGTAAGTAAACTACTATATCCAATTAAAAAACAAAGGTATCATATTATGCTGATGGGCTAAATGTTCTTGAGAAAAGATGTCCTTAAAATCTAAGGACAAAATAATTGAAAGAGAAAGGATGGGAAAAGGTATTAGCATGAAAATTCTAATCAAGGTAAGTTTCAGATGGCTATAATAATTTCAGATAAAAGCATTACCAGGGATAAATAAGTCATCGTATAATTTAAAACATCTGATTATTAGAAGGCATTACAACTCTAAAATGCAACATATCTTCATAATTTATGCAACAAAATAGGCAAAATTTCAATAGACAAATCTATCATAGTATTTGGAATTTTTCTTTGCCTCTCTTAGTAGATGATATAGCAATGAGGAAAAATATTAGTAAGGTTATGGATCATCTGAGCAAACCATACAAATTTGATTTAATAAAAATTGCAGGCCACTATAGCCAACAACTGTGGAACATACATTCTCTCAAGGACACATGAAACATGTATGATCATTCACATGTACCAAGTAGCTGTCAGAGGTGTCATTACTACACAGACCACATCTTCCAACCATTATGCAATTATATTATAAAGCAATAATAACACAGGCTACCTAGAAAAAAAAAAGCAAATGTTTCCAAATTAGGAAATACAGCAGTCCCTCAGTATCTGTGGAGGATTGGTTTCAGAACCTCTGTGAATACTGAAATTCAAGGATTTTCACATCTTTTATAGATAGATATAACCTATGTACATCTTCCAGTATACTTTAAATTATCTCTAGATTATGTGGAATGCCTAATACAATATAAATGCTATGTAAAGAGTTGTTACACTGTATTTTTTTAGGGAGTAATGACAACAAAATGTCTGTTCAGGTTCCATTTGGGTGTAAAGTGTTCAACTATTTTCAGTCCATGGTTGGTTGACTCAGTGGATTTGGCACCTGCTAATATGAAGGGCTGACTGCGTGCATCAGGTAAGTTGTGTGTCAAAGGATAAATCACAAAGTGTTAGAACTGCTTGCTAATAATATTTTATGGATCAAAACTATGGGGTATAACTAATGTCTCCAGAGAGAAACTTATGAACTTAAATACTTACATTAGAAAAATAAGAAAAAACTCAAAATTAATGATCTAAATATCCAGTTTTAGAAGTCAGCAGATCAGAGAGGTATAAACCTAAAGAATACAGAAGGAAAGAATTAAGAAAGATAATGGTGGAGATGAATAGCATGAAAAACAAATATTCAATAGAGAAGATCAATAGAGCCCAAAGCAGATTATTTGGAAGCACAAGCAATATAAAATTTCTAGAACGGATTAGTCAATGAAATGGAAGAGAAGGCCAAATAAGTGGAGAACCACAAAAGGGACGTCACCATGAATGCTGTAGAGATAAAAAGGTGACTGTGGTTGGGACATCCCTTGGAAGATTTCAGACACATGAAGGCAGGTTCTGACCGATGACTTCCTTCAACGCTGCTTTGGTGTTTTTACCTGTCATTATATTACATGCCGCATCCCAAGTGCAGGGTAAAAGCTGAGCCATGTCCACATGCTGCAGGGGACATACTGAACGAATCCAAGGAAGTAGCTGGTATAGAGGGGTTTCTTGAGAATCCAGAAGACCCATGGGAGGACTTGAGGCTTTGGTGACAATTCTCACAGGAGAGCCTCTAGATATGAGGACATAGACAACACTCTTAGCATGGTGGCGTATGAAAACCGGGGTGACAACCTTAGTGCCCCGCAATCCCTTCCACCAGTTCCTTGACTGTCTACTTCCTTCCTTTATTCTCACTTCTTGTTCTTATATCTATTTGCTTCTCCCTCTTCTGAAGTTTCCTTTTCCCTTCTTCCCTCCCTCCCTCCTTGCTTCATCTCTCTCTTCTATCAGTTACTCCCCAAACATTGCTTTATGGGATAGGCCAGGAATCAGTGGTCTTTTTCTGCAAAAGGATCAGTAGTAAATATTTTATATCCCTAAGGGCTGCAAGGTCTCTGTGGCAACTATTCAACACTGAGCTGTGAGACTGTAGCCATAGACAATAGGTAAATACACCACGGGTGTGTGCATGTTCTGCTAAAATTTGTGGACACTGAAACTTGAATTTCATGTCATTTTCATGGGTCATAAGACATTCTTCTTCTTTTGATTCTTTTCAATCATTTATAATTGTAAAAAAAATATTCTTCCTGCGTGCACGATACAATCAGTGGATCCAAGAGTTATAGCTTACTGACTCTTGATGTGGAATCCTAAAGAAAATAGAGAGAAGTTCAGTGGATTAGACAAAGGGGAATGAAGGGAAGAAGGGGGGATGGGAATAGGAAAGACATCACTCTCCTATGTGCGCATACGAATACACCATCGCTGAAACTCCACATCATGTTCAACCACAAGAATGGTATCCTAATTAGAATAAGTCATACTCTATGTGTATATAATATGTCAAAATACACTCTACTTTCATGTGTATCCAGAAAGAACAAGTAAATAAATAAAATTATAAAACAATAGAGTCTGAACTGACAGCCTTACCTTCCTACGTCCCTGTCCCTAAGTGCATGAGTGACACGTGACAACATGAGCTGCAGGCAGAAGTGGCTGGAGTAATGATGAGAAAGGGGAGCTTGCCCTGAAGGACACAATGCTATTGCCGGGCCTTGGTGGATGGGTATCAGATGCCTGGAACCAGACTTCTCTGTTGAACTGCTTGGCACTCTCATTTCCTTTCCCAACCCAAAACCTCAGGCGTAATACCTGTGTCCTGACTTGGAAAGACATTGGTTTTCTGAACAGGCAGAGTCCACTACAACCCAGATTCCTCCCTTTCCAATACACATGGTGTGCCACCCTTGCTGTGGTCTGTAGTACTGGACAAGAGAAGTAGTGAATGGGCTGTGGTGCTGGTGGGAATGAGCTGGGTACTATGGCTGGGTCCTGAGTTCCAAAGTCTTGGCTCTGGCAAGTGGTTCTCACAGCCAGGGTTCTATGAGTAGAATGGGTGAATCCCTGCTTCAAGTTCCTTGTCAAGACCCAGCTGAAGAAATCTTAGTTGGCTCCATCTAGACCAGTCACTGTCCTTTTCATTCTAATGTGACCCAGCTTGAGGACCAAAACGTGGGCTCAGCTTTGACAGTTTCAGTGTTTCAATTTCTATCCCTTTCTCCCTCCCTCCCCTCTTTTCTTCTTACTGAAAGATTTAGCAAAAGGCCAGAGAACTGAAATATGAATTGATTGTGCAAAACAAACTAAAATTTGCCTTGGGGCCATAGACGGAGTTTTCATTTATTTCTGTTCACATCTTCCAGTCCTTGAGTCTGTGTATGAAGGATAGAAGACCTAATTTATCATAGTGATCATAAAGATGCTGTGGCTTTTGTCTTTGAAATTCTAATGAGTTGATGGCATTGTTATTTAGAGCAGGGGGCCTGAGGGCTAGGGAAGCCCTGTGCAGGACCCTGGTTGGGTTGGCATTTTTTATGATGAGAGAGCCAGTCTTCATCTCAACACAGCCACGCAGCACAAAAAAACACACCGAATGTGAACCTTAAGAACTAGATTAAGACTCCAGTTTGACTATTTGCTAACTTTATTTCCTTGGGAAAAATCAGTTAACCTTTTGGAAAGTCTGTCACAGGTGCCTATTCTTTAAAATGGAGACAATGAAAAATTTCATAATCCATGGGGCTGTCAAGAGGTCACTGTGACATAATGGATGGAAGAGTGCTTTGTGAAGTATGATGTTGGAGAACCTTCCTAGAGTGGTGTCCAGCTCACCCAAGCTCCCAAAGACCTTTCTGAGAAGATATGAATGGTGTCAAAGAAGGCAAAATGGTTCCTCATTCTGGTGTAAGACTCCTATTTCTCCTGTGGCTGTTCCTTTAGTGCATAAATCTCTCCTTTCCCCAGGTTCCACACTAAAGTTAGGCTACTGCCTACAAATTCCTATGTCCTCCCTTTACAGGTGTCAGCAGTTCAATTCTGGAATCCCCTTACTAACTCTCTGTGACTGTGGAACATTGGCTCTGTCTTCAGGGCCCACCCTTCTCCAAGAGTGTCCTGCAAACTCCAGCTGTAAACAGACAGATTGCTATTCTGAATTACATCCTATATACAGTACACGATTATATAGGCCCTTTATTTGTTATGCACATTTCTTAGGCTAATGTGTGAAGTTTGTGTGCATGTGTGTGTGTGTGTGTTATGGGTGTGTGTCTGCACAGAGACTGTAAATGCTTTCAAATAGGTTTCATTCAGTGCCTGGGAAGGTCTGGGCCCACAGTTAGTAACTGAAAAATAGTTGTTTAATAAAAAGTATGTGAGGCCATATAGATTGCCTGAATCTGAGGTTTTCCCCAAGTCTCTGAAGGCCTCATAGGCTCAGTGAATGCTCTGGATTTGTTCTGTCTGAGGCCTGTTTTCAGGAGTGGTTAGCAGGATTTCCCATGTTTAAGTTGCTGTACAAGTTTCTCCACCACCACTTGCAAAATATGCTCAGCGCCCAAGGGAAATCAGGTTTGAATGAAAGCTTCCACAGTGGTCCCTGTCCTACCCAGAGCTGGGCTGATTAGAGATGCATACCTCCAGATATTTTTTTGATAGGCACTGAGATCCTTCAGGACCTCTCAAATTAGGTGCTGTCGCCGAATTTTTTTTTTTTTTTTTTTTTGCATTGAATTAAAGAGGTCCCTCACTTCAGGTAAATGATGCTGGTTTAGTTGTTTTGGCTACTGGAAAATTATTATAACTCAGGGAATGGTATGTTTAGCTATTGGTTAAGGGAGAAATGAATACACAAATGTTTGATTATCTTCTCTGTGAGGAAGTTCTGATTGGTGTCTCTTCTCCCTGAGGGCAGTGTGTTTTAGAGGTGACTTGTACCACTGAAGAAGAACCTGGGAACAGCAGAGAACATTTGTGTGTCTTCCAGGAGAAGCTGAGTATGTCTGAGCTACTCAATGGCTCTCTCAGAATGTGTCTCTCTCCTGTTTAACACTCATGGTTTTCTTTGTCATTATGTCTATAAAGTCTGTTTATCTCTGAGTGGCCCTTGGCCCTGGTTCTGCATAATAATCACCTAGGGAATCTGGTTATTTGTCTACTTTTTTTTTCTTTTTTGTAGAAACCAAAAAGCCAGGGCCTTACACCCCAAAGATTCTAACTTCATTACTATAATATGGTCTGGTCACTTATTGTATGTTTTAAAAAAGTCCCCCAGATAAATTTTAAATCACAGCTAGGATTCAGAATTATTGCTTAGATGAAAGGTTAGCAAATTTATCTATAGTGGGTCACATAGTAAATATTTTAGGTTCTGTTGGACATACAATCCAGTCATAATTATTCAGCGCTGCCATTGTGATTCCAAAGAAATTTTAGATGACTGTCACTGAGTTCCAGTAAAACTTGATATAAACAAGTAGAAGAAGTTATGGAACCAGCCTAGATGCCCATCAGCAGATGAATGGATAAAAAAGAGGTGTATATACACAGTGGAGTTTTATTCAACCATGAGGAAGAATGAAATTATGTCATTGACCAGAAAAGGGATGGATCTGAAGAGCATAATGTTAAGCGAAATAAGCCAGACTCAGAGAGATAAGAGTTGTATGCTTTCTCTTATATGTGGAAGCTAGAGAGAAAACAAAAACAAAAAATGAAAAAAAGTGATCTCACAAAAGTCAAAGGTATATTTTTATAATAGAAGGAGAGGCTTGGGGGAAGAAGGAAGGGAAAGCATGGGGAGGCATTGGGAGTGAAATTGATGAAATTATGTTATATGCATGTACAAACATGCAACAGTGAAACCACCTATATAACTAATAGGCACCAATAAAAGAATTAAAAATTTTAAAAGGTGGCAGGCCGAATTTGGCTTGTGTGCTGTAGTTTGAAGACAAGATGCTGTGTTTATGAAATTCAACTCTGGATCCCTTAGCATGGTGGCCCAGCATGAAACAGACACTCAATAAATACTAAGTTAAATTGACTTACTGACTTTATTGTACTCATAGAATAATAGCTGAGAAGGCAAGAGAATGAATTTTGGTTATAGCCTCAGAGTTTAAGACAGTTTATGTAAAATTCTGTTTAACTTTGTTGGGCTTTGTGTAACTTTTCAAACAAATTCCTTTTAAGGGGTGTGTGAGTGTGTGCATGCATGTGTCTGAGAGAACAAAAGAGAGGTGAGATTTTGTATAATTTGTATTTTCTCATGATTATAGAAATATATAGCAATTAATAGGATGCTGATAATTAGTCAATCAGGCAATCAGTTTACAAAAAGTTTGCTGTTTGACTGATTTGCCCACCCATTTAGTTAAAGCTATTCCTTGGTAACCATGTGTTAACCCAATCTCTGTTTTCAAGTTTCAGAATAAACTACTTAGAAAAAATATGTGTTGATGTTAGCAAATGGTGCTGAGAAGTTGCTGACCATTGCATCATGGCCTCAGAAATGACCAAATAACCACAGGGATGATCAAAGAATGTTCAAAAAAAAAAAAATAACAGAACACATGGGAAATTCCTACAATGAAGTCACTCTTGCATATATAGATGCATAGACAACTACACAAGACAAACATTTTCTTTTCTCCTCTTTGGTCAGATGGCCCAGTTGTATTTGTAACACAAGTTTATCCACCAGTTGCATACACAGAGCATACAGTAGGTGCACTGGCTCTTCTTTTGGGACAAGAGCTTGGGCTTCCAAATCCTGGCATTCAAGATGTGAGAAGGGCATTGTGTTGTGAATGGCTGTGGGATACCAGTGTCTTGGGCCTCAAAAGTCTTACGTGGGGATAGATTATACCTAGGGACAGCTAAATTATAAGGACTGCCTTTCTGAAGTGTGCAGGCACCATGTAGACTATTTCAGATGCCTTGATTTGGTAGAGACTTTGCACAAGTCATGATCTGAGAGTTTAAATAGATTTTGGAAAGAGTTTCCTGCTATGGCACCCCTTCTGGGACATGCACAAAGAAGAGGAGCATGTTGCAAGGAATCCATATTGATGAGAAATGGGTCACTGTATGTTATGGGGTGGCAGTTAGTCTGTTATTGGTGAAGAATTTATTGGAACACAAGTAAGCCTGTCTGTGGCGTAGTATAGAGAGAGAATATGAAAGTTCTGATGGAAACTTGAAATTGCTCAGGATAATCAAAATTGTTTCACTTTCACCACGTGTGACTTTCAAATGGTGTTTCTTTTATGAAATAAGCTATCGCTTTGCCCAGGACAGAGCATGCAGAAGTGTACCTTTTAAAGCTTCTAATGCTTCTTTGTGGGATTGCTAATGTGAGTCCCTTGGGAAATCTGCTTTTCTATGCATGTGTCCTGTATTGTCTTTTTCTTTCCCCTCCTCCTCCCACCTCTTCTCCTTGCTGCAGAGGTAGCAACCCTCCTGCTATTAGCAAGATGTCTATTATAGTGTCATTAAAAAAGCCATAGTCAGTGCGAGGAATGACTCATGTCATGGAGGACTTAATAATTCACTGTAATAAAAGTATAAAGTTTTATGATAAACCACTCTCAGGGGAGTTAAATATAATCCTTAGCAGGTCACACACTGACTACAAAGCTTACATTTGTAATGGTAATTTGAATTTACTACATCGCCTTTAGTTTTTAAGCGTTTGTGTGTCATTAGACCTTATAAATTGATTTATATGTTTCAACTCCAGTATAATTCTGCATAAAGGTACAATAAATTTTATGGATTGGAGATATGGCATCTAAAACATTTTAATAAAATTATTATTCTAAACTCACTTAAATGGCATTGATGAAAAGCAGCAGCAAAGATGTCAGAGATCGGGAAGTTTCATGAACTGGATGAGGTGGGAGTGGCAGGTGGGGGCGTTGCTGTGTGCCATAACCCACACCCCCCTCCTTGCCTTGGCAGCAAATGGGGACCTCTGTGGCTTCTGTAGCTTCTCTTGAAAGGGTGTCCACTGTCTGGCAGACTGCGTGGGCACATCAAAGCTGTGGGTAATATACTGATGGTGAGCTTGTGGGAGAGAGGAGCCAGCCAATTACATCTCTCAGAAGGACTTTTCTGTTATTTGTGGAACTAAATGGAATTCTCTGTCTTTCCAAGGAAACTTGTCCAACATGGCAGTTCTCCCACTGGGAAATGAGAACGGATGACCCATTCCTCAATTCATCTTCCCCTTCAATTTTGGAGGGAGGATACTTTGGAAAAGGAGGGAGAGAGGAGAGGAAGGGAGAGGAGAGGAAGGGAGGGGAGGAGAGAGAAGGTGGAGGAACTTGGAGGAGCCAGCGCACCCTCCTGTGGTGTGTGGGGCTGCCCTGGCCCTATCCTCCATAGCCTTTGGTCTCACCGCTTGTACTTTTAAGGAATGTGTCTCAACCACATGCTCCCTTTCTCTTCATTATCAGAAAAAAATAAAGGTCAAATAAACTGGATGATGAAAAATGAAAACCAGAACCCAGAAAAACAAAAACCTTGTTTGTTTCATGGGCTTGGGTCCAAATGGCACAAACACAAAAGCCAGCTCTTGAAAGAAAGGGAGGGAACCCTCCTCACTCCCCTTCCCACCCTCACCCCAAGTTCCCCTATTAACTTTTCACTTTTTCTCATTGGTATTATTTCAACTAGCCAACTAGGAGTGAGTTGTGATTAATTATATTTTTCCTTCTGACTTTGCAGATTTGGGGGTGATTGCTCCCTGGCTCCCGTCCTGTGAGAACTCTGTTCACATTTGGTAGTGTGCTTACTAGGTCCTGAAAGAGCACTGAATTTGGCTAAAAATACTTGATAAACTACACTATCTTTGGGGATTCTTTTAATTTTTTTTTTTTCAAATGCAATCTCCCTTCCAGCTACCTAGCTACTTCCCTCAAAGAAGAGCTTCAAATTCAAATTCAAATTCGCCTGGTCCTGAGTATGGACTTGTCCACACAGTCACTCAGAGGTCCTGTCCTCTTAGTTGGACAGTTCTCATTGAATCTCTTGTGACTCTTACCCATTAGGAAACATTATCTCCTCACTGAGGGGAGCATTTTTGTTAGGAAAGCATTGAGGTAAACCTCCAGGGGCCATTGGGACGCAGTGGGTGTGTATCACTGTTAAAAGGTCCAGCCAGTTGGACAGGTTAGGTACAATTTACTAGAAATATATTAAAAGTGTCTTGAGAGATGATTCTTACACATGTTACCACTGTTGGTGTGAGGCAGATCAGAGCCCCCTGTGCAATGGAGAGCAATTAAATTGTAAGGAGAATTCCTGATGGCACAGCAATGGCCTGTGGGAAGAAGGGCAGGATTCAACAAACTACAGGTTGAAAATTCAACCTCCAGCAACTCTGTACACAAGCCAGGTCCGTACAGTGCAGGGGTCTGGCAGGTTGGGCCCTTTCCTCTGACAACTGGGATCTGTGTGCATTTTCCAGGCAACTGAGATATCAAACTCTGCATTCTCCTCTCTCTTCATCCTGTCCTTTAGTGACATCCCAAGGGGATCCATAGCTAGCATCCTTATACAGACTGGTACATAAACAAATTTGGCAGTTTCTGGTATGATGTGATTTGTGTAGAGGAAAAACGTTCTGTCTGGCGTGGCCAGCATTTTCTGATGGGCATGGCCATCATTCAACATGTTGTTTTCCTCAAAACAGGGGCTCTCCAGGAATCCCTATTTGAAGTGCAACCAAGAGAAAGAAACTAGACATTTATCAGTCATTAACACCATGTTGAGAACTAGTGACATCAGAATTTAGCTCAACAATCGGGACCCTAAGAGAGTAGACCAGGACAGAGGTATTTGGATGAATGGAGAGAAATTCTTTGGAGTTGCTTGAGGAAAGCAAGAGGGTAATGTGCTATGAAGGGAGCAGAGGTCATCCTGAGGGGTGGTGAAGACTGGGGCTTGGGGATGAATAACGAATGGAGAGAGAGGGCTCAGAAATGAGATATGCAAGGGCATCAAAGTGAACATGATCAGTCTCAGTCTTTGCCTTAGAGTTTTTCTTCAAGTGATAAAAACTATTCAAAACATCTTGTCTCTAGGGTTTTGTCCTAGAAGTCTTGTAGAATCTGAAAACTTCTTGGCCCATTGGTGGTTGATCTTGAGCTCATTAAACTAACAAAAATTTTAAAGTTTACAAAATATATATGACAAATCTAAAAATAGACTCAGCATTCTCATCTATGTCCTTTTCAATATTTCCATGTTCAGCCTGGCTCATAATAGATGATCAATTAATGTTTATTTAGATCATTTGAATATGTGAGACAGGTATTAATCTCATTCCCATTTTGTGGATAAAAAAAATTGAAACTCAGAGGAGTTAAGAGAGTTTCACAAGATCAGGAAAAATAATCAGTCCTCCTGGCAATTACTCTCACTTCAGGCTGCCCTCCTTAGGTAGTCCCAAAGCAATTCTTTTTTGCTTTCTAGTTTTGCTGTGAAGCCAGCTCTCCTACATTGTCTACCATGTGAAAATAGTATTAGGCAAGACTTGTTGTGCTCCATTCTAAGAGACCAAGTACAATAGAAAAGTTGAATAGGATCTAGTGGGAAGTCCTTTACAATTTCAACCTCTTGATTGTCTGAACTTCTACATTCCCACTTGGTACACTTTTCAGGGCAAAGATGAATTCATAAGGTTTATCCAATTATTATTATTATTATTATTATTATTATTATTATTATTTTAAAACGGAAACCACTCAGACTGTGTTCCCTTCCTCTTGCTCTCCAAAGAGAAGAGAAGAATGATCATCCATCCAAGCATTATTTTTAATTGCAGAATAACTCAAATGTCTAATTATTGGGATCAGTGGCCTATGTTCTTCCACCATGAATGATAGTATACATTTTTGGAGAGCACTGAATCATGAGTTGGGTTGCTCAAGAGGTGCGGTCGAACATATACAACATGCCAAGTGTCTTAGTCATCTTTTTCACTGCTGTGACTAAAAAACCCTACCAGAACAATTGTAGAGAAGGAAAAGTTTATTTGAAGGCTCACAGGTTCAGAGGTTAGTCCATAGAAGGCCAGCTCCATTCCTCAGGGCTCAAGGTGAGGGAGCACATCATGGTGGAAGAGTGTGGTGGAGGGAAGCAGCTCACATCATAGTGATCAGTAAGCAGAGAGAGAGAGTGAGAGAAAGTCTCCACTTGTCAGATACAAATATATACCCCATAGTCATGCCCCCAGTGAATCACTTCCTCCAACCACATCCCACCTGCCTCCAGTTACCACCCAGTTAATTCCATCAGATATTAATTCACTGATTAGGTTAAGGCTATAACCCAATTGTTTCTCCTCCAAACCTTCTTTCACTGTGTCACATGTGAGATTTGGGAGGATAACTCATATCCAATCCATAACACCAAAGTTGTCGGTGCATTCTAAAGAACAGCTAATGGAGAAAGCCCCTCAGTATTCTCAAGGGGCAGGATTCAGAGTCCTAGAGGGAAAAAGCAAGTCCAGAACAGAGCTGGATGTCTCACACAATGATGAGTGCTTGCATAAAGAGTGACTTGAGTTTGGGGTGTTGGACTGACTTAAAGGCATAGGGTAGAGAGAGCTAAACCATATTCAGGTTGCCCAGTTGTGACCATGGAAATTTGCTTCAGGTCATTTCATTTCACCCTCTTCCTCTCCTTTCACTCACTCTCCTATCTTCAACCCAATCTGGCCACCTTGGTTCTCTCTGAGATATGGGAATCACTGTTCAAATCTCAGAGGAATCCCAGGGCTTTTTTGAAGGGATCACTCTACATTATTCTCCCCACCCCTCTCCTCTTTAAATTATGGATTAAGTTTGGTCTTAAAACATTTGCAGAAAATTCAGTATAACTGAGACACTAGGATGATGCCATTTATTAGGGTGATTCCTTTTTGGAATAGATTGTGGCTTCATTGTTCTATGCGGTTTCTCGTGGCATATTACAAACCCTATCGTTTCTTCCCATTTTTTCTCTTTCCCCCCGACTCCTTTGTGTCTGTGTGCATAAGTATGTATGTAATGTATAACAGCGGAATGTGTGTGGAGGAAGGCGTGTGACCCTCAAGGCCTGCGCCATCCCCCAGTTGGAGTTATTAGCCACTTACATGCACAATTAACCACCTGATTCTTAGATTGAAGGCTGATGGAGCTAATTGCAGGTACAAAAATTGCACCCAGATAAAAGGAGGTTGGTCTGGACATTTAATCTTTAAACCTTCTTCTTCAGGGTGACTAGGTAGTATGTGTGTATGCATGCACGGATTTATTTATTTATTGCCGACTCAGGTCCTTGGTTTGCTTTCTTCATGATTACTAATGACATCAGAGGAATCCCCTCTATAAATAGCTTCTACCCAAAATCATTCCATTCAAGTTCTGGCACAAGGGCCTGTTGCAGGCTCTTGCTTTCTGCATAGTGAATTTTCTCTGAAATCTAGAAGTGGTTTATTGGAAGATATGAATGGTGCATATGTGTGTGTGTGTGTGTGTGTGTGTGTGTGTGTGAGAGAGAGAGAGAGAGAGAGAGAGAGAGAGAGAGAGAGAGAGATTAAGTATCCAGGGAAAGGAATTCATATGTTTTTATAGTCCACTTCATGCCAGTCACCTTCATCCATTTGATCTTCTCAATAATCTAGTGAGGGAGATTATTTTCATTTAACACATAAGGCTAGGTGTCACCCCGGGGTCTCACAGCTCACATGCATCTGATATGAAATCCTAGCTCTTGGTAGCACTCAGCATGTTCTTCCAGCTTATAAGATTCCTTGAGTTGAATCAACCCTATTCTTGCATCTCTGAGTAGCTACACCATGCTGCAGTTCCCATCATCTCTGGAAGTCAGGGCTGGCAGTAGTAAGACAAGACAGATCCCTCGCACTTTGTGTGTGCCACAGGCCCTTTGGAGTTTGCCTTCAGGCCTTTCACAGTGGTGCAACAGTGATGCTGAAGAAATATCTTTGGTACCTTCTCTGTGCTTCTCTTCCATTTTCATACCACTTCTCTGACATCGCTTCTTCATTCTGCCTTCCTGATGCCCTGGGCTTTGCCCCTTCTCTAGGATATCTATCACCTTTCAGCTTTGCCTCCTAGATAGGTTTCCATGATCTGGACATTCCTTGGATTCCCCTTCCCATTCCCTCTAGCCACTTTCTTTTTGGATAACTCCAATGTACTGCCTCTATGTTTTCTAGATGGTTCATAAAATCATTCTGCATGAACATGCAGATTTATAGATGCTAATGGATCAAAAGTTTATGGTACAGCTACTCTCTCACACTATCGGTTTCCTTCTTGGAGAAATTAAAAGGTGAAGACTTGAAGAAGCTCTAAGATCCCATCTTTCTTTTTTTTTAATTTCATTTTTGATCTATGATCCATGTAACTGCACATGCTATGCTTACATTTTGACAAGGGTCTTCTCTATATAATGGGTCTTAATAAATGGGCACTGTTTCCTTTGATGCCCCTTAAATGGAATGCCCCAGGTTTAATGCGTGGCTGTGTCCCCTCTTGTGGGAGATCCTTGTGACCCCACATTTTACTGGTGACTTCTAAATCTATGTTTTCAGTCTGCCTCTGACCTTGGGGACCAGATTCTACATGTAATTATTTCTAGCAATTTCCATTTGAGATTTTCAAAGTCCGTGAAAATTTATTAAATAGAGAATAGGAACATCATTTTCACACTCTCCCAACCTACACTTCCTTCCTTATTCATTGTCTCCATGAATAACATCCCCTCCTTGGTACCCGCTGGAGAAATTTGCTGAGTCTTACATTTTCCTCCTTCCTCATCTCCTACAGATTCATCATCTTCAACCTTACCTTCATCCATACAATGCCCTCGACTCCCCAGAATAGCCCCCATCATTTTTCTTACAATGATCTCAGTGACTTGGGAGGTTGAGACAGGAGGATCACAAGTTCAAAGCTAGCCTCTCAGCAACTTAATAAGACTCTATCTCAATATAGAAATAAAAAAGACAGGGGATGTATCTCAGCGATAGAGCACCCCTGGGTTCAATCCCCAGTACTGTAAAAATAAATAAATAAAAATAAATAATTATTCAATAAATAATTATAATGACCTTCTGCAGTTTTTCTATTATCTGGTACTGTTTTATGTCAAATCTTCCTGTCATACATACCCCACAGGTTTGGTGGGAGAAGCAATTAAGAGAGGGAATATGGACATGGCTTGAAAAATTTAAAGTGTCCCGCTAGTGTGTTTTATTATTTATTGTGGTTTGGGAAGGCAGAGAGCTGGTTCTGCCTTCTGAGTGTTTGTGCTGCTTCCCATGTCTATTAGTGGACTTCTTTCTTTTTCCTTCTCTTTTGTTTTGTTTGTTCTTTATCCAGGCTGGTCAACTGCTCTCAAATACCTGGACTTAAATGGCCCTCCCTCCTCCCCTGTCTTGAGTTATTTTCTTTTAAAAATAATAATGCTTCTGCAAGTCCCAGCACAAGCCCACTTCTTCCAGAAGCGTGAGCTGACCATCTCCACTTTTTAAAAAATTTCTTCTATTGTTTGTGCTTTATTAATTATACTCTTCAACTGCTTCTTGAGTTCTGGGTTCAGAGTTTGCTCCTTGTAATCAGGTTGTAAGGACACTATGTAATTGAGATGCTTAAAGCCAAGGACCATGTCTTGTCTTGCCCTAAAGAGCATTGGGAGGTGCTCGAAAACACTTGATGGATTGGATGGGGGCACAGATGGATGGATGGATAGTGGATAGAGGAGGGAAGGGCACCTTAGCAGGGCACCTGGCTTGGGATTATGAATTTGACACACTGGACACATTGCAATTTGTATCAGCAACATAATAATCCTATGTTCTTTGTTCTGAGGCCTAGACATACAAGCAGAGGAAGAGCACATGGATTTGGATGCCCTCACTTCCTGCAAGTATAGAGGAATGAAGTTAGCGGAAATATCCCATGAACCAATACATTCTTGACACCTCTCCTGTCTAGTACATTTCTTTCTTTCTGTGGTGGTGGACTGGGAAGAGATTGCACATGCAGCTGCACAAGGCAGGAGCAGTGTGCCAGGTGAGCTGGTGACCCTGCATGGCATCTTTCTCTTCAGCTAGAGCATCCACAGTTTGTAGCCCAGCGTTTCCTCTGCCCAGAAGAGTGCATTCAGCATGTCCTCAACAAATGTGGTCAGTGTCCCCTCTTGCTTATCCAAATACATAATTGGACAATAAGCAATACTGTGGAGAAATTCACAGTGTCAGAGGTCTTCCTTCATTGCTGATTTTAAATGAAACTTGATGCATAGGATGAAAAGAGCCATTAGCAGGAAAGAATTTAAACTACATTACAAGGGGAAGAAAATTGTCCAACATTTGGTCAGTCTGACAGGTAAAAGGGATTGTGGGATGGGGGCAAGCTATTAGGGAAGGAAAGACTTCCTCACACAATGAGCAGGCCTGGGGTGGAAGAGAGTGGCCCTGTGGTTTGGAAACAATGCATAATTGCAGCCAAAGTTACCAGGCGGGAGAACAATTCTTTCTTTACAGTTAAAGAACACTACAAATACCTTCATGCTTCTCCTTCTCTTCTCCCAACTATGCCTCCCTGTCCTTTGATTCTCGGCCTATGGAACTTAGAGCATATTTGAAGTGCTTAAAGGAAGCCTTCAACTACTGTTTAACAAGTCAATACTAATTATTGTTTAGCACTGGATTATGGGCCGGATCATGGAATTAAAACAGAGCTGTTAGGACACCTTTGTACCTGGCAAAGAGTTAATGAGCACATGCTGGGTCCCTGTAGTAACTGCCAAGCTGGTTCACTATTTTATTTCAGTGGTGCAGGAACAAAATCTAATAAATTGTTTTACTTTTATCTCCATGCTTCCTTGCTTCATTAGGAAAATGAGGAAGCTTCATGGTAATGTTTATCACAAGTTGGGAAAGTATTTTTTTTATATTGTACAATTAGTTGGTTATCTACAGAATCGTGTGATGTGTGTATTGGAGAAAGAAAAAATTACAAGCAAATCTGGTGTCAGCAAAAGGTACTGGATTAATAGCAGAGTGTGATTTACATTCTGAGACTATGGATAGTGGCTGGATTCTGTTGTGACTGTGTGTGTGTGTCTGTGTGTGTGTGTGTTATGGACATATAGTATTGAGAGCAAATAATGCATGTGTGTGTGTGTGTGTGTGTGTGTGTGTGTGTGTGTGTACATAGTTTGAAAGCCTACATTTCTGTGAATGGAAGAGTAGGTTTCTGCCTCTAGACCTAGTCCCTTGGGGTTTCTTGATACAGGCTCCTTTGCTAGGACAAGATGGGGGAAGGGAAGGAAGTGGGGAAGAACAGAGGTGAGTTATGAACAATCTGTTTGTTCTGATTAGATGTTCAGCTGGGATGGCGACCAGACTTCCCATAGCAACTCAATTCACCAGATCCCTGAGCAACTAAATGGTCATGGCATCGAGGTCATGCTGACGGCAGTGGGATTTGAACCAGTGACCTGTAAGCGAGAAATGCTATTTGCTATTGCTGGCTGCATGTGCTGTTTAGTTGACCCCCTCACTACCCCCAACTGGCTCCTTAAAATTAACATTTAGACATGTTCAACCCTGAAATGGGGGTACAGCTGACTGTCCCACTAAATCTGATGGTTAGATCTAAAGCTGATTTTAAAAGTTTGCACATGGTTGGTAAAATATAGTATTGGTATAAATTCCTATGTGTAAACAAATCAGAGGAGATACTCTATACATATGTCAAAATATGTTAAGATATAATGTATAGCTGAAAGCAGATTTTCCATTTCTCTTTCTCTTAAATTTTCACTACTTCTGTGATGTACAATATTGATGTTGTTTTGCAAAAACTAGGAGTCCATTAAGATGTGTCTTATGCAGTTGGTATTACATATAATACATATACATATATATTTTTAACTCTTAATCTTTAACCCCAGTATTGCAAAAAGGTACAGGGGATCAATTAGAGATAAAAAGAGGGGTGATCTCAGAGGACTTGCAAACCTATTGGCAGTTTCTCAAGATGCAGCACTGGGTCTGTGCATATTGGTATTTAGCTTTCCATGGCTCAGACAAGGAGAAATGTTATAATTGATTTTATTTGAAAGCAAGAGATGGGGCCAAAGGGAAACTTTTAGTCTCCAGTTTTTGCTTTCAGCCTATATAAAGTAAGCATTCCTATCCGAGGTGTTTAATGGTGTGTTCAGTCTTTTTTTTGTTGTTGTTGTTTTTTGTTTTAATACAAGTGTTGAATGGGTGCCTCAGGCTAGGCAAGCCCCACCTCTCTGAACCTCAGAGGCTGTGGGAATGATCCCTGCCCTCCAGACCCATCCTTAATTGGCCGATAGTAAGCAAAGCAATTAAAACTAAGGGTCTGATTCATAAAATGTGAACATGCCATTTAAATGTGTGCTGGGGGATTCCTGTTTATATTGCTAGGATAGGAGCAGCAGGGACTTTGCTTTTATCTTCTAAGCTCACTTTTTTGTAAATTTACTTTTCCCTTCTCCTCAGGGCCTTCAATGCCCCGCACCCTTTCTCCCACAGCTTCAGGGTCAAGGTTGGGCTCCCGCCCTGGGTACCACATTGCAATGACCTGTTGGCCTAACCACTCCCATGCCTCTTCCCTTGGCCAAATGCTTTATCATGACTTTTTAATGAAATTAGGTTTATTATTTAACCATTTTTATACTTTGAACAACATGATATGGCATGAAAGCACCAGAAACTGAGTTAAGCATTGATGTCTGTAAAGATTGCAGCTAAGGGAAAGTTGTCACATCTGCCAGAGATAGGCCTTCGAAATGAGCTGGGGGAAGAGAAAGTACCCCAGAATTCCAAGATGTTTAATTACAATCCCAGGGAAACCCTCATTTGCACAATCATTATTTACATTTTTTCCCACAATTTATAGTTCTTTTCAACCCGCCCCTCTACTCCATGCTATTAAGCTTTTAATGTTGCTGATATACTGAATTTCTTAAATTTATATGGCAATACTGTTAAGTTAAACATGATTCTTGAGAAGTGTTTCATACATTTCTCTATTTGTTTCAGGATGGACACTGGCGAGAAGTAGAGTGTCTTGTAAGAGATACTAATTAGGACTTAGAAGTCATCCATTTTTTTTTTTTTTTTTGTTCCACCATAATTTCAAGCACTGAGGTCCATCGGAGATGTCTTTTAGACTAATGTCCAACCCTAGGAAAGAAGTGGAATAATATGCCCTTGAGAATGTTGTGCTAACTGTCTGGGACAAACAAAGTTGACAAATAATCACTCGATTTCAGTCCTTGTGTTTGCTTTGTTTAATAAACAATGGCCTATCTTTTATTAGTTCCTGCAGTTCATATTATACTGCAAGTCACAAAGTTGCAATTTAATATTCCAGAATAGCATGACAGGCTTCCTTATCCTGGACTCTTCTTTTTAAACCTTTCAAACGGGGTAGGGGGCTAACTAGGCACTTCAGCCTACTACAGAGCTGCATCTACACCACACCAAACAACCAGGCAGAAAGTGAAAAAATTCAGTCCATCTCCCAGATGGCTCCAGATGCATGGCATTGTGTAGACAGAAACAGCCAGATGGCTGAATGGATTTTTCACTTTCCATCTGGGTGCGTGACATGGTGGAGATGCAGCCAAAGCCTTGAGCCAAAAGAAAATGCCAGCCAAGGAGATGAGGTATTGCTACTTTCCAGGCACCTAATTCCTGCTGGGCAGTATCTGTGACCTTGATTTAAATTTTTTTTTTTTTTTTCAGAAACAGGTCACTTTTCTGGGAACAAGGATTGTCAACCTGTAGAAATGATCAGGAAGGCAGACCCACCCAAAGAGACATGGAGAGAATGTCTCCTTTGCTTTCTTACAAGGACAGGTATTTCACTGAGTTCGTGGGTACAGCAGCACTATGGGAAGGCCTTCTCCTTCCCAGTCTCTTGAGGTCAGAAAAGCTGGAGGCATGACAAAAACACAAAGTGAAAATGAAAACATCAAGGGGCTTGCTGTCCATCATGGGCATCACTAAATCTTTTCGAACAACCCTGGGCAGTGAATTATGGCAGCATGGAATTGACTTACAGTTTATTTCTAGTAACAGGCAGTTACTATGTCAAATCTGAAACCATTCAGAAAGGCCTATAAAAATATATGACAAAGTAACACGTTACCTCTAGCTCTTTTTAGCATGTTTATGAGCTTAAACTGCATTGAGCTTGTGTTTATAGAAATGAATACAGGAATTTCTTATGTTCTATTCTCTCTCTCTCTCTCTCTCTCTCTCTCTCTCTCTCTCTCCCTGCTCTGCAACCTGCTCTTCTGAGACCATGGGGTGGTAGCCAAGACCTTTGGAATGTTTGAACTCCCAACTGGAGTTGCCATTCTGTTAAGAGGCAATTTTATTGGTGAGCATACATCTTGTCTTTTTCCAGGATGGTTGAGTTCTTTTGTGGAGGAACAGGATAGTTAAGTGACAGTTGCCAAAGGAAATCATTTCCAAGTTACCTTTCACCCACTCTTCCCCCCCCCCCATGCTGTTTGACACTTACTGAGAAACTAATTGCAGCCTGAGTGGGGCCATGGGACAAATGCTGCAATCCAGGCATAATGCGACACCAAATATAATAAGGTAACATATTGTTAAAAGTCAATACCCTAAGTCTAACAATACGGTGTCACAGACTCATAAGCATGTAACCATATAATACATAATTGTCATCTGCAGAGAAAAGATCTAATTTTGATAATGCATATTGAGATTGGTTGTCTGAAAAATGCTTATGGCTCCAGAAGGTTTGACAGTCCTGAATATCACATAATAGCATGTAGCCAAGGAACATGGGATGAAGGGAAGAAAAAAAGACTCTATTCCAGAACGCAAGCACTCCCACTCACAGTTTTATTTTTAAAAGAACACGATTCTGCTCAGACAATGAGCAAGTTTACTGAGCAGGGTGATTTGTTCCTGGGTTTCCATATCTGGAATCCATGTGTGTGTGTGTATATATTCAAGGGTCCCATTGCATCTTTTAGGATACGAGACTCTTCTTTGGCAGAAATATCCTGAGATCTTTGACTTATAAGAAATTGGTTTGGGTTTAAAATACAAGGAAATTAAGCAGAATCAATTGATTTGTGTGTGTGTATGTGTGTGTGTGTGTGTGTGTGTGTGTGTGTGATTCTATTTACTATGTACCATATTTCTCAGTTCTCGGAAATGTCTTTTTAGTCATTCAAGATACCTATGGTCAGCATCCTTCTTTCTATGTATGGATTTAATGTATTTTCCCTTTTTTTCTTCCTAAAAAGCTTTTTTTTTTTTGACTCAAATCTGTATCTTTCAATCCACAGCACCTTATATGAAGAATATAAGTATAATATAAGAAGAATGTAAGCATAATAATAAATATGCTAGTAACCCTTTGGGGCATATATTGTATCCCTAAGATAAAGGAAGACCTTTGACAATATCACTTCATTTCAATCACATGTGAACTCTCTGAAAGAGCTGATTTTATTCCTATTTTACTGATGAGGAAACAATGTCCCACAACCATGGAGTTCTGTTAAAAGCCCTCTTTGCCCTGCAGTTCAGGATCTAGTCATCTTTGAATGTAACTCCTCATGGCAAGAGGTAGGGCAATGGTATGCTTTGTTCTCACACTCATGACTTTGACAGAGCCCACTGCATGGGCTCCGTGATGCTTGGAGGCCATTAGTTCCTCCAGACTTAGGCTCCAATTGGTATGGATGCAGCACTCATAACAAGAAGATTTGCACCTCTTTTACATTTCTGGGGCTTGTATCTCTTGCCCCAGATCATTCACCTAAGGCTACTCTATCAATATATATTTGTGATCATGTCCTGTGGGAGACCAACCTTGCACTTGACTGAGTCACACTCCCTGGCTGGGTGCTGAGGCGCTCAGTCACAGAAATGTGGCAGAGCTTTCCCCACCCTTCTTGGGTTCGAGGGTGGGTGTCTCGTGCATGGGTGTGTCTTGCTACAGCCCCATGGGTGGAGCTACGCTCACCTTTGTAATATAACCCTTTGCCCTGTTTAGGATAGAATCTTCCATGGAAGAGCCTTGTGTGTGTCCCCTTCTCTTACTGTGCCCTTGGGTGTGGCCTACCCAGGTGTCAGTCAACCTGCTGACAGTGGACATCATGAAGATAGACTCAGCCCCCTGAAACCTGACTCCTTGCCTCATTTGAATAGCTTCTCCTCAATAAAAGGGGTCAGTGGGTGCTCTCTCTCTCCCTCTTTCTGCGGAACCTTAGGTCAGAGGAGCCGTCACTTTGACCCCAAACAAAAAGGTATTTGTGTCTCTTGTGTGGTTATTTTGTGCAGCCTTTTAGTCACGAGAACAGAAACCCAGCAATGTCCCAAGTCTCTGTCTTGGATGTTATCTTCTTGAGGTCAAGGCCATTTCTTCATGAATTGTACTATTAATCTGTACAAGGTGTGTGGACATTACACATGGAACAAACACAGAGCATTAAAAATGTCAGGCCAGTACCTTTTAAAGAGGGTGGAAACAACTTTGCTTTTTGACCCCGTCTGGCAGCTTCCATTTGAGATTTGTTTTACCATCAGCATTTTTTTTTTTTTTTTTTTTACCATTGTGACTAAAATTTTAGGAGGAAAAGTTTGTCTGGGGGCTCTAGGTTTCAGAGGTCTCAATCCATGCATATGCAACTTTATTTTTCAGAGCCTGAAGTGAGATAGAACATTATGGCAAAGAGTGTGGCAGGGGAAAGCAGCTCAGGACATGCTCAGGAAGCAGAAAGAGATCTCTGCTCAACAAGGGCAAAATGCCAACTCCAAAGACATGCCTACAAGACCCACTTCCTCTAGCCACACCCTATCTGCCTAAGGTTACCATCTTAGTCCTTATCAATGAATTGACAAGCTGATTAAATTAAGGCTCTCATAACCCAATCATTTTACCTCTAAACCCTTTTGCATTGACTCACACATGAGCTTTTGGGGGACATTTCATATCTAAATTATAACAAGATTCATTCATTTCTTTATCAAATTTTTATTGTAGGTGCTTCTATGTGCAAATATTGGTTCAGATACCCTGGGAGAACCCAGACAAAAAAAGAAAGAGAACCTATATGTTTGAAGAGATCATAAGTTGGTTGACTCTATCACACAAAAAAAGTGACTATTGGAAGAGATAGTTGATGTGTGAGGTCTACATAAGAGGCCGAGGTGGTTATTATTGTTATTATTATTTAGTAGTTTTCATTCAAGGGAGAGAATGTTTATTGCTCTGGAAGTTTGGAGAAGGGAACATGTCAACACAAATGGTTACGGAAGCCTTTTTTTTTTTTTTTTTTTTTCCGTAGGGGATGTTGTACATGTGGAGATGAGGAAGAATATTCTAGGCAAGGGAATACCAGAAGAAAATAAGGTCTCAAATAGAAATTATTTCTTTTTCTTTTACAAAGTTGAAAGGTGGTGCAGGAGCAACTACGGCTGCAATTCTGTCTTCTGGGACAGAATAATGGAGTCATTGACAAGCAGGCTGGGTACTTGGGAGCTCCAGAGAAGGGGAGGAAGGTGGGAAGAAGGTTGATCAAGCCTGTGTTCTTGGGAGATTAGCTTGATAAGGAGTGTGGATAGTATGACTAAGGATGACTCACGCCCAAGATCAGGATATACGAAGAGAGAATGAAGAACATTCATAAGGGTCCTATTCTGCTTAAAGATGCAGCTATTTTTAAAAGGTGAAAAACTTTCTTTTTAAAAACTGGAATCATGGCAAGCAGATTTTAATGGTTAATAACTGAATGGCTGATGTAGCTGGGAATCACCCCGGTGTAGAGAAGATGTGGTCACTGGAAATTCACGAGAGTCAGGCGGGGGTTTGAAAGATGGAGTCAAGGGAGCAAAGTGCCTGCATAGACAGCAGACCTGTGGAAACACCATTTCTTTGGGATTCTCTGGAAAAAATGGGGCCTGGGTAGGAGCATGGCGGGAAGCCATTACTCACTGCACTTCTCCCAGTGTCAGGAAGACGATGCCAACTCTTTCTTTTTCATGTTGACTCCTTAAATCCCTCCAATACCCCAGCAAGGAAGGTATTATTATTTCTACTTCATGTGAGAGAAAATTGAGACTCAAGGAATTTAAATGACTTTCCCAAGTTAAAAAGCCAGACTTCACATTGGGTTTCATCCTAAGAATTGTTCAAGTCCTAAACCTATGCTTTTCTCCCTCACCCCACAGCAAAATGATCTCGGCATGCCTAATCATTGTTCAGGAGATTAGTCTTGGAGACAGTAAATACCCACCACCCACATTGCCCATGCATCTCCATCCTGGGCCATGTGGCTCTTTCCTCTCTAGTGAGCAAGTTAAAGAAACAAGCTCCCTCTGCAAAGGACAGAGCACGGATGACCAGAGGCTTTGTTTTGCACCTTTTTTTCCTTTGGCCTACAATCTGAGATCAGAAGGGGCAAGGTGATCCAGTTGGACACACAGCTAGTTGGAACTTTAGACAGGAAACACATGAGGAGTGCAAAGAGGGGACCCTCCGAAGAGGGCCTGCTCTTGTCTAGCTTGACTTGTTCTCTGCTCTTCTCATTCCTGAAAGTTTCCACCTGCAACCAGGCCTCCTGGTTCCTCCAAAGACTCAATTTGTCATTGACCCATTTCAGAGGTCCTCTTTCTTTTCAAGAGCGGAGGGGAAGGGGGTGGTGGTCAAGGTGGCAAAGCCATGAGCTTTCTGGACACAACAGTGCTTCCCAACATTTTTTCTCATCAGGACACAAATATAAAATAACAATATTTGTAGTGGACTCTGAAGAAAGTGATGAGATGTTTATAACAGAGTCACCAGGCCAGGGCTCTGGCCCCAATAATTTTTCCTGACGCCTCACCTGTGTCCGATATGAAGCACAACTATGTGCCCACTGACTCGAAGCTCTGGGATGGAGAGGACCACACCACTGGTGACCCCCTTGAGTAGTGAATTCATTAATTAATCATGAGAGGTGAGGTCGAGCCCTGGCTTAGCTCTAGATTTTTTAGGTTCTCAGTATTTAGTTCTCAGTAAGAAATCAGAAAGGTCCAAGATAGGATTATGAAACTGTAAAGCAATGGAAATGTGCTATTCACATAATAATCCCAGGATTTGCATAATAATATTCTACCGTGGAGCGCAAGTTTAAAACTACAGAGGGAGCATCTTCTTTGGAGCTTGTCTCAGTGAGGGCAGGTGTAATGGTCTAATCTCATCTGGAGAGTGCAGTGAAAATCTGTTTAACATCCTTGACAATTGGAAGTCTGAGCCATGCAATAAGTTCCAGTGGGTAGTGGCAATGGAAAGCCATGGACACATATTATCAGGTGGTGGCTACATGTACTTCTTCATGTGCTATTTACTTTATTCCTCAGAGCCACCCTAATTATTTCTGTTTTACAGATGAGTATACTGAGGTTTAGAGGGACAGATTAAATAGTTTGCTCAAAGCCACATCGCCACAGAGTGTTGAAAGTCTGCTGCCAACATCATCAATACAGCCAGAATTCTGTGAGAACTCTCCTTAGATGCAAAAGGAAAAACAAACAAATTGCAAAGTTTTATTTGCTAACAACTAGCTTTAAAAACTGACCCCTCTAAGGTATTGAGAGTAGGTCAATGGAGGAAAATGCTGTATAGTAGGGAGTGAAGTCCTAAGTAGTCAATGGACCATTATCTGGGGTTGCTACATTTAGCAAATAAAAATATATGATGTCCAGATAATTTTGAATTTTAGATAAGCCATGAATCATTTTTAGTTTATATATGTCCCAAATAATGCACGGGGACATTCTTACACTACAGAATCACCCATCATTCATCTGAAATTCAAATTCAACTGGGAGTCCTGTATCTTACCTGACAACCCTACCGTGGCTGCTACTGTCTGCTGGTAGATATGGATTTCCTTTAACATTTATAGCTCCTTGATAGCACGACACAAAGGCAATATTGTTAAAATGACAAAATAAATAATTATGACCATAGAATCACAGGAAGAAAGAGAACAGTGGACGATTGTTATAGCTTTGTTGCTCTTTGCTAGACAGTGGCTGTGTTCATTCCAAGGAGAGACTAGGTTTTTGTGTCTTTCCCACAAGACAAATCAGAGAGAGCCACGGTGGCCAGAAGCTCAGCATTGTGAAATATAAAGAAGAGCAGTGTCACTGAGAGGCTTTCCTAAATGTGGGTCTTTAGAAGGAAGCAAAGAGGAAACATTGGATCGTAAAGAACAGAGAAGCTATTTCTCAGTAGAGGAAAACACATAGGTAAGGGTCCAGAAGGACAGAATGACAATATTCTCAGGACTGTTGTAAAGGGAAAGGGGTCAATTGGCTTGGAAATTGATCAGAATATATCATGAAGTACAGAGAAATAACATTTACTTGATATCAACTACCATGTTATTTGGGTTTGAATAGTGTTATTCTCAAACTCAAGTCTACTCAGAACCTGTGGATATGGCCTTAATTGGGAAAAGGGTCTTTGCAGAAGTGATCAGGTTAAGACAAGGTCATACAGAAGACACAAATGGTGTGAAAATACTTTGTGTACAATCAGTGACTTGAAATATTGTGTTCTATATGTGTAAAGTGAAATGAATTGCATTCTGCCATCATGAATAACAAATTAGAATAAAGAAATAATTTAATAATTTTTAAAAAGGAAATAAAAAAAAGACAAGGTCATACAGAATCAGGGGTCCCAAATCCCAATATGATTGGTGCTGTTAGAAGAGGGAAGTTTGGACACATGAGACACATGCATGCAGGGAGAAGTTCATATGAAGATGGAGGAAAAATCAGAGAGGTGGGTCTATGCTGCCAAGATAGCCCAGAGATTTCTGAAGGTCACTGGAAGCTGAGACAGAGGAAAAACAATTCTTCCCAGAACCTTCAGAGAGGGGAGGGCACGGCCAATACCTTGAAGGTGGACGTTTAGCCTACAGAACTGTGAAAAGTTGCAAACCATCGAGTTCGTGGTAATTTATTACAGCAGCCCTAAGGAGATGAATAGAGAGCATGACAAATTCCATGTTACCACCTTGGATAGAGATAAAAAGGTAAAATGCCACTGAGAAAAATTGGGGAGAAAAAATAATTCACCACCTGTTCCCTATTTTAATTAGTCTCTAAAACAGATTGAATCTGAAAGCACTGGTGTTGGTAAACTTTTCCTAGGAAGGGTCAGATAGTTCGTATTTTAGGCTTGGCTGTCTACAGCCACGGTATGTCATTGTAAGGGTGAAAGCAGCAGAAAGATACATAAACAAATGGGTGTGGCTCTGTTTCAATAAAGTTTTATTTATAAAACACCTGGTGGACTGGATTTGGCCCCCAGCCTGATGTCCTTGCAAATGTCCCTTGTCTTGTGACTATGTGACTATTCAGTTGGCTACTCTGTTTGAGACTCTACCTGTGTATCCTTGCATTCTCACATACATGATGGTACTGAAAAGTCATGGAACTAGTTTCTCAGGTCAAGTGACGTCTCAGTAAGTGTGTCTCTCAGGGTTTCACACTTGCACACAGGCTGCCATTGCTCAAGGTGCAGTGGGCTTGTCCTTTCGCACTGTGCTCAGAACCAGAATCTGCGCTAGCTGCGTCACGCTTCCTAACTACAGCTCATTTTGTATCTGACAGATTCATGCTCATTTTGTTTACTAGGTTTGATTCTGAGTAACTTTTGGATTCATTCCAAAAGTGAAATTCACCTTTCAAAGGTATATATTACTATTTTGGTGGGATTTCCAAAGAGCTTGGTAAAGGGTCTGACAAATAGCCCTAATGGAGAGTCCCAATCTCTCTCTCTCTTTCTCTCTTTTTTTTGGGGTGGGGGGAGGTACCAGGGATTGAAATCAGGTGCACTTGACAGCTGAGCCACATCTCCAGCCCTATTTTGTATTTTATTTAGAGACAGGATCTCTCTGAGTTGCTTAGAACCTCATCTTTGCTGAGGCTGGCTTTGAACTCACTATCCTCCTTCTTCAGCCTCCCAAGCCACTGGGATTACAGGCAAGCGCCACTGTGCTCAGTGAATCCCAATATCTTTTTTTTTTCTGGCAACATCCATAGAATAAGTGCTCAGGTTCCCAGACAGCTCTCAGAAAAAAAAAAAAAAATGGAGGTTCAGCTGCATGTGTAAATGGTACAAGGCTTATTACAAGGACATTTCCATTGTTTTTAAGGCTTGCTTTACTTGATTGCCCAAAATGGTATGCACACTTCTGTGATGTAGGCATTGAGACATCCTACAGATTTGGGGATACTGGCCAAATTTACTCATGAAATCACCATTCCTACTTCTCAGCCAGGTAACCAACACCTCTGAGGAAGTGATTCTCCTAGGGAACTTTTCTAAAAGCACCAGCGACTTCCAGGCCTCCATTCTGCCTTGGTGGAGGAGCAGCTGTACACATCACAGTTCATCAGTATTTCTGAGAGGAGCGGACTCCCCTGCTCAGTGCTGTAGGTGTGGGTCTCAGAGGAGCCCTTCTGGCTGATATTGCAGGACGTTTTCTTACCCTCTCCACTTTAGAGTGTTAGTTTCCTACTCACCACGGTGCTCTTTCTTGTTAGAGGGATGCTGAGTGTGTGAGAGCAGGCAGCACCTGAGACCCACTCGGGCTGTCAGATGCGATTTCACCTCATCTTCTGAGGTGCTGGAGGGAAGAATGCTGGGTTTCCTTCGAAAGTTGAGTATCAGCTGGACTTAGGCAGTGGGCACCAGACCAACTGTCGTCTTCTTCTGATTTAAAAAATTAAAATATAATGTATTATTCTTACATTTTAATTATTATTGTTACTTCTGATGACAATATGCTTTCAAGAATTTCAGGGGATAATCTTCTACATATTGAGAAGAAAAGTGTCTTGTGTTTATACAAATAAAATATTCCCCAATAGCAACAACCAGAATGATTTCTGCAAATAGCTCAGTTTTACACGGTTTCCGAGCCCACCCCTTTGGCCAACTGAAAGGTACCAATTGAAACCACTGAAATCATTTGCCAGTTCTCTGACTTACGTAGTTCTTTCTTTTATGCTAGAGAAGTAACAGCATTTCAGAAATTTCTCCTATGCAGCCCTGGACTCTTTCTGTGCAGGCGGAGTGTTTAGTTATGTGTACTTTTAACTCTTCAGAATATGTTGTTTGGTGAAATATATTCCCCTTTCTCCAAGAATCTACCTAAGCAGATAGATAGAAGATGAATATCTGTAATTTTTCTTGTTAGAACTTTTAGACTTATAAACAGTCATTGCAAAACATATAATTATTCCATGAGTGAAAACACAGGCAATACTAGCAGGGCTGAAGCAGTGGATGTGTGTACATATTTGTTTATATGGCATTTCACAGAGGACAGGGAGGAAAGCAGCATGAGAGTGAGGTGGAAGGCCCACTACCTGGAAGTAGAGTGACAGAGGTGGAAAGCAGCTGCTATGGTTTGTATCTAGAATGTTCCCCAAAGGCCCTTGAGTTGAAATCTTGGTCTTCAAGTTGGCACTGTTGGGATATATGGGAACTTTGAAAAGTAGGGCCTAGCCGAGGTCTTGTAGTCACTAAGGACATGTTCTTGAGGTGGGTATCAGGACCCTGGACCTTCCTCTTCCTCTCTCTCTCTTGCTTTGATGCCCTGAGGTGAATGGCTTTGCTCGGCCTCATGCTCACCGTCATCATGTGCTGCCTCATCACAGACCCCAAAGGGACAGGTCAGCCTGACCACGGATTGAAACCTCCAAAGCTGTGAGCCAAAACAAAACTTTTCCCTGAGTACAATGATTATTTCAGGTATTTATCACAGTAATGGAAATTGACTAACTTAGCACTTTGAGAGTCTCCTAACTATATCCTAGGTTTAAATGAAACAAAAGGGTCCTCTCACCCAATAGTATGTGTAATATGACAGGTCACTCTAGCTTAGAATAGGCTGACCTTGGGAAAGTAGAGCAGGCACTTATTTTTGATATGAGCATCTGGCCAATTCCACTACCTTCCATTCCTGGGTTTGCTCAGAAAAAGTGTTTATTTATATGCCACCTGACTGAATTACCAGTTCCACTCTTACAGAGTGTGCCTTTGGTAATGCTTGTGTCTTTGGTAATGCTGACCTCCTGAGAGTGTATGGCAGGTGTCAGCAGAATTTTCTTGTAAAGGTCCAGATAGTGATTTTAGCTTTGTTGGCTATACAGTGTCTGTGTACTCAAGTCTGCCATTGTTGTGTGAGCACAGTCATAGCATAGATGGATGGAAATGGCTGTGCTCCAATAAAACTTTATTACCCAAATGGGCAACAAACAGGATTTGGGCTGCAGCCCAAAGTACTGATCCTTGGTCTATAAGGAAGAAGGATTCTATTCTTAGGCTCTTATGAATCTTATATTTATAGATTGAACATGGAACAATACAAAGACCATTAAATTAGGAATGAGGAGACACGGGTTCTAATCTTAGTTCTGCCATGGCTTGTGTTAACTGGTTTAATCTCTCATGCCTTAATTTCCTCATTAGGAAAAAAAAAGGAATTTAGACTAATGATCTCTAAGGGTCCTTGCAGTTAGGGAATTCTGATTTCCTCTAAGCTTTGGAATCTCTAAATGGCAATTATACTATTTATAATTAATTATTTTCCAAGCAAAATTTCTTCCCACATCTTCATTTTTATGTAGGATTTTTGATGGCAGAAGTGACATTTTGGAAGGAGTCTAGGAGAGAGTGATGTTTCACTAGTTCCTGTTTGTGGTTCTGATGTTCTGCCTTCTATGTAAGGCATTAGATTATCTTATCAGGACCCTCCACTTATTCTGTCAGCAAATCCTGCATCCAGTACATTCTCTATTGGCACCATTTTTCTTTACCAATGACAGCAAAATCAGGAGCTGCTGGTTTCCTGCTTTTGTCCTATTGCCTCCAAAGAAGCAGGTTTACCTCATATAACTACTTCACATTTCATTTGAGGGATTCTGCTCCCCTGTGGAAGAGAAAGGAGCCTTCATTACCTTGGTGTGTCTTTCCCACAGGACGTAGTATAGCGATAAGCATACAGCAAGTGCTCACTATGTTCTTGTAGGTTTGAGTCCAGGGAAGAATGTCTGCCTCTCCAGGTTCAACTGAAAGGCTGATGGAGAAAATGTTGTGGAAAGAGCTCAAGGTGGCAATACAGTCAATGATTATTACATCAATAGCTACAACATGCAGAACACTCTCGTGGATGTTGCTGGTACTTTGCCTGAATGTCTTCATGTGTTTCTTTTCAATCATTTTTGTCCACCCCAAGGTACTTTTCTTCCAGAAGACAGAAATTACAACTCTTATTCTGAAGGACTATCCCAGACTGTCAGATTCTGGTTTACCCATGGTTTGGAGAACTGAAGAGCTCCTGGGAACTTCTATTCCCTCAAGGTGCCTTAACCAATGACTTACTCACCAAGTAATGTGACTGTCCAGTTTCTTGTCTTCCAACAACTCATCTGGGCATGACTCATAGGCTGGTCCCTGGGGATCAACTGAAGCTCCCTTCCACAGGACTTCCCCTGAAATCAAGTGCTTTACTGACTCTTTTTTCTTTCTTTCTTTTCTCACTTCTCCTATTCCTGCCTAGATATGCTCTGGGAAGATTTTCAGATCACAAACACATGCTAATCTTCTTGCTTGAGTCTGAATCTAGGGAAGCCCCCTAAAACAAGAACCTAATATATTGAATCTATAATATTAGGTACTTGGCACAACTTGATACTGATCCTTGGCCCCAAATCCTGCAAGTAGGTATTCAGAACCCACTCTGCAGGTGAGAAAATTATGGTCCAGAGAGATCAAGTGTTTTTTCAGTTGCACCCAGCCGAGAAGTGGCAAATCCAGAATTCCAGTTTCAGAATTTTGCTCCTTGTCTCTCTGAGGTCTGCTCCAAGTCAAGTGGGTCATTCTTCAGGGGAAGTTCTTACAAAGGTCTCAGAGGATCTTTGCAATTTTGCCTTAGAGGAGCTTCTGTCTTAAAAAGAAGAGCTGTTTCCTGCATGCCAAGACATGAGGTGATTTTACCTCCTAGGAGAACTGGCAAACTTTGGCAACTGCATAAGGTTATATATATGTACACACACACACACACACACACACGCACGCACACACACACACACACACATACACACGCAGAGCATAAAACAAAATACCAGACTATGTAAAATGGCAGCTGCCAGAAATATTGTCCTCATCTCTCTCCAAGTGCCAGTAAAAAATTAAGTTACGATTCTATCCTCCGCTGACACGGGCTTTCGTGGGATTGGAGTAGTTATGGTCCTAATCCGTGAACTATCCATCACAGTGGCATTGGCAAATGTTTGCATACAGTAACTTCCCCCCAGTGAATCTCTTGCATTTCCACAGCTAATGGTTAAACAGGACTTGAACCAATATTTGCATCTCTCCCTGCCTCTGGCAATCTGATTATTAGTGCAATAAATATACAACATTTAATAACTCTTCACTTTTCCACTTTGAAACCATTAGTTGTCTCCAGGTTGACGATGAAGAACTTCAAATTCAATTCATTAACATTTCCTTAAATAGTCCTCTTAACAGTGAAGGTCTTGCTTTCCCATTATGTTCTGTCACTAATAATGGTTTTTATTTCTAACCTATTATTAATTAAAAAATAAGGAGTCCTCCACTCTCTCCATTTCTGAATAAGGTTTACATCCTCTCTGCGTGAACTGCAAAGAGGCCTTTGGAGTGTGGCTTGTAGTGTTTGATAATTGCTATCAAGGTAAATAATTTAGCTGGTCAGACAGAGTGCACTTCTGTCTGCCTCGAGTGGACAGCTCAAGTCGCCGCCAGTTGGGCACAGTGAACCAGAGGCAAAGAGAATCAGAACTGTATGAAACTTTCATTAGGAGCCAATCAGAAAAGGCAGACTTAAGAAAGTCTGGGATGTTGCTGTGACCCCTGAAGCTGGCTGTGACCTGGTTCACAGTCCTCCCATGCACATTTGCAGCCAGACAGGGACTCTGGACCCCTGGGTCCTCCTACCCCAGACAGAGGTATCTTCCCCCACAGCCTTTCAAGATTTCTCCATGAAGGACAAATGAGCAGGCACACAGCCTCTGGATGCCCTAATCTTTTCTTTCCCTACTTCAAAGCCTTCTGCATTGCCTCTCAGCCTGTAATTACCCTGGAGGTATTTTAGACTTGAAGCGACACCAGGAAAATTGTACTTCCTGATCATGGGAGTCCACAGTTGTGTTTAATCAATTATGAAGCTGGTCACGAGATGGAGTTTTTCAGCCATAACCATTAAAGGAGAATCGTGATCCATCCCAACTCCTTGTGCTCGGGGTAAGGGACTCCCAATCTGAAATTAAAGAAACACTAGCCACTTGATGTGGTTTAATTTGGTCTCTACCTCCTTAATTAAAAGCATACCATTACCCACCCACATAACAAACTGACACTTTCATGCCAGACTGTAATCAAAAGGAAAAAAAAAACTGCAAAAGTTAGGTGGAGCTAAAACCCTGATTTTAAGATACCAACAGAGGCTCCGAGTTATTTAAATTGGAAGCTCTGAACAAGCTTTAGGTCTATCTGAGAGTCCGTTCTCTGTTCCTCTCCAGCTGTTTCTCCCTCTTGCAGCATCACATGACGTGTGTACCTAGTCCCTGCACATACCTTGGCTTTTTCGCCAACACTTGGGTGTTCTTTTGTTCTTATTAGTTATACATAAGAGTAGAAAGTATTTTGACATATTATACATACATGGAGTATAACTTCCCATTCTTCTGGTTGTACATAATGTTGAATTACATTGATCATGTAATCATATATGCACACAGTTAAGTAATGCCTGCTTCATTCTACTGTCTTTCCCATTGCCATCCCCTTTCCCTTCCCCTCATTCCTCTATCTAATCCAAAGTACTTCTATTCTTCCCTACCCACTGCCCCATTTTGGGTTAGTATTTGCATATCAGAAAGAACATTTGGCCTTTGGTTTTTTGGTATTGGCTTATTTCACTTAGCATGATAGTCTCCAGTTCCATCCATTTACCTGCAAATGCCTTAACTTCATTTCTCTTTATGGCCAGGTGGAATTATATATATCACATTTTCTTTATTCATTCATCTGTGGAAGGGCACCTAGGCTAGTTCCATCCATAGGGTGTTCTTTTTGGAGGCCTGTGTATCTGTGTATCAGGTCGGGGAAATTGCAGGGGAGAGAAGTTTAGACCAACCTCAAGGTCACGAGTACTCAGGTTGTCCTGGCCCTGAAGCAGCTGGCTTAAAGGGGACTGACTGAAGCCATGGTGAGAGCAGGGCTGAAGAGCTATGCAGCAGGCCACTGAGAAGCCTCCTTCCATTCACCATTCTGCCCCAGACACCCACTGTCTTTCAGAGATGTAAGCTATCACAAAGGAGCTGATTTCGTACAACCAGGAAGACTAGGCTAGGCCCCTCTCTACTCAGATCTCTTGCCATGAGTTCAGTTATGGTGCGTGGACAATGGGAGTGGCAGGTGATCATGCTTACATCTCCTTGACCTCAGCCTTGCTCAATCTGCCTCATTTCTCTGTGGCAATTTTTTCTTCAACTTTGAGAGGTAGCATAGCATAGTGGTTCAGAGCATGAGCAATTATGAACAATTACACTATTTGAATTCAAAATCCTATTTTGCAACTTCCTAGCTGAGTGATCTGCCTCTTAGTTTTCCCATCTGTAAAATGGGATGGTAAGAGTAACACTTTCAAAGGTTACTATGTGGATCAGATGAATAAAAGCAGGTTAAATACTTAGAATGCATCATAATAAATAAACACTGCAAGTCCTCCTCCTCCTCCTCCTCTCCCTCCTCCTCTCCCTCCTCCTCTCCTTCCTCCTCTTCTTCCTCCTTTTTCTTTGGTATCAGAGGTTGAACCCAAGTGTACTTAACCACTGAGCAACACCTCTAGCCTTTTTAAAAAAAATTTTTTAAATATATATATCTTATCTAGAGATAGGGTGTCTCTAAGTTGCTTAGGGCCTTGCTAAGTTACTGAGGCTGGCCCTAAGTAATTTAGGGCCTCCTGTGATCCTCCTGCCTCAGCCTCCCAAATTGTTGGGATTACAGGCATGTGTTATTATTCTTGGCCTCATTTTTAAAATGAGAAATGAAGAAACTGAGGTGCTGAGAGCTATGTAATCAACATATTAAAGAGAGTGTGATTGTGGAATGGAATCTGCTAATCCTGTGCTCTTTTGAGTAAACCCTTTGCAAATGTTTCTCCTCCTTTTCAATTAAAGCTCTCTGGGACTTGGATTGCTAGGAAAATCAGTAGCTTTGAGGGCAGGATCTTAAGATACTAAAGTCTTGCTGGCTGGCCTCAGATTCATATAGGCAGTAGACGGTCTCCTTGGAATTATTTGAAGGGTGTTTAGAAGACCTCAAATAGCTCCCCTCTTGCTACTAGATACTACACCATTCTCTAGCCATTATTTTTGGATAATAATTGCTCTACGAAGAAAATAAGACCTCATTTTTAAAACCATGCCTAGTACTCTGAATATGCAGAAAGCATCCAACATTTTAGTATGAATGAAGTACCTTCTCTATTCAGAAGGGCTTGGGAGCCTTAGGCCCCAGGGAGGAAATTATTTTTGAAAAGAGTGAAAGTGTGTGGAAAGAGTAGAGGTCACTGAAAACAAGCTACATGTACTCTTACAGTTTTGCCTAGGGCTAGCTCAATCCTGTTTCCAACTGGGTCTCCTCTGCTCCTTCTCCAACTCTGTTTGGATGAATAATGGATTGAGAATGAATGTTTAGGAGGGAGCCAGGGACTGATTGGGTGACCTTGGGTAGGTAACAAGTTACCTGGGTGGCTGTTGATTGTCCATCTTGGTGAAGGTCATCCTGCAGGCACTTTAGTTCCCTGGTTGAATCAGAAAGAGACAGGAATGAGGTAGACCTTTGCTCCATCACCACCCCAGTAAATCCCACAGGATGCTAAATGTGAGCAGACAGAACTGTCACTCCAGGACCTAGAGTGAAGCCCTCTATATCTGTTGTCACCCACTGGTCTGCAGGACCTCTGCTCTGGGCTACTTCTAAAAGTTTGAAATGAACCAAAAATCACACTGCTGAGGGAGGAGGAACAGGAGGAGGTGGTGGTGCCCATATTGATTCAGGATGTTCCGAATTCTTCTTTGTGACCTAGAAGCCTGGCATGCTACTAGAGTCCTGGGAACCACCTTCCCTCAAGTCTGAAAGAGAGAGCAAGCAGGGGATAGAGTGAGAGTCTATGCTTCCTGTTGTGACACACTGAGAAATTCCTGCCTCAACTGCCTAACACTGACCTCAGCACAAGGGATATCAAGTGATCCAAAATCCAGAGATGTGCTGCAAAGAGCTGGCTTGGACTCCTTAAAATTGTCAACCTAAAAGACCATCCTAAGTACAAGATCAGCTCCAGGTCTCTGATGAGCCTTCTGATGGCTGCTACCCCGGAAATAAGACCTTCTTTTGTAGGAGATTCTAGGATTTACCATTCCTACCAAAGACTTGGATGGTGAAGAAAAATAGGAACAAATACACTAAGTGCCACCAAAATTAAGTGGAACTAGTGCTCTCTGTTGGGAACATGAGTGGCTGGTCATGTTCATACGTAACATGGTTCATGAAAGTAGTCATTGGAGAGAAAGTGTTGAAATCTCCCCAACACACACACACACAATTAAAAAAACACCAAAACAAAACATGTTGATAGGAATTGCCACCCTCAGCACAGCTTGCTCAAGCATAGCCCTGTGGGAGCAGCCTTCTGGAAATGGAAGGAAGGGCACAAAGCCATGCCACCCCCAAGCAGATGCCAGATTGTCCTCTAGGAAGTTTGGCTCGGTTTCCTCCTAGCTTCAGACCCTAAACAGCTTTTTCCTAGGGCTCAACTCAGAAGATGTTGCTCTTCTGGAGCAGGACTTTCTCCATGACCTTGGGTCTTCATTTCCTCTTCTGCACAATAAAGGGGAGGTTTATGTGGTTTCTTCTAATGCTAAAATTGCATGGCTTTATTAATAGATAATAGACTATAAAGATATATGTGTATTGAATGATGCTATTGGTCTGTGATGTCTCCTATAAGATCTGTAATTTAATATTGTTTGTCAAGTAATGGGCATGACTTCTAGGTTAGCTGGGCCATTTCATTCAGTAATCACACTTAGAAGTAAGATCATATTAAAGAGTCCTTATTTATGGGATGGGTTCCGATCAAGTCACATGCCCTGAGAGAAGAATGTATATCATATCTCATTTACTCTAAAAAAGAGGGTCTATAGAGTGGATGTTTCGGTTCTCAAAGTCCAGATGCCAGTGGTATCCCCTGCAATGTTCTTTTTTACATCTGGAAAACATAAGCTCATATTCTCTGTAACTAAGACCATCATTTCTTAGCTACATGAGACAGATCATTGGTTTTAAACCAATTTTATGTAATAGATCTATTTGAAAATTGAATAAAATCAATGATTCCTTTTGCCTAAAATTTCCCCACATGTAAAATATTGCACAAAATATTAGGGGCTCCATGGGTCTTCTAGAAGTTCTTAAAAATCAGATGAAGAATCTCTGCTGTATACCTACGAATATGTTGTAGGGGCAGGGATACAAAAGAGCTATTTTCAGAGAGGAAGTTTGAAAAAAAAAAGGTACTAAAAAATTAAGTAATAACAATTTTTAGAGTTATTACTAAGTCTCATAAGTCTCATATAAGCTAAGTCTCATGTATCCTGAAAGCAGAATCTCCAATCACTGTTGGCACCAAGCTGTAAGGGCCCTCTATTGAGTCTCGGCTGAAATTCCTGGGACATTCTGACAAACTTCAGCCTCCTCTTGATTTAAGGGGACTAGCCCCCTTTCTTCGGGATATGTAGAGGATCCATCCAGACACCTGGGTTCCACAAACCTAGGATCTGCCCACTTCCCTGGTGATGGTGAGTCTGTGTGGGTAGAGAGCTTGCTGAGCACAGCTCCATGGGAGACGCCTACAGATTTCCTCCTGAGATATTGCTCTGTTCCCCATCGCTCAGCACTTTAAAACTTGCGGAGAAGTGCCAGAATAAGAGAGAGAAAGAATAGGAGAAACACATTGCACTGTAGTTTCGCAGTTTTCTCTGTCCTTTGATTTTGCATTTTTGATTGTTGACCATTGGCTAGGACCATATGGCTCTCTGTTGTTTTCATCCACATCTCCTCTACAGCTCCCCACACAATGTGGGGACTGTTTGCAAGGCTCCATTCCATCAGTCCGCCCAACAGCATATGACATCTTGGGGATTTGCATTTTTTAATTTAATCATTAACTTAATGTTTGGGGGACATTAGTCATAGGAAGTTAGTCTCATTCATCCAGATGCGTTTTTGAAAGTTACAGCTCTTCTTTCTCCACCATAATGCCCCCCTTGAGCTTGCCTTCTCCCATTTCCTTTAAAAAACACCCTGTTCTTCTGGAACTCTCCAACCAAGACATCAAAGCTGGAAGAAATTATTAATTCAGAAAATACATTTGAGACTGCCAGAGGAGTTGGACCTGGCTGGAGTCATGGAGGAACAGTGCTGGTGTATGGTCAGGAAATGACTTAAACTTGATCTTGAAGGGCCTGAAATTGCTCCCCTGAAAAAAAAGGGAAGGCCCTTCCCTTGCCTACAGCCGTCTAGGGAGACCCACGTCCAGGGCTTGCTTCCCTTTCAGCACAAATGAACAAATGGAGGTTGCTCCTCAGGCTTGTGGCCAAGAGAACTGAAACCACTTTTGGAATTTGGGCTGTTTTGTGTTCTTGGGCTTTATAAGTTGCTGGACAGATGGCTCTGGAGGCGAAAGTGGGGCTTGATCGGGGCTTAAAAATTTGATTCAAAATAGAAGGGGGAAAGATTATTTCAAGTAAGCAAATAACATGAGCAAAAGCGAGGAAGCAGGTACCATAATGAATATTCCAGGCCCATGAGTGCATCCACCTGAATGTAAGCAGGTCAACATCGTTGAGTGAGGACAGGTAGACTGGGGCACAGGAAGAAGTCTTTCTTGTCCTGTTGGTCTTTGTTCTGTGGGTAATCAAGAGCCACTGAGAGCATGTAAGTTTGGGAAACCTCAGGATCAAATCAAAGTCTTAGAATTGTGAATTACGTAGGGGTTATTGTGAAAGTGACCCGTAAGAGGTCCTTCTGGGGGCTTTCTTTCTTCTAATCAAAGGCCAGTGATTTTATTCTTAATAATGAAATCATCGTACCCATAGCATCCCAATTTTTTTTATGTTCAAGGACTCCCTTTCCATCTTAAACATGGCTTAAGAAATTATCCTGTAACCCATCCATGTCCAGGGTGAGTCATCAAACTGGTCCCAAGCACAAAGCCTTGCTAGTCCTGCTCCATAGTCTATACTCAGGTATCAAAGGACAAAGACAATTCAGAAATGATATTAATTCACTACAGTGACCTGGGTGTGGTCTAGAGAACCTAATTCTTTTGACATCCTACAACCTCCCTGGGCCTCAATCTCTGGGCTCTCTTGTCTTTTATTTCCTTTCTCTTTCTTTACCTTTTTCTTAATCTAATTATTCCCCACTACTTCCCTCTCCCAAAAGGAAAAATATTCTTTGCTCATTCAAGGAACAGGAAAAAAGGAAACTTTTCTTTAGAGCTCATCTGCTCCTGATTCTCACATCACCTCTTTTGGACATCCTTATGACCCCAATCCTTCAATTCCTCCACTTTCTATTACCTCCACTCATCATGTATTTAGCTTATTGGAGCCATAATTTATTAATATCCTTATAACCTGACTTCTTTTCCCATTTGCCAGGAAATCATACTTTAGAGGAGCTCAGCAATCTATTGCCTCTGTGTGTACAATTAACCAGCCAAACATGACTGGCAGAGAGAGGAAGAAGAGGGAGTGAAGGGGAAAAAGAAAGGATGAATGAAAAAGAAAGGGAGGGAGGGGGACAAAAGGAAGGGATGGAAGAAAGAAAGGAAAGAAAGAAAAAGATAATTACCATATGGTCAAGCAGTATGTTTCCAATTGATCTTTATCATAATCAACCAGGCTTTCAACATTACCCAGTTTTCCCTATGATATATTCACATATATGTCTGTCTATGATCAATGCATCCACTCTTCTATCATCCCTGTTTCCCACCTCAGGGAGCTCTCAGAACTCATAATACATACATAGATGTTTTTTTCTAACTTTATCATAATTTATTTATTCAAATTATTTAAAATTCAAAACCTCTAAAAGTTAAGATTCTGTTCCAGATCTCAATACACCTAGTTCTCCCTCCAATAAACCACTCGTGTTCTCAGTGTGTATCTTCAAAAACATTTTATGTATATAAAAGCAAATACATGTGTATATTCTCTTCCCTCTCTTTTACTTTTATGGTCACGCTTTGCTTTTGATTTTTACTTAATGATACATACATTAGTCTCAGTACATAGAAAGCATCCTCATTCTTTTAAATAATATTATGTTCTATTTTAAGGTGTACAATTATTTTACCAGTCTACTAATAGTGGTTATTTCCAATTTTTTGTTGTTATAAATTATGCAGTAATGAATATACCTATGTAATTTTGCATATGTCTATTGGTATTTTTAAAATTTGTTCTTTTTAGTCATACATGACTGTAGAATGTACTTTGGCAAATTATACACATATAGAGTATAACTTATTCTAATAGGATACTATTCTTGTGGTTGTACATGATGTGGAGTTACCCTGATCATGTATTCAAATTCAAGGCTAGGAAAGTTATATCCAATTAATTTTACTGTCCTTCTTATTCCCCTCCCCCTCCCTTCCCCTCATTTACCTTTGTCTAATCCAATGGGCTTCTATTCTTCTCCTTCCCACCCTCCCTTCTTTTGGGTTAGCATCCACATAATCAGAGAACATTCAGACTTGGGTTTTTTGGGGATTGGCTTATTTCACTTAGCATGATAGTCTCCAGTTCCATCCATTTAGTGTTGGTATATTTGTAAGATTAGTTTTTAAAAGTGTTATGGATGAATCAAATGGTATGTCATTTGCATTTTAATAGATGTTGTTGGATTCCTCTCCTCAGAGATTACACCAATTTACACTCCTATAGCAATGTCCAAGAATGCCTATATCTTCGGGTTTACTACCACTGGTCTCTGTTCATCTCTTTTGTCTCTGGCAAGGGATAGCTAGACAAGGCTCCTCATTGTAGTCACAATTTGTATCTGCACAGGGAAAATTGAAGCCATGGAAAAAATCTTCTCTAATTTCCTCTCTGCCATAACCACTCTGGTTCTTTCAAATCTCTACTTGTGGCATTGATAAAATGGGTACCATCTTCAGCTAAAAACCAGTCCCTCCATCTACCTTCTAGGCCTCCTTCCCCCTTTCTCCTCAGTGGTCCTGTATGGGGAGCCCTTCTTTTTGCTGCATCTTCAACCTATCCTTCCCTACTGGATTCTTGCTGTTGACTTCATGCAAGCATCAAGTCAAGTCTTAAGAAATATTTTTCCTTAACCGCACAACCTCCCTCCAGAGTCTCTCCTAGCTCTATTTTAGAGCTAAGCCAGACAAATTTTCATATGGATGATTTCCCCTGCACTTCCTGCCACATAGTCACAATTCCCCATGACCCATGTGTCTTTTCCACTCCTGACTGCTCCTGTAGCAGTCACCAGAGACCTGTGTGCTCCTTTCTCATGTGGATTTCTGGTTCTCAATTTACTTGACTTCTTCTTAGCAAGATGGGTCAACGTTGACTTCTCCCCTCCTCCTATGATGCTCTTTTCTGTGGGGTTCTGCTAGGTCTCCTACTCTCTGAGCCTCCTTTGCTTGCCCCTCACCCTACCGAGTTCTAAACTTGTCTCCCCCAAGACCCACATATCTATTTCTATTTTGTATTCTCTCCTAAAGAGAACTTATTTTAATACCCGTGATTTACAAACCAATTATAGGCAATTTCTCCCAAATATTTATCTCTCGTTGCCACTTCTCTTCTGAGTTCTAGGCCTGGGTTCCCAACTGCCGACTGTCTACATCTTCTGTTGGATCTCTCACTTGCATTTTAAATTTAAGATGTCTAGAACTAAAATCTCTCTCTCCTCCACACCCACGTCTTCCGCTTCTCTAGGATTTCCCCTCTCTGTCAGTGGCACCTCCTGCCATATGGATGAATGCGCCACTAACTAAGACTCTATCCCCAAAAGCTCCCTCAGCTCCAGCCCCATATCCAATATGTAAACATTTCTGTTCTTTTGATCTCAACAGATATCTCAACTGCATCATGTTGTTCTCATTTCTAATGACCCTACTCTCTTCAAAGCCATGGGATCTCTTCCCTGGATCACAGCAGTGGCCTCCAGCTCATGTCCTAATTCTGCTTTTACAAGCTCCGTGGTCTGTTCTCACAAAGTGGCTCAGGTCTCTAAACACAACTAGGTACAGCGATTTCCCTTCTCTAAACCTTCCATAGGCTGTCTATTATACCTCCAGTGAAATCCAAGCTCTATTGTCACAACATGGCAGTCTGCTCTTGGTCTTCCTGATACCCACCCTGCCCCTTCTCCTGATTAATAGGATCTAGCTGGTTATAGGATTGTGTGTGTGTTTCCCTTACTCCACTGTAAAAAGGCGTGACCATGTAAACAGATCTGGCCAAAGATCTACAAGTGGAAATGTTCTCTGGGAGTTCTGGGAAGGGTCCTTTCGGGCAGCTGACTTAGAACATCCCCTGGGCCTGCCTTTCCTCCATTCCTCCTTAATGCTTGGAATGCAGATGTGAGAGATGGATCTCCGCTGCCTTTGGAGAGCGATAGAAACTGTCAGATGGAAGCCAGGTTCTGGATGGTAGTGTAGAGAGAGGGAAGAGAAGGCCATGAAGGCCATGAAGCTGTAACAGCAGCCCTGGGATGCCTCTCTCTGGGTTTCTTTTCCATCTGAGAGAAGTATGCTTCTGTTTTCTTTATGCCATCGTTATTTTACATTTCAGTTATATACAGCTGAATTTAATGTTAACTGATATGTCTGGCTTGTAAGGCCTGCGTGATGATCTGGCCCTTGTTCTTTTCTTTGACCTCATCTCATGGGCCTGTCCCCCTGGGTCACTCTCCACTCACTGAGCTGGGCTTCTGTCAGTTTCTTGATCTCTTTGCCACCTGGGGCTTCCCACCCGTCTTCCTCTGACTGGAATGCTCTTCCTACTCCTTCTTTGCTTGGCTAACTACTGTCATCTCACAGGCCCACATTTAAATGTCATCTAAGTGGAGAGTTCTTCCTTGATTCTCTAAGCTGCATTATGTTTATTGTTTTTTGCTCAAAACTCTGGTTTTGCCTCCACACCACTGATGACTATTGGAAATGGCATATTTGTTTGTGATTTTTTTTAATAAGGCCTCTCAGTGTAATCACAATTTGTATCTGCACAGGGAAAATTGAAGCCATTGAAAACTTTGAGGTGCCACAAAGATCATGTCTTTTTGCTCAGTACTTCTACCCAGCACCTCATTCTCTGCTGATGGTACACTCAGAAAGTAATCAAATGGATGTAAAAATATAGACTATGGTTCAGAGAGTCGGGCCAGGCATCTAGGGGTCTGGGTTTTAATCCAAACTCTCACCAGCTGTGTGACCTTGGCCGGGTTACTTACCTCTCTCCGCCTCATTTTACCGATCTTGAAATGAGGTTAATAGTAGAAAATTCCTGAGGGGATTGTGGTGAAGATTAAATGACCAGATAAAAATGAAAGAACTCAACATAGTGACCTTCACAAAGGAAATGCTTAGTGCACATCAGCTATTATTAATGAGTAAACGAAGAAATCAATGAAAGACCCAAGGTCCTCTTAGGCAGTATGTTATCTGACCCGGAAAAGAGACCAGGGCTTCGGTAGTGGCCTTCATTTGCTGAGGTCACATAGCCTTCAGCTAAAGAGTGGAGGGAGTAGTGTTCGTCATGGGCAGTTTTAGTGTCCACCTTGACCTTTGTGTCGGGTGAGTCCAGTGCCCTTCTCTGACAAGGTCCTCGCTTGGCCTTTGATACAGTTCCTCTGTGTCTGCAGGACTTTGGCTCTCCTGGCACCTGCCAGGGGAGAGACAGAGCTATTACTATCCCTGGGGATGCCAGCCTATCCTGTGTGGGCCGTGTTTTATGTGCCTACCCTCCCCTGAGTAATGAGCAAAAATCCTTCTCAAAGTCAGATTTTAATCTTTGGTATCAGACAAGAGGAGAACCAAAACATCAGTAAGTGAAGAATGTGGGGAGAGGGGCCGCACTGGTTTCCTGTCTATGAACTGCCTCTTTATCCAATTGCTTCAAACCTTCCCAGATTTAGGGGAGCCGCCTTGAAGACTGTTTTGGTTCTATTAGGGATGCTCCAAAGCCACGGTTTTGGAAAGGCTTCAAACATTCCCCAGATGAGCATCTTCCCATTTATAAGACATTCTAAAGTCCTATATTTAGTAAGCGTGGAACAGGACGCACGAACACACACACACACACACACACACACACACACACACACACACACTCGCACACACTCATACAGCAACCACTCTGGTTTCGCTGTAATCCTGGCTTGAACATTCAAGAGAATACTTGAATAATACTTACCTACCTCACTAGGGTGTTGTTAACGATTAATTAGTTAATGTTTGTAAAGCACTTTGCCAATGTAAAGTGCTTATTTAAGTGCTAAGTATTATTATTATTAAGCAGAAGTTCTATGGTTTGGCTGAAAATATTTTTTCCGCAATCATACGTTTAACTGTAAATAAATCAAGTTTATTTACAAAAGTATTTTCCTTTTAAGGTCATCTCCTGCTTATTATCATTGAGCTAATCTCTTTTATTCTCATTTGGGTTACAAATAGGACTGCCTCTCCTGAAAACTTTCTCTGAGATAATGTCAAGATTGTGCTGGAAAAAAGAAATTCCCCCAGAGGTTACCTATTTCCTCAGGAATGAGGCTAGGTATGTATTTCTTCCCAAGAACTCCATACCTGACTCAGTCACCAAAACTTCGCAAGAGTTCTGCCCCGATTTAAAAGAATTCCAGTTTAAATTGAAAAAGAGAAAAGAAGATGATACATAGAGAGCAGCATCCTGTCAAATAGGTGGCTGGAATAAATCTGCTAGATTTGATGATAACAGTAATAATCATAACAGCAATGATAGGGACCCTCACTCCCCTGTCTTTAATCTGTCTTTGTTCTTCAGAAGAGTATGATAAAGGTGGGGGTAGGAGGCTGAGAAAGAAGCAAGAGTCTTGGCCAAACCAAACTGCCCAGTGGAAGGGCAGCCTTAATGAAGTAGTAGAGTGTCTAAGTCCATCACAGCCTGCAGGTCAAGTTCTTTCTTCTCCTGCAGTGGGGAATTCCATGGGAGCCCCACTAGAAATTTAATTGAACTTAGCAGACTATAAATCAACAAGGGATATGATACTGGGAAAAGGGATGAAACCTTGGCATATTCTTGTGCTTTTTATTTTTCCCCAGGTATGGATGGACAGTGGTTATTTTAAGCAGGGGCTTAAATTGTCCAGATATTGGATCAGTACCATGCAAGGGTTATATCTTTAGTGTGCAATTCCAGGGTGGGTGGGGACAATCAAGCTGAATCACTGACACTGTAAGGAAATGAAAAGTCAAACTGCTGACCATGTGCATTCTATATTATTTAATTAAAAGTGGATAACGGTGCATGAATGAACCACAAATCAGATAAAAAATGGCAGCATTTTCTCATATTTAACACATATTTGACTTGTGGTTGTGTGACAATTTACCAGAACAGGTCTAGGATGTCGCCAAATAGAAAATCAGGAGTGTAATTAAAAAAATACTGCGGGGAAGAAGCAATATTAACTCCAACCTGAGCAGAGCTAATCACAGCCACAGCTCCTGTTTAATGAGAGTTTCCTTTCTTTCTTTCTTTACCTTAAAATGAAAAGGGGAAAATTATCAGAATTTTGCTAACTTGACACAGGTATTTTAAATACAATGTGCCCTTTTTAGAAAGAAAGGAGGACAATTTACACATTCTAGGTGTCAAGATTTCCTATTTATTTACTTGTTTCAATAGAGCAACAAATTTTAATGTTTCAATGACCAACAAATAATGTTGGTCATTTTATGAGACTCTGTTAAAACAAATAAATAAATAGGAAATTGTCCCTCAGGAGAGAATTGATCATTCATCTTTAGAGATTTTTGGCTTCATTCATGAGCCGTTCTGGGGAAAGTCCATCCCCTTGGTGTCACAGGAGTGATGATTCCTAAGTGGTGCAGAGAGCACTCTTAGTGAATCCACTTCTTCTGCACCCATTCAGACATGCCTTCTATGGTCAGAGCTGAGCATCCTTAGCCCTGCCCAGGGGACAATGCCACAGCAAGGGTGTGGAGTCTCTGCTTCTCACAGCCAGGCTGCACTTGACTTTCTGACTGAGTGGGAAAGAAGTTGGTAATGCTCTGCTTTCTGATCTTCAATTGTTCCTTGATTAGTCAACCCACCTGCTTTTGTCTAGAAATGTTCACAAAATCCCTCTCTATACCTCTTTACCTTGATTCTTCTGTCAAAGAGTGAGAGACAAATACTTAAATACATTATAGGACAAATTGTTGATAATTCTTTGATATTGGTTTGGGCAGGAATGGAAGTGACTCTGCATTAGAACCTGGTGTCGTACTGTTACCACTCACCCCTTTTTCAGTCTCCGGTTAGAATAAATCAGGAGTTCTTTAAATTCCAATCTTGCATTTCTTACCTTTTGTTGCCCTACATTGAGAGACTTGTTGTGAAAAAAAGTTTTTTAAGGACTCTCCCTGATTATCTTATCAACAGAGAAGAGTTTCCATTCATAGAAGACAAGCGCATAGAGATGAATAATTCTGAGAAGTCAAGAACTTAACTCATGCTCTTGTGCCCTGAGCAAGCCTGATAGAGCTTCCAAGAAGGAGGACAGCCAGAAAGGAGGGTCTGGGGCCAAATCAGGTGGGCAGAAGATATTCTGAGTTGGCATACCAGATACTGATAGGGTTGAGGACCTTTGGGGACATGGTGTTATCAAGTCTGAAGATTAACATGAGGATGGTAATGAAAGGCAAGGGGAGGAAGTCAAGAACAGGGTGGAACTTGGTGGAGACAGTTCAAGAGAGAAGTTCAGAATGAGGAGTATTTGTTGAGTGTGAAAGAGAAAAGTCCCATTCCTCCCAACATCTTGTCTAGTGGGCATGGCAAGTGTGCTGGTGGAAGGACTTTCAAAAACAGCATATTAGGAAGTGGTAGAATGAAACTAAGTCAATTGGGTAAAGCTGTGGGGTATGCTGAGCTCACCTGTAGGAAATAAATATAAACTCAGTCCAAAGGCAAAGAACAGGATTACACTATTGCCTAGATTTTAAGACAAGCCACCTAATGTTGGTTTTTACAATTGATGGCATCTTGGATCCATCAAATCTCGTCTCCCAAGAAAGGCATGAAAGCACAAGAAACAGAGAGACCTCTGGCTACAAACACCAGGAGGGCAGAGGTGGCTTTCTGTTGTTCCTGAGTGGCCATGCTGTTAAGGAGGCTCTTTTGCCCCCCGTGACTTTCAAATGAAGCTTTTGGAATGTCTCACTCAGAAGCCAGATCTAAGCTCTTTCTTTTCTGACACTGTCACTCATTCTTCCTCTTTTTTTCCCATTTCAACTGTATCATCTTCTATTTAGATAAAAGTGAGGATGGGAAGAGTCCAGCTGAACCGAAGCCCTCGGAGAGGCTTTCCCACACACCCAACAGTTAACCAGCTCTCACCTGCTTCCTATAGAGTCATCCTATTTTATTCTCATTATAGTCCTTCTGCTTTTCCATGGCTGATTTTCCTGATAGTAATTCTTGGCTAATTTTGTGTATGACTTTATATCCATTGTTAGGTGCAAGCTCAGTAGGCATAAGGGTGTGTTCACTGAACTGTCCTCTGGGAGTAGCATGGTACCTGGTCCCCAGATGACTCCAAAAAACATGTGGAACAAGGAAAGGGATCTGTGACCTTGCAGAGGGCTGAATTCTTCCCTGGAGAGTTAGGGCTCCCTGGAGTACAGTAATGAATGCTATAGCCAGCTAATGTGTTTTAGGGTGTTTGGTGGGTTCCTCTGAGTTTTCCATATATCTTTCTAATGCAATCCAAACTTTAAGAATTATGTGATTCTTAGTCTTTAAGACAGCAACCCCTAAAATATAGCTTGAGTTTTTCCAGAAACTTAAATTAAAGTCTCCCCATCTCCCTGTCTGGGATTATGCATGCTCATCTAGCTTCAAATCAGCTAGTACCTATTATTTACCTTAAAATTAAAAAGCAGGAAAACAACCTCTCTTCTGGCAAAGACATTCATGGAAAGTGTTGATGTTGTTATGTTGGCACTGGTCTCAGTGATTCATATTTATAATGATGATAAAATATCTCTTACATGTTTAGAATAGGTTTATCATTAATACTGTGCTAGTAGCCATAACTACCAAGGTTATCACTTCAACAATTTTGAACGAGTTTGACATATTATCAAAAGAAACAAACCTACTTCCACATACAGGCAGCACTCAAAATTGATGTTACATTGTCTAAAAATGTAGATCATGCAAGAAGAAATTGTGAAAATGGACATGTGTCATGGAACCAACTTTTAACTTAACCTACAATAATCTCTTGAATGAGTATCACTCTCAGAATAAAATTAACCTCTTTGATTTTAGCATATTTAGACCTATTCCCATTGTGCCCTCATTTCAAGTTAAAAGCAAAATAACAAAACATGTTGACATTCTAAATGTGTGTGATACAAAATCATCTAGGAATCATTAAGGAATATCTCTTGCTAAATATAAATGCAATTGGAAAGGCAGGAATAGAGAAGGAGAGTAACCCTCACCTGATCATGTCACCTTGATGATCAGGCCAACTTGATGCTGGCAGTGGAGGTCCTTATCAAGTTGGGCATAAAGATTATGAGCAATGTCATCATCACCATCTACAGTTTGGTGATTCCAAGGTGAGGTTTGATACTCACATGTGGGTAAGTCACAAGTGTTTGCTTTTCTGCAACCTTTCTCTTTCTTCTACTTAGTGGGTGAGCTTGTCTCAATTGTAATGACCTATGGGTTCACTGACCCACCAAGAATTCACTGACCATGAGAGGTACTGGGTTGGGTTTGGGGGACACTGAGGAGGATACTGGGGCATCCACATCACAGGTGGGAAGAGTGTGGAGAGCCAGGAATCCATTTTTATATATACACACAGTTATGAAAGAAGTCTGGGAAGGACACTGGACTGAGGAGAAAAATATAAAATATAAACCCCAAAACAGCTTCCTCACCCCTCTGCACAGCTTCATCCCTGGCTCAGATGCTGCCAATTGCATCTTGAGGCCCAAAGCAACCCCACCCCATTCCTCTACCTCCTGTGAGGAGGCTTTTCTGCAGACAGGCATTTATCTGATGCTCTGATTTTAGGGCACAGCATCACAAAGAGGTAGCTTTGGGTTCTCAAGAGGGGGACAGGCCACGAAGAAGGTGTTCCGGCCTCCACTCTCTGAGTTTACACTCTCTTTCTTAGCACACATGGACCAGGCTGTCTCCTGTTAGAAGATAGGCTTGTGAGATGTGCAATTTTTATAAATACTCATTTAGCTTCTTTATCTGAGAAGCTAGAAAGGACAAATTTCACTTCTATACAAAACCCACTTCAAAGGACAAGGTCTGAGATTGCCTTAGAATTCATGATTAAGAGTTCTCCTTGGGATAAAACCTGGCTGGTTGATTCTGGCACACAAAGACACAGATGTGAAGGTCTGGCCATGGGAATGAGGCAAGGGATAGAAGGCCCGCAGAGACCTGTGTCCTTAACTGCCACCATTTCAGACAGAAGGCTCTCAGGCCTGACAAGTGTCCTGAGCTCTGCAAATTCCATGAGAGGGGTGTCACCTTAGAGACGGTGTGAGCTCTTCAATTCACTGCTAAAGTAGAAATTCTACACGGACCTTCTAAGATGCACCTTTTCCCATTCTATGTGGTTTTTCCTTCTCTTTCTTTACTCTCAAGGTGATACAAGGTGCTTAAGACATACAGTGAGCCAGAAGAGCTTAAACCAGGTTCTGACACTAAGTAGCTGTGTGACCCAGCACATGTCCCAGGACCTCTTTGGGCCTCAGTTTCTTCAACTGGAACATGGAGCAGTGGACTCCCTGAGTATCCTGTTAAGGTTTTGCTGTAGTCTTCAGATCTTTCTTGACTGTTTTGCTCCCAAACAGTCCATTTTCATCTTCCCTGCCCCAAGGCCCTCAACTTCTCTAATTATCTTTTTCCCTTACATCCCTCTCCTCTTCTTTCCTTTCATGTTCTTGAGGAATGAGTGAAAGGTCAGAAGTAGAATGTGGTGTTTACCCTGTTTGGAGAATCATGGAGAGACTTATAAAGCTCCAGTTGATGTCAGCCATAGCTATGCAAATAAAGGTTTGCATTATTTTGTTAAGGACACTAAGCACCATGATATCACAGGTTGGGGAGAAGCCATGGTCTACCAAAATTTGTAATTTGTTGTAAAAAGAATTCAGTCCAGAGGAAAGACTTATGCCTTCTATTTCCCTTTGCATATCTGTCCCCTTTTTTACTTTTCTCATATCAAGGGCCCGGCCCCAACAGCCCCCTTTCCAGAGGGAGGCGGAGAAGTCCCCATCTATTCCCTTCCACAGTTCCATCGTCTCCCCCAGCACCACAGATAATGTTGGATAAACCCACAGGAGACTCTCATCCTTCTTTCATCTGTTCTCCCAGATTAGACCTTCTTTCTATTTTGTTTTTCAAAGACAAGACCACCTTAGAACATGGCTTCTTCCAAAAGAGCATCTGGCACCTTTTCCCTAAGCCTGAGGGGAAACGGAGAAGTGGTTTCTTCTTTTTCCTAATACAGGTATTAAGCTGACTTAATATTCACTTACTCTGAAAAATCCCACTTCACAGAAACATTTTTTTTAACACGAGCCAAAGCATTTCTCCCTAATTCAGCACAATTGCACCTGGTTTATATCCATTGATGTTAAATGATTTCCCGTTTAATATCAATTGGAAATGGCTGATTTCCTACCCCAAACAGTACTTAATGTCAATTATGGCAGGCCGGGCAGAGCTGTTTTCCAATTAACTATAGCACTCCATTTTGTTTGCTGGCGAGCGATGCAGGACAGGAGCACACAGAGCCACCTTGTGAATGGCAATGGAGAGGGCTTCGATATTGATTTTGTTCCCTGTCCTACACCATGCAAAGAGTGGGCAGGGATGGGGGTGTTTCTTTTTTCTCCAGGAACCAATCATGGCTTAATGAGAACATATTCTTTCATCAAAAAACAATTTTTTTTTTTTTGATGACCAGAACTTGCTGGAAAAGCCTAACCTTTCAGCCATAAAAGCTTACCAGAGCACAGTTCCCATCCATGGTGGGTGGGATGTGGATTCATAAAGGGGATGTGATGGTGCTGCCGACTCTCCAGTTACTCCCAGGGAGCACAGGTGTGATGCGTAATGCTGAGACTGGCAGCTCACATTCATTGAACACCTGCTGCCGGTCAGCAAATTATTCTTATTTTGAATCCTCTTAATAATCTCGTAAGAGATACTATATGCCTGTTTTATAGATGTCATATCTGAGGCTCAATAGGGTTGCCTGATGCCATAGAACAATTTGGAGGTAATGTTCAAATCCAGGACTGCTTGATTCAATCTCATGGACCAGTCTTCTTTCCTAATGAAACTGAATGGTTGACAAGATCCCTGGTGATTCTACCTAATTCTTAGGGGGATGCTTCTTAGGATAGTGGAGAGTGGTACCAGAGAAAAATGGACTCCAACTTTCCTCTTTTTCTTAGACTAGGATCCAGAGGTCTATACATTTTTTTGCTGCTGCAATCCCTTCATGGTGATTTGTGTTTGCCACCTGTCTGTGTGGGGAGACTTCTACCCTTTGTCTTTATTAATTCTACCCACTTTTCAGGGACTAGCTGAGTCATTTACAGAAGTCTCCTTGATGGCACGGTGGCCTGCCTCAAGCTCTCTCCTCTAAATGCTTATAGCACTTCTGCTCTGTGACTCTGACACCTATGGCTATAGCAAGCTTAACTTGAGAACAGAAATCATGCAGAAGAAAGAACTTTGGGTGGGAGAAATGATAGGCCTGGCTGACTAGTTTTGTGATTCCTTGCCTCATTTTTTATTCATTCAACAAAGATTCATGAAATGCCTACTCTGTGCCAGGCATTTGCTGGGAGTTATTGATGCCAAGAAGCTGGTATTCCAATGGAGAGAACAGACACTAAAGGGAATGCTTCAACAAAGTAAAAGAGATACTATGAGATTGTCCATGACAGATGCATTTCAGTTGATGGTGGGGGCTAGAGAGAGGAATCTGAGATGTTTCTTTGAAGTGAGCATCTAAAACTAAGTTTTGTGGAGATGGTTAAGCAGTAGGTAGGGGTCAGAGAAGGAGGGAAGCCAAAGGAATGTTTTTGGGCAGAAGGAGCAGCTGCATGGGTATATCTAATCCTGGGCCAGGCAGCTTATTGGAATTTTTGGATCTCAATCTTTCATACACAACCTTTGTCTTAGGGATGATGTGAAAATAGATAATACTTATGTTTACTATGTGCTTTCTCTCACTCTTAGGTTTGCATTGCTTTATGCTCTTAACTTGTATTAACTTGTTGAATTCGCATAATGATTTTATTGGGTAGGCATCATTATTTTTTAAAACATTTATTTTACAGATGAGGAAACTGAGTCACAAAGCCTTTAACTCATCAAAATAACCAAGTTAATAAGCTGTGATGCTGGAATTCAGACCTGGGGGTCCTGCCCCTCCAACTTTGCTTATCTGGACTCATCCTGGATAAACAGAAGATTTTGCTGTTTACAGTAGCTATTGGTCTACATGGTTTAGTGTCTGAATGAAATTACGCCTCCGTTTGTAATTATTGCCTTGACTTCTTAATTTCTCTGCTTATGTTTGCATATATTTTTAAAATCTCCTCTCGCTGGAAAGATATGGTTTTTATTCTTCAGGATACCAGCCTCTTTGGTAAAGGACTGTGCTCACACAGTGATCCATCCCCACCTCCACACCCAACACCACCACCATGCTTTGAAACTTGTTTCTGTGCTGTGTAAATAGAGACTGCACGAGACAAAACAGAACACTGGGATAAACACTTTGTCTGTGAAGGTTGCCAGCAGATGAGGAGAAAGTGAAGCTCTTTGTTTCTAAGAATTATTAGGCATCAGAATTCAGATTTCTTGTCTGGGTATTGCCCAAGAGAGTGGGCAACTCTTTTCTGAGTTACTCTTCCTAGGAATGAAACTTCCAGGAGGTTCTGTTGAACTTTCAGATTCCAGAACTAAACAAGACATTTTCTAAGGTGGTTTGAGTGTATTTGCTAAGAGAAGGTAAGCTTCTCATCTGACCAATTTATTTAGAGGAAATATCAGCTACTGGTACAGGTTAACCCACTGGTTAGAAAATAGGGTATATTATCTGAGGATTGCACTACCTATCACTGGAAGATGTACATTTTTCTTTCTGCCCTTCCTGCACCTTCTGTTGATCTGCATAGGCATTCTGCATACCATTCTGAGATGTGCTGTTAACATCTGTGGGGATTATATAGTGGGATCATTGATGGGAATTTGAATTTTCTTTGAAATTCCTATAGTAGTATTTATTTTTTAAAACACAAGACAATGAAAGTCATCCACAAAAGTTGGCCACTTTTATTTTGGTATATGTTTTTGAGTTTAGGATCAACTTTAAACAGTAAAACAGGAGAAGAATTAATGGAGATAACTCTAGGGAGGAGGTGGGACTCAAGAGGTCCTTTATAACTTATTCTACCTGCACACCATTGCTAACAAAAATGGCACTAGTGATAAAACTTAGGCAGTAATTCCTAGCCTGGATAAACAAAGAAGATTTTGCTATTTGATATTAGATAGTATTTAAAAACATTATTCCATTCATCCTTGGAGGATCTCAGAATGTCATGAGGACAAGTATCTTCTTCAATTCAGACTAGCTCAAGGTCAATGCATAAAAGCCAGAACTAACTTTATATTCCTCTTTACCATACATCTGACTCAGAGGGATCATCCTGTGTCTTCAGTTGGAGCTTTCAGATTGTGAAACCTGGGTAAAACAAAAACAAAAATAAATAAATAAATAAAATAAAGAATTTTTTTTTTAATGGCTACTATGTGCTTGATCACTAGGCTGGTTTTAAGCATATTCTTAGTTCCTTAGAGAGACCCTAGTTTTCTATACTTGACCTGTGTGCCCTTTTGATACACTCTTTATCGTAATGAGGGTGATCATACCAGAGAATCCCAGGCTTTGCCAAACTGGGGTCCACATGATTGTATCTATCTTATCAATATGACGGAAAGATGGTCTCAAAATCCCCACAGAAATTCTGAAGAATTGGCTCAGATCTCTCCTTGCTACCTTTAGTCCCTCACCTCCAAGGGTACCCAATCCAACTGCTAATTAAGGGAAAAACTGAGACAGCAGATGAGAAGTGTGACTTTTTTTTCCCCCTTTCGAAGCGATTTAAACCTTTGGAAGGTACACAAATGTAGTCCTATTATTCAAGTTAATTTACAATCCCTCCCGTCTACCACAAGGAATTTATGAACCTGGAGGAGCTGGAAGTCCCTTAGCAAGGTAAACAAACTGTAACTCAGGGTTGCATACTTTCAAGGATCCTCTATCAGCAGGTTTTATTTTCACACCAGAGGTGAAAAGATAATTTGGCGAGCAGTACTGCGCTGCCTCATTGAGAGCAGCCAGGAGGCATGGTGCAGGAGAAGAAGGGCTGACGAAGTGGCTGTCTGCTGGTTAACACAGAGCAGCTGTCCTTGTCCTAGACAATGACAGTAAGAGTGGCGTTTGCAGAGCTGACCCCATATGGCAGGTCCTAGCTTACAGGTTTCAGGCCCATCAAAACCCCTGGAAACAGACATCCTTGAGATCTCCATTTTACAGATAAGGAAACTGAGGCTTTTGAAGTTTGGATATTTATTTTCTAGAAACAAACTGACAAAGTGACCTCACACAATTTATCTGCAGACTGAGCTTTATCTGAGGGCAGACAATGGACTCTTTGGTGGGAGGTGGAAGAGATTGGCGTGGGCCAGTGTTTTCTTTTGAGAAAGGAGATTTCTTGTCCTTCTTTCCTCTTTGCATTTCCCTATCTTCCCCTTTCAAAGCAGACAACAAACAGATACAATGGTTGCTGCGCTGAGGAGTCAGGAACCCTCTGCTTAAGTCCTAGCCCTAGGAGGACCTGACAACGTGGTTGTAGATAAATCCCTTCCCCTCTTCTGACACCAGTTTCCTTATATGTGAAATGAGAGGGGGTAACATAGGTAGCTGGTGTCTAGACCTTTGGCTTTCAATTCAATGGCTGCCTGATTCTTTGAACCAGGGCGGTCAATCTTCCCCTTTCAACTCCTTACCCACCCTTGTGTGTGGGACAGCGATGCCTCTCTCTCAGATGTGCAAAGCCCTGAAAAGAAAGAGTGTATTTTTTTTTTTTTTTTTTTTTGTGCTGTATACCAGACGACCTTGATGTGATAGACTACAGGATCTGGTGACACTGCACACTCAGTACTATTCAACACTTTGCCTGAAAGGGAGGAAGGAATGGATTTATTGACTTGCGACTTTGACTCGGGCCTGTGTATCAGGCTGTTATTATGTGGAATGATTAGGCTTCAGTGGCAGGGACAAGTTAAACTAGAACAACAAAAGACCTCCTTAACCTTTACCTGGACACAAGGCCATTCATAATGACTTGCATGGTTTGGAGAACCAAGTCTTTCCTGCAGCACTCAATACTTTTGCAGCTCCAGCAAATGAGCAGGGAAAGGGAAGATGGATGGGTGAAGGAGATGAAATGTAATCCAATTCTGCATAGTCCTGTTTAGAATTCTGAGTTCAGGTCTGTGTCAAAAAAACAGCAATGGCTGAGAGATCATCATCATTTTCTTTGGCTTGAAAAGGGAATTTGAAACCAGATACAATGGTTGCTCGCTGAGAAAACTTCCAACTATTTGTTATCCACTAGAGCAAATTATGCTGTTTCTGAAAGATATTTTCCCCTCTTGAAGGAACCATGTGCCTTCTATTAATGTGAAAGGAACTGGATACATGGAGCTTTCAAATACACACACACACACACACTACCAAACGCAAGGTCTCCTTGAAAAGCTAAAATAGCTGCAACAATCTCATACTCCGCTCACTTCTGGGAGATCCTTTCCCTTCTATCCCCACTCCCTGGCTCAGCCTGATGAACTGTACTTTTGGTGATATGGCTGCAGCAGCAACCCCATCAAATACTGGGCCTGATGGTGTTTTGCAGACATTTTTTCCTAAATAGTTTCAGTTTTCCTGGAGCTGGATATAACAGGAGCATAGAAGACCACAGAGAGTCACAGCTTGAGCCTTTTCTATCACCTCACCCAGAGCTAAGTAAACCTTTTCATGAAGGACCAGGTAGTAAGTATTGTAGGCCTTGTAGGCTGGTCAGTTTCTGTCGCAGGGACTTGCTACTCTACAAATGAATGTGGCTGTGTTCCAATAAAACTTATAAAAACCAGTAGCAGGCTGGATCTGACCCACAGGCTGTAAGTTTGCTGACTTCTAATCTAACCTATTGATCAAGAGATGCAGACTGGAGCCCAGAGGGTTAAAGAGGCTCATTAGGGGCCAGCTAGCAGCAAAGCAATGGCTGAAGGCACATGATGGGGAATCACTCTTAATCTTGGTGTCTCTGGTCTGCAGACCTTAGCTCACTTGAACTCATTAACCTTCCAAACAATTTATTATGAAAATTCATTTATAAGCTAGAATGTAGAAATGGTGCTGGATTCTTACAGAACTGAGACATGTGTGGAGGTTGGTGACTCTGGAACCCCTCCTCACATACATCCTGTAGGCAATCTCTGATCACACTCCTAATTTACCTAATGGACCAAGGAGTCCTGTGGAAAGAAATTCAGTCCTTTCCATCACTGGGCTGAGATGGAAACAGACATGTCTGGGAGACTTGGGAGTGGTTGGTTCTGACAGATGCCAGATTGCAGAGGACAGTGGGGCTTGCAGAGAAACACACGCCCACATACCCAGGCTTGCTCTCGCACATGAGCACGCACACACATGCACACACATTCAGCTAACAAGTCTGGTAGAAGTGGCCTATTTTAGCCAGAAGGAGCCTGTTAGAGTAGGACAGTAGTTCTGAGACAATATAAAGCTCTACCCAGTTACCTTGGTGATCTGGGGGCACCCATGAACCCCCACAGTAAAACTGAAATAATTACTGGGATCCAGGCACCTCTTAAGGGAATTTCTATGTTCCCTACAAACAGTGTAGCAAAAATAGCATGTACTTCTTTTCCTGATGGAGATTCACTAGGCCTGGGTATGTGGAATCAAGCAATGTAGTATCACTTAGTGGGATCAGTGGAGAAAATGGGCACCAATGGGTGATAGGTCACAAATGGGTCAGAGCCACCTACTGGGTGCCCTGCAAAGGAGAGCTGGTCATTGTGTGATCAGGCAAGGAGGCATGAATCACAGAGGACACTGAGGTGGGTTATGAGAGCATAGCATGGGGGCAGAGGCAAAGAGTTGGGAAAGGGTCTATAGTGGGTTGGCTTCAGCGTGTTAGGGGCTCAAGCTTAGCATCATAACGTGGTGGGTCAGTGTGCTTGGCATGGGTGTGGGTGATCTTAGGAAAACAGGTCTTGGCTGAGGGAGCTGATCTGGGCAATACCTGGTCATAACAGCAGTGAGGCTCATGGTTACTGAAATACTGTGTGTCAGATGCTACCTGCTTTGGGGGGTTATCTCATTTAATTTGCACAGTCACCCTATAAGGTAGGTACTGTTACTGTTTCCTGTGCAGTCAGCCATCACTGTAGTAACAAACCTGACCCTACTCCCAAATATCAGTGGCCTAAAATATGAAGACTTTCTTTCTCATGCATACTCCTTGAGGACTGCACCTTGGCTCCAACTCCACTCCAGGCTTAAAGTGAACTGTGGGTCCAATTGTGTATTTTCTTTTTCTGGACTCTGTCTCCAGAAGTAGCCCATAAAACAATGCAAGAAAAATGCAAGAGCTGGTGGAACTTTGTGGTTACTTCTTAAAGCTTCAGCTTGGATTTTATGTACATACATCCACACAGATGCCATTGGCCAGAGCACGTAATGGCAAACCTGACAATGGGGCAGAGAAGCATTCTGTCTGCTGAGAGGCACATTTACAGGGGGAGGAAAAGATTCTTTTAACTAATCTAATCAATCACGTCATGTGGTTTTATAAATGAGACAGGAGTCCTCATATCGCACAGCCATTCATTACACTAGAATTTTGGGTCTCATGGATGCATGGCTGATTTAAATTATGTGGGAGATCTCTCATCTCCTCTTGCCCGCAGTACTTACCTACCATTTGTGTATCACTGGTGAGGCCACCTGGCAGGTAGAGTAGAAAGAGGACCAAATGGAGAGCAACTTAATTTAGGGCCAATTAACTTGAAGCTTAGGCAATATTCAGAATACACTTTTAAAAATCACTATTATTTAAAAAAATTTTTATTATTATTTAATAATTATAATTATTTATTGCATTATATTTAATAATACAAATTATTTCTTGTTATTATATAGAAAAGATTTTTTTCCAACTATGCCCAATCCTTGATGGGAGCATAATTTTCTAAGATTGTGCAGGAAGTCCACAGGATTATTTTAGAGGTAAGACTGCACTTTGAAGCCAATGACTTGTCCGGTTGGTTGGCATGAACTTTGAGGAAGACTTTCACCTATATTTCTATTCTGAATATTCAGGAAGTTTCAATAATCATTCTTGCTCTCTGTAATTACCCATACACACACATTTATTTGTTGAACCACTTGATAATGAGCAGCATACATTATGATTCTTTGCTTAGAATTGTTTGCTGTGTCCTGTTTTTATTTGTATCACTGTGAGCTCATGGATTTTTATTTTATTTTTCAATGTACCTTCTAAATATAAGAACATTCTTTGAAACAATCATACTAATGGCAATATGGTAACAACATACTTCAGTATAATTCCTTAAGCTACCAAGATGTCATTTAAAGCTAGTTAAATTTTGGTGTCAGAATCCAGTAAAGACTTATGCATTGCACTGGGCTACTATGTTTCTTTAGATTGCTTTAATTGAGGAGAGTGGAACAGTACCTCCACATTTTGTTGTTATTGTTGTTGTTCTTAATGGTAATGATTTCTTTTTAAGAGACTAAGATGGTTGTCATACATATCCCATGATCTAGGTTTGCTTGATTTTTTTTTTTCTTGTCATCATTTGATTTGTGCCTCTGTCCCCTGTCATTTCCTGTAACTGGAAGTTAGCTCTAAACATCTGGCCGGATTCCCACTAGACCTCAATGGCATAATCCCTAGCATACAGGGGTGCTGAATGCTTGGGATTGTTTCTCACAAGGAAGTTTGTGGATTAAGCTGTCCTACTCTCAGGAATCTCAAGTTGGATCCTTTGGTTGTGGTGTTGAGTACGAGCACTTTCTATGGTAGGTTCACATATATCCCTTTGAGATTTTGAGTGATACTTTGAAATCTTGTGAAGATCTTTTTCATCATAAACTTCTACCTAATCAGGCCAGGATCAATGATTTCACTGAGCATGCACAATTTCACTTACTAATGAGGATAAACTACAATTCTCCTAAAAGAGCTAATTGAGAGCTTCATTTCTTTTCTCTTTACTAATCACTTTTCAGAGGGAGGAATTGGTCACGTAACTTTCAAAGCTGGGGAAAAAAAAATCCCTTCTTTGTGTACTGTGTCCTGTTTTTATCTGTATCTACTGTGAGCTCACAGATTTTTATTTACTTACTTTTATTTGCTCATCTTTTTTCCTGATGCATACACAGTCCAAATTTGGACAGTGGATGGCCTTTTGGACAGATATGTGTGTTTATTCTCATCAGTCTTAAACGATTTATTTCCTTCTGGCATAATAAGATGTTCCAGGTACACCTTCCATTTTCCCTGCCCTAGATCTGGAAATTGTCATTTCACTGAGGAACTCTGGTTATGTCCATAAGGAGTAAGATTTATAAGTAGATCTAGGCACTAGAGATACTCAATGCTGTTGAGGTAGTATTGCTTTTAAGTCCTCACTGTGTTCTTATCAATCAACCTATCTATCTAGTTATTCAAACATAACCTTAAAGATTTTAATCCACTTATTTGTTTTTAATATATGCCATTATTTTATTGTAATATTGAAAATTCTGGTTTCTAATAACATTAGCATATTCATATGTTTGAGTTATTCTATAATTCATCTAAAATAGTTTCCAAATTAGCTTCAGTTGTTATCTAATGGGTGTATGGGTATACCCACATCTCCATGACTTCATAATGGTCTTGGCCAACTTTGAAGCATTCGTCTTCCACTCTGGTGCCCCAGTGCTCAAGGAGAAAGTCTTTCCACTTGGCTAGGCCACTGTCCTCTCCTTGTGATCCTCTTTTGGGCTAGCAATTCTAACCCTTGTTCTTATGTTAGAATCTTTATAGGTGCTTTAAAATGAAACAGCTCACCAGATTTCCACCCCTAGAAATGCAGATTTAATCAATTTGATATGTAGCTTGGCCATCAGTATTTTTAAAAACTCCCTGGGTTAAGAACCTCTGTTTTAAAATCTAAGATTCATTTGGAAGAGTCAACAAATTCATATACTGTCACCCAATGGATAAGAATGTTTATAATGAGGTTGCTGGTAAGATTGCCAGATTTAACCAAAAAAAAAAATACGGGGTGCCCAGTGAAATTTGAAATTCAGATAAACAAAGAATAAATTTCTTGTATAAGTATGTCCCAAATATTACACAGGGCATATGCATGCTGAAATTTTTTTGTTGTTGTTTATCTGAAATTCAAATAGAACTGGGCATCTTTTGCCTTATCATTTTATCTGGCAAGTCTAGTTTCTGAGAGCTCAAGCTGGGGTGTAATGGGGGTGGAGTGTTGTGGAGAAGGAGGAGAGAGAGAAAGGTACCAAATGCTGAAGAAAAGCTGCTAGATTTGGTGAGGCAAACTGAGGACACATTTATACCTTGAAATCTGGGAAGTGTGGCTGGCAGCGGTGCTTATTTTGTGGATGCACTTGCAAGATTTTGGGGCTGGTCATATTGATGTATGGGGATGGTTGGAAAGGAAGATCAGCTCATCCTGTGTGGGTGTCTCTGAGTAGGCAACAGTGTATGACTGAATACTATTTTGTGGTTATAATGTATTCTGGGTAGAGAAGGGGCTCTGACACTTGCAGTATGGGGAGAGGTTTGGTTCTGTGTTTCTCTTAAGTTCAGTGTTCACGTAACTCACCAGGGAGGTGAAAATGCAGTAGGTCTGGATTGGAACCTGATACTGGGCTTCTCACAAGCTGCCATTGATGTTGACATGCCTACTGGTCCTTTACCAATTTCACACAGTGGATAAGTGAGTGGTATAGGAGCCCAAGAAACCCAGGTTCAAGTCTTGGCCCAGGAAACTTTTGATCTATGTGTTCCTGGGATAATGACATAATATTTCTAAGCTTTGGTTTCCTCTTCTGTAAAGTAATGTTGAGTATAATCTAGCAAATAGGGTTAATTCAAGGGTCAACTCAGTATCTATCATCAAGTGTTCACCACTATGCCCAGCATATTGTAAAATGTGTTAAGTGTTTACTATTTTTATTCATGTAACAGTAATCTCGTGTGCAGAAGAACTAGATGTTCCCAAGGTCATGCATTTTACTCTGTGGAGTGAAGGGGAGCCATCCCCAATTCAACATGATTGATTTTATGATATATAAAATACAACTGACAAACAGCGCCCTACTCTTGTTCATAGTTTTTCCTGGAGTGGGGGCGGGGGATGAAACAGCCTCCACATATTTTCCAAGAAGTTTAAAATCAGTGAATTCTATGAGAGAAAGAATGTTCTAAGAAATAGAATTGGTAGAAGATTCAAGATGTAAAAAGTAACAAAGAGGTTTATCAATGGGAAAATTTGCAACAGGTATTTCTTGTGAAGGACTAATGGCCTTTCATTATTTTATAGCCACTAATAGAAGCCCCTTTTCCAAAAGCAGTTGGAGATAACCATAGCAAAGCTAATATAAATTATTAATGAGAATGGTATAAATTTATTAGAAACAAATATCTCTTGACTTCTGATTCTATACCATGAAGGTTTTATTTCCTGGTATTACTAGATGACTTCTATTTTGTAATGATGGTTACATGGTCAAGCCAAGAGTAGTTCAAGACCTATAACCAATCTTGTGAGCATGGTAGCATCTGACCATGGCATGAGCTTTCAGATAAGGTGATTTTGAATCTGTCCCAGATAGAGGATAGTGGCTTAGAGAACTAACTCTAGAGTCAGACTGTTTTGGTTGAACCATGGCTAGTCATGTGACCTTGGGCTAATTTCTTAATATCTCTCTGTCTCAGTTTCCTCGTTTGTAAATGGGAATGATAATGTCTTCCTCATGGCATTGTGAAGTTTGAAAAGTTTAAACTATGTATATTATGTAATGTTGTGTTCAATAAATAATAGTCTTATGAATAGCATCGTTACTGATCCCCTCATGACTGTAAAATTGGGAGCAGATGACTCTATTGTGCCTCCTGACCTGAAGGCACAATATTATCTGTCAGGGATAATGATCTCCAAGTAGCCAAGAAGGAGCATCTTGCTGTCTGTTATATATAATTCAGGATGGCAGGGGTGGATGTTCAGCAACTCGAGCTGGAGATACCTGGTTGGTTCAACTTGGGGCAAGAGTAGAGAAGTGGAGATGAGGGCTGCTCATAGGAGTCACAAGAGGAGACAGATAATATGGTCCATGAAGCCAGATGAATCACTGAGGGACATCACCAGGAGACTGATCCCAGTGTGTCAAGGTGGTGACCGACTAGTTCACTGCAGAGGTTGAAGGTGAGTGAGCACAGACAGGGGCCATACAAGCTTAGATGTGGCAGTGAACACAGACAAGATCAAAAGGCAAGCTGAGGTTTGTTCCACTGCCCCAGGAATGCAAACCAAAAACCTAAGGGTCACTTTGACAACCCCTTGCTTTACGTATTCAATTCAAATATCTGCTTTTCTCTCTTAGTGCATTGACTTCCTGTCCCCCACCCTATTTCTGCATCTAGCACCACCCTCAACCAAGCTAAGGGATGTTTTGCTGGCTGATCTTTGTGTTCCCATGCTGTTGGCTTCCTTTCTTTCAGCATCCTGCAGCCAGAGGACATTTTAAGGAAACAAAACAAAACAAAAAAATATGATCACATGTTAGCCTGCAAACCCTTTCCTTAGTTCATAGAATAAATCAGAATTCTTTAATGAGCATCGTCAAACTCCAGCATACTCTTCTCCCAGCCACAGCTTTTGCCTGGCTCTCCTTCTTGCTTCTATCTACATCTTCTCACCCTCCCAACCAGAGGTCAAGCATCAGGGAAAATTTTTCCCTGCCTCCCCATCAGGTCTACCTTCCCTCTGCACTATTTTAGGCCTTCATAGAGGACTATGAATTTCTGCTTTGTGACATTAACACAGTTGAAATTCCTCATTAATTTTTAATTAATTGGTGAAGAGTCTTCACGAAGTTGAGAATTAAGTCTGCTTTTGCTCAACATTACGTCTCACTGTGTTAGAGTATACTACACACTCAGTGAATATTTTTGAATTAAATAAATGCACAGAATGAATGAATGAAAGAATGAATGAGTACATTAATGAATAAGCAGAGGTTCAGGGTGTAGGATTGTGTGACAGACAGCACAGGTTTGTTAGGAGGCACCGTTAGCTGGGTCCTCTTTTCTGGGATGGCTTGGATCTTCCCTTGGGATGACCTTTCAATTCTAGGAGGGGTCTTCATTCTATAAAATTTGGGAATGTGGAGGCTACATTCTACTTTTTTTTTTTTTTTTCATCTCTGAATCCTCAGTGCAGTGTGTGGCATGTAGGAGGTGTTCAACATCTTTTTCTCCCTAATGAGTGAATGAATCACTTAAGCATTGCTGAGGAAGGAAGAATTCCTCATATTCCCATCTTCTCTGCTGTTTTCCCATTGGATAATTGGGGTAAGATATCTGGTATCCATATGGGTTGGCACAGGCTGTTGCCTTTGAATGCATCTTAGATCCACTTCCCTCGAGAGAGGATTTTGAATCTGAATTCTGGATCTGAATATCATAGTCTTTTCATGTGTTGGGCCATTCAGGATCAGAGGTTTAGCCTCGCTATCCCACCACTGCTATTTTGCAAAATAACACACCCCAAGATCTCTCACCCTGGGGTGAATTTGCTGAGCTGGGTTAGGCAACTTCCTCCCCTCCAAGATCTGAGGGGACCTCTGTTTCCATGGTAGTACTGAGGAAATGGCTTTTTCAGAAAGAACAGACCCAGTCCCCAGTTTCTTGGTGGTCAGAATTGGAGAGAGAGAGTGTAAGCCGAGCCTCATCTTTTCTCCCTGCACTTTACAAACATCTCATTCTTTATTTCTCTCCAACAACATGTGATGACCCTTTGGCAAGTCCTTAGTGCTAAATTTCCTTTTTATGGAGGCAGCAGTAAAAACTCGAGGACCTTTGATAGGCAGTGCTGAGACGATGTGTGGATGTAAATCACCTGAGCATTGGCTGGATTCGGTTGACAGATTTCTAGGTTCAATGAAACTTTCCTTTCTCAAATAAATCAAATTCTGCCCTCTGAAGGTCTAAGCTAGGGAACACTTCCAAAGTGTCTGAATTTGGGGCTGAAGTTGGAAGTTTTTCTGTTTGGGTGATGGGCACAGATTTTTGGTGAGTGTGACGGAAAATTCCCTGAGTTTTACACATTTCCATTTTACTTGAAGCTTTCAGAACTTTTTGCTCCTGTTTCTTTAAGTATAGTGGGATGAAAAATTCATGTGAAGGAAACTGAGGAGTCTCGGGAAAGCATGGAGAATTCAACAAAGCTTTGATGGTGGAAAAAATTTTATTTGAAAGAATTGTGTGTATGTGTATGTCTCTCTCTCTCTCTCTGAATGTGTGTGTGTGTGTGTGTGTGTGTGTGAGAGAGAGAGAGAGAGAGAGAGAGAGAGAGAGAGAGAGAGAGATAAAGAGAGAGAGAGAGAGACTGAGACTCTACAGTTGAAGTTTTTTCTTACCACCCCCCGCCACCCATAGCAATGGCGTGGCCCTTGTAAGCATTCTTATGTGGAATGACACTGAGATGATCCGCTTTTAGAAGGAGTTGGAATTTGGGGGTTCTTTCCACAGTGTTACTTATTTTGCTCTGACTCAAGGTATCTTGAGGGTCAGAAGGACCTGTATCCCTGCCCTTGTTCTTAGTTTATCCTTTTAAAGGCCATCTTATTTCCATTTATAAACCAGTCCCCATAAGAAGTTCCAAAGAGAAAGGGATACAAAATGTTCAGAATGAATAATTTAAGGAGGCGCCCTACCTTCCACCTAGGGATCCACTAGGAATGGATGTGTGCAGCTTCCCCAAAGCCAGGTACCAGTCAGGTGGAGGACTGTGTGTGTGTGGTGGGGGGGGGGGGCGGGTAGCAGTGACGCTCACTAATGGCCCAGTTATCACAGAAAAGCACATTGCCATTAACAACTGATTATACACATTATTGGGTAGCTCACAGCTAATGGGACCTGTCACAAGATCTCAGAAGACTGGGCTTATGATCTGTTGATAAATAGATACGTGCTACACGTGGGTCAGTCATTTCCTTGTTAAGAAGGAAGGTGGAAATGAAGTGACAGCCTCAGCAGGTCCACATGGACCACGTGCCTGGCTGGAGTTTGGTATCAGGACAGGAGATGGGTTGAGATGCATTGAGACCTGTTTTCACTCTGGTCCTGCAAACACAAAGGGCAGATGTGGCTGAGTAAATGAGAGGGAGATTTTAAAAAGTACATTGGAACTTCAACCTTTCAAAGAAATGTGTCCCCCCCATCTTAGCAGTCCCCTGGGAGGCTGAGAGCTTCTTCCAGGGTGGTCTTTCTGTTTTAAGTGGTCTAATTATTTTTGACTGTTTTCAGATTTGATACTCAGATGTGAAGGAGTAATTTCCAGAAGGTTGGGGGTATCACTGCAGACCAGTATTGTGCAATGGAAACAGTAGCTGAGCTCCACTGCTTATCCTGACCCAGTTATGCAAGGTGATAATAAAGTAAGCCTGACCTTTAGGCCACGGATGCAGATACGCAGCATGATTTTACCTAAATGCTTAGGATTTAGCCCAGGTTGATGTGGATGCGCTCTCACTCATTTTGGTGAATGGTGATGGATGGAGACATTTCTTGAGGCTTCTCTGGAGTTAGTCCACACTGAGTTCTGTTCAGCCTAGCCCACATGGGTTCCTTGAAGTCTGATGAATAAAATGCTTCCTTGGTGTTGGGGATGGAACTCAGGGCCTCAGACATGCCAGGCAAGTGATCTACCCTTGAGTTAAATCCCCAGTCCTTTCTATTTTTCTATTTTGAGACAGGATCTTACCAGGTTACCCAGGCTGGCCCCTAACTTGTGATCCTCCTGCCTCAGAGGATGTAACCTCCTGCCTTAGTTGATGGGCTCTCCTGGGGAAGAAGGAAAGAAAGTTTATTTCGATGTTATTTTTTTCCTTTCTGCATTAATATCTCTAAATTTCTGCTGCTCTTTTTCTTGTATAAGGATTAGATGTTCACCTAGCTGGGATGGCTACTCAGGGAAAACAAACAAACAAACAAAAATCCTGTTTTTTTTACAAGGCTGGGACCCTTTTTTGTCTAGGCTTAGGTAGATTCCATATGCCAACCCTTGGCCAGAGACCATCAACTCCCCAGGGCATTGCAGCAGAACCTTGGACTTTGACTTCTGTCCAAACCGACTGGCTACTAATCCCTTCTCAGTCTTGGGAGTCTCCAGACTCAAAAGCCCTTGCTACTTTTCTTGGGCCTCAAGAAACACAAATTGCTTTTAAGAGAAAAGGACAGATAGGGGACTTCCTACAGGCAACTTCTACTTCCAGCCTTTACAATCTTCCACTTAAATAAAGAACATAAAGGGCACAACTATTCCATAGGAACCAAGGAGGGGAAAATACCGGAAGAACAGTATACATGTTAACATCTCGGCAGCTTGCACCTCCATGATAAAGATGATGATAACTATAGTGATGAAGATAAGAATAGTGATTTATACTGATGTATTACTTTGTAGTTTCAGACTACTTACTACCTGGTGTGATCCCCATGGAGGTCAGCAAGATAAAATAGTACACCAAAAGGAAATGGAGACTCAGAGATGTTTTGTGAGTTGGCCAAGGCCACGCAGCAATAACCACAAGTCCCCATTGGTTGATCTAGCATCTTTTTTCCTTGATAGAGGTCATGTGTCACCATTCCCTGTTTTGTGAACACCAACTGCAGTCTTCTGGGGATGGGGTGGGGGAAGTAATAGGAAGTGGCTTAATGACAGGTGGAGTCCTGGGTGCCAGAGGTATTAACAGAAGGGATCCTGAGGCTTGTTAAACCAGAACAGTCTACGTGTTCTCTGAACAGGACCGATGTCTCTGACACAGATGTAACCTCCTGCCTTAGTTGATGGGCTCTCCTGGGGAAGAAGGAAAGAAAGTTTATTTCGATGTTATTTTTTTTCCTTTCTGCATTAATATCTCTAAATTTCTGCTGCTCTTTTTCTTGTATAAGGATTAGATGTTCACCTAATTATTCTACCAGTGAATGTGGTTGAGGATTGGACAGAGGAGGCAAAAAAAAAAAAAAAAAAAAATTGCACTAGAAGGAAAGAGAAGTGTTCTATTTTTTCAGAGAGACACAGATTTATTTCAGTTGTAGAAGCTCTTATTCAAATTCATCAGATGTAATTAATGAAAGCTAGGAGACACACACTCACACACACACACACACACACACACACACACACACGCCCCTTCCTAGGATTTTTTCATTCTTACTTGAATTATGTTGAGCTGTTTGGTCTATTGGTTCAGTACCCCAAGCCTAGTGCAGTATTGTCATCCCTTGCTTTACAACACAGTCATTATATCCCTAAACCACATTGTGATACACAGTGCCTTCTGTTTACGACTCCCGAAACTCCCACTCCATATATCACCTGCCATAAAACCCATCAAACTGCTGCTACTAAAATGGTGCACAGTGGTCTAAGCAGGAGCCAGGCAAATTGTGTGATACCCTACTGTGGTTAATGAGAGTGAAAATGTGGTTAGGATTTTATTCAGGCGATGTTCATTTGCAGGGCCATTGTAGTGAGATGGCAAAGAAAGATTCTTTTGTTAACTTGAATGACAATATATTTTCTATTGTATGGAGTGGCTCAGTGCAGAGTTTGCCAAGTTATTTGTCAATTGTAAATAAGTCAAACGGTGACCTTGAATGACGAGATTTTTGTTGCTTGGGGGTCTTGAAAACTAATTAATACACTTTGATTGTTAGACTGAGTATTGGAAACCTGTTGCCAGAATTTAAAGTACAGTAGTATGATTCAGCTCTAATAAAGAAAAAAAAGTTACAGTAGATTATCTCATTTCTGTAAAATAGATACAATTTATTGCATCTCCAGCCTGGGAATTTTAAAGAAGATGGAGGATAGAAGTAGTGTTGTACCTTTTGAATTTTTTTTTTTTTTTTTTTTTTTTGCATTCTGCTGAAATCTGCTTATATGCAGAAACCATTACTCACACACTGAAGGATATGCTAGTATCTCCATTCAAAAATAATAAGAGCAATTAAAGAGTTTTGTTCCTTAAATAATGTTAATTCAAAGGAATTCTCACCCCTCCCCATACTCTCTCCTCATTTTCAACTCAAGAGCCAAGGCATTTTTATCCCAGAAAGAGGATTTCTTCAAATGGTTCAATGAATACAGGCATTTTGTTCACAGAAAACGAACGCAAACATCTCTCCTATTAATCCATGACCCGCTGTATCATCTCCCAGCTCCTTCTTTCCTCTCAAAACAACCGAGTGCATGGCATAGATGATAGTTACTGCTAATGATATTAGAAAACTTCCACTAGCTCTGGTTCACTTATGAAAACTTTAAAGAAAAATGAACATAGTATATGTACGGCATGTCTGATCTCATTAACGCGTTCATTCATCACTGAGATATGAGCATCCCCAGAGCCTACCCTCCGCAATGTCATGGCGGCAGAGCTTGTCCCTGGCATGCTCTCGCCTCTCTGCTTTGACCTTCTCCACTGCTCTCCCCAGGATGATTGGGGAGCTGCTGCATCCCTGCAATTGCATCGTTATTACTGTCAAAGCTAGCGTGGGCACCCCACCCGTGAGAACCAGACCCCATGGTCTCTGCTAAGTGCTTCTTATGTGTTATTCATTATACACACACACACAAATTCTATGAGGTAGTTTCTAGTATTTCCCACTTTAGAGACTAAAATAAATACCTTAATTAATTAATTAATTAATTAGAAGAGAGAGAGATCCATAGAGACTAATTTCCCCAGGGTGAGTTAGGTCATAAGAGGCAGGATGGATTATTCCTGCCTCTCCCCAATTCTAGACATTTTTTAATCTTCCTCCTGATCAGCTTCTCCTGTGGTTCTCTCCATCCCAGTTCTCTTCCCTGAAATGATGTTCTTCTGGGGAACTTCACATCTTATGATCACATCAGAGAAATCACTGGGAAGAAAGCAGCAAACCCACTTCTTAAGTATTGCTGGCTGGTCCTGTCTGCAGTGAACAAATTTCCTTAAAGAATCATTATCTCTACATTTATCTCTTGGCAGCCCAAGTCATGGAAGGAAGTAAGCTAATATCATCAGGAAGGACTAAATAGAGGCTGAAAGAAGTATTATCCCACCCACAAAGCTTCTGGGGGTGCAACTGATAAATTCTATGTACTCATGAGGGTCTTTGTGTGACAACCCCACTTACGCCATCTGCAAGGTGGAGGAGGCACACAAGCCATTCTGATGGACACCAAAGGGGAGCAAAGGTCAAACATGATTCTCCATGGTCTGACCACTTTTCAGACTGGGCCCCTCTGATGTGTTTGATTTCTTTAGGGGAAATCTGACTTCAATTGAGTCATATTGCTTTAAAAAAAAAATCCCAACTCCAAACAGCACCACAAAAAGGAAATTAAACTATAAAAAGTGCATTAAGGTAAGGGTAGGGATCTAAGTTACTGGCCCAGAAACAAGTTAAAATCAAAGTTAAGAACAGAACCTTTATGTTGCCCTCGTTAGACATTACAGATGCCACCGGTATTTACAATTGCTTGATATAAAACAGTCTACCTCGCCATGGATGCTGACATCATCAGACTAGCACTTAGGACATGGGGATCTCCAAGGACTTTATAAACATCCCTTGCTTATTTTCATTCTTGTGGAAAATCAGATAAATAGAAACTATTGTTATCCAAACCAAAGGGACAGTTGCATTCCAGTTGGAAATGCCACCTTGGTTGGCATGGGGGCTTAGTACAGATCTGGAGGCTTGCAGGTGATACTGGTGGCCTGAAATGGCTTGGATATATTCTCCCCATGACTCAGATCCTCCCTACTTTGCAATCCACATTTCTTGTCTTAGAGATCTTCTGTGTTAAGAGGCGGACGGGTGAAGAGGGCTATAGAACAGCCCAGCCTTGGTAGGGCCACTGACAAGCTATGTGGCCTTGGGCAAGGTACTTCTCTCTCCCACGCCTACTGCCCAGGCAGAAAAACTCAGGAAAGTACAGAGCATGAAACAGCTCTGTTATCATTATATAAGAGAAAAGGAAAAAAAAAAAAAAAGAAAGAAACACACAAAAGAATCACACATCTAAAAGAAAGTTGAGACTCATCCACAGGATTTTGCAAGTGTGTAGATGTAATATCGAATTTAATACAGGTACAGTTGTGCCCTTCCTAATTATTTCTTACACCTGGATGTGGCCCATGGGAAAATTCTCTCAGAGGCCATATATTTAGGGTCTTGTATATTTTCAGGTTTCCTTATTAAGTAGAAACCAGAAGCCTTTTTATGTCTCCATGGGGACACCTCCAGAGCTTGTATCAGCAAAAAAGAAACTATAACCTGAGGTGTTAGGGTTAGGACAAAAAACCTGAAGGGGCTCAACCCCAAAGAAATGGGAGTCCATGGGGTCTGGCCAGCCTGGTGGGCTGCTGCAGTCTCCTGGACACGGAATGGTTGCTACATTTAAAAGGAGCTTTGCCTTTTACAAGGGAAAAGATTTTAGAGTTCATATGTGCATTGTGTGTGTGTGTGTGTGTGTGTGTGTGTGCACATGTGAGTACGTGTATGTTGTGTTTGTATATGTCCTTGATCACCAAGGTTTGGGACTCTCTATTAGTAGTGGGAAAGAAGTAGCTGAGTGGGAGAAGGAAGGATGGAGTATATTTTCTTTAAAAAAAAAAAAAAGGTGGCCAATAGATATTTATTTTAAATCTGGAGACACAGGCATTATATAATAGGTCTTCTGTGACAGCCTCTTTTAAAGAGATGGGACAGACCTGCACTTCTTTTTTTCCTCCTTTGCTAATTGTTTTCAGACTCAGGAGATCATTCTTTCTAATGGCTCATGTGCCCAAATTTGCCTAATTTTGAGATGGTTGTTTGGGGGTTTAGAAAACGCTTGAGTCATGGCTACTGGCCTGGAGAAACCCTTTAGGGACTGGTCAAAGAGAAGATATGGATAAAAACAGCACAAAGTAAGAGGCTCTGCCTTTAAGTGTGATGTCAAATGGGTAGCAAAAAGGGCCCAAACTTTGGGAACTCATAAAGGGGAACTCCAGTTCAAGAGAAGTGGGTGCTTGTAGTTGTGGGTGGAGTTGGGATGGGCGGTATCAGAGAGGAGGGTGGCGGCTCACCTCCATAAATACCTTGGTTCTGCAAACCCGGGACCAGCAGGGGGAGCACAAGGTAATAAACAGCTTTGGTTGGAGAACTTGACTGTGATCTTGGGGCTCAGGGAAGACAAGAGGGTGACTGTCATTCCTGCCATCCTCTCTTCTCTTGATTTGCCTGATGCCTCTTAAAAGTTTGACCTCAGTTCTCTCCCATCTCAGTGACAGAGCTTGTTCCATACTAAATGCAGAAGCTAACCCCCAACCAAGCTAACCGGAAAGAGCCCAAAGCAAACAAATAGAAAGTAGTCAAGGAAAAGAAAAAGGGTTCAGTTCTTAATTGTTCTCTAAAAAAAACTCCAATCCTTCGGCCTCCTGATTCTTTGAGTAATCAGGTAATACGGGGAGCTCACAGGACATTAGAGCTCAGAGATCTGTCACTTTAATATTTTCCCTGCCTCGGGAAATGGGCTACTTAACAGAATTCAGTAAATCAATGATTGTGGAAAAGGAGATGAGGGTGTGGGGGAATCTAATGCAATCATGATAAGACTTTAGTGATGAAACGTGCATTTAAAAATACTGCAGCCTTATGTTTATTTGTGGCATTATTTAAGTTTCTAGAAACTTGTCAAATATAATCATAATTCTGTTCAAGGAGGTTCCTGCTTCACTGAGTTGCTTCTGCCTGACTCTCCATGATAAACCCCATATGGACTTCCTTTAGTTCATCAAAGAACAATACAACAGCCTGCCTCAGGGCCTTTTCACCTGCTTTTTGCCTTGGAAGCCCTATTCTCCATCCCTGGCTTGACCTTTCCTCTGCCTAGTGAATTTTAATTTGGTGATTCAGCATTCAGATCTGAGTTTAGGATCAGATCTGAGTTCTATAGGAAAGTCATCCATAACCCACAGACTAAGTCTCTCTGCCATTTAGTCTAAAGGTACTTTGCAGTTTTTATTCATAGCACTTAACAAAGTTGGGAAATATATGAATATTTTGGTGCCCATTCCATTTGGCATTCTCTACTAAACCAAAAGCTCCAGGGGGACTTGAATTTGTCCTTTGTACACACTGTTGCATCCTCAGCATGAAGGATATATAGTGCCTGGTACCGAATAAGACTCAGTAACTAATTTGTTGAATGATTAAAAAATACCGACATAGTGAGCAATGATCAATTGCGAATAGCAGGTGCAATAGTCAGTTAACGGCTATGGAAGTAGAGAGAACTGAGACTTAAGAGAGGGCAAGGAGGTCAGGAGAGCCTTGACAAACCTTAGGTTTTGAAGGAGAGGTGTGGAACAGAAAGGCTATAGGAAGGCTGGATGCACAGCTTCAGTAATGCTGGCTGAGGGCTGCGTCGGAGATGTGATTAAAAACATGGGGATCATTGCACCATGCCCAGGTGTGCTGATGCGCCCACACAGGTGAACGTGCTATGACCTAAAGAATGTTGCTGATTGCTCTTCTTCATGTGCTTCCCACCCCCAAATTCACTCTGCTTCCTTTACAGCGGACTGACCCTGGCTCCTGTTTGGGTGTGACCAATAGAACACACCGGCAGGGAGCATCGCAAGGGAGAAGAGGGAGGTGGGAAGCAACTCTTCACTCTTCCTGCTGGGACCTGACTTACTTTCACTTGCTTTCTATGAGTGGAGTGGCACTTTGTGCTCACCTGCTGCATTGGGTTTGGGCTGAGCACTAGGTCTGCCTTGCCGATAGGCAACGGGATCAAAACTGGTTCTTTGTCTAGATTCCTCCTAGAAATATCTTCTTTATTTCTGGGCAGTCTTTTGGCTGTTAGGTTCTTGGCTATAAACAGAGGGAAAGGTATCCTTTTCCCCTTCCTCCACTGTACAGGTGAAGACGACAGCGATAACTTGTAATCAAATACAACATCTCTGACTCAAGAAATGATTTAGAAAACCTCAAACTGATAGGGGTAAGGAGAATAGAACCATTAGCTGGTAAGAGTGCTTATTAGACCCACAGTCTGCAAAATTCAGGTCACTCAAAGTTTTTGAACTGGATTATTTCTCTAGCTGACTCGGTTTCATGATCTATTCTTCTGGTGCCAAGCCTGGGTTTGCACCCCTTTTCTACCTTTCTCCCACCCCCAAAAGGAAAGTAAAGTAGAACAGGAGGATAATAGGTACATGCAATTCTCTTCTGGTCCCAGCCTGATTTTCATGTTATTGGCTAGTTAGATTTTTCTCCCTGGATATATTGAACATGTACCCCCGGATCTATAAAATGTCCAATTATGAACATGCTCAGGAACCAACTCAGTTACTCTGATACATAATATAAGGACTTTAAAAAGTGGAAGAGAAGAATTTAAATATGATTTTAAACCTGTGGCAGAATATTCCTCCTGGCACTCCCCTTACCCAACCCCCTGCCAGATATACAGTGCAGGAAAATACTGAGTTTTCTAAATGAGGAATTGAAAAATGACCCATTTACAGGAAATCAAATGCAGCCTCTCTCACATTTTGCAAGTATCTGAAAGAAATATACGGAGGTGTCTTTTCAGAATCTGCCAAGAAGAGGGCCAGGGCTTGATCCCTAGGATCCCACTCACTAAGAAAGCTTGTTCTTACAGATGGAATGGTGGAAGGAAAGGCCCAGAGGTCTGGACCCCAGCTTCCCCAGGGCTTACTGGACTGGCTGACAGGTCACCCAGTTCTCAATGACCTGAAGAAAGGGAAATATGATGGGAATTTAAGGTGGAATGACAAAATGATTATACTTACTCTCATTTCATTTTCCCTCGGATCATTTTAGACAACAATCTTGTATTAACACAACTTGTACTTTTCTGTAAATAGACTCCTTCTGTTTGTTTGGAAGCTCTGCTATGGTTTCTCTTGCATTCCTTAGGGGGGAATCCTGCTCAGAGGTCATTGCCCACAATCCTAAGGCTTCTGAGGACAGCTGACGTGGCCACTGGCTGTACCACCTGTGTCCGCTCTCTCCTCTCTGAGGATTCTGTAATGGGAATGACAAAAATAAACACAAAACATTCGCGCTGTACCTGAATTAAACCCCTGGACATTTTTCTCAGCCCATTTCCACCAACCTTTTCTTTTCCAGGAGTTGTTGGGCTAAAGGAAAATCAGGTACTTTACTACTGGTGTTGGAGTATTCACCATAGATAAGGGACTATTTATAGGGCTGATTTATAAAGATATTGACTACGGTTCACTGTAGAAATTCACTTAAGCAATAATTCCAAGCCTTGATGTATTGGTGCTCCGGGGTGGCTTGACTCATTTCTAGGAAAGTCAAAAGTTGTTTAAAATAAATTATTTTAAGTTCAATTTTATTCTAAACATACAAGCCAACTAATTGTAGCTCCATTTCTGCCATAAGCTAGTACAAATTGGGGCAGTTCTCTTAACTCTTGGAGTTTTCTCATTCCCAGCTGGAAGAGGAGAGGTCAGGACAATGCCTCCGTGTTGCCCAGCCTTGGGCTGCTGTTCCCTCTGGATTCTACTGGATGTTTCGGGAAGACTGTTTCCACATACCATGGTGAGATCTGTCTCCCTTGGAATATTGCACTGTAAAGCCCAGGTTTGACCTCTAGCTCAATAAATACCCATTGGGTACCCAATATGTGCCCAATAATAATGAGGCACACACACAAAAAAAATCAAGAGGTATACTGCAAGTACTTAAAGGGGGAATCAGCTAATTAGGGGTGAGAATTATTTCATTTATGTGTTGATGGATTTGTTTTATCTGCATGTATCACACATATAAATGTCAGAAATTATGCAAGACTAATACACATTTTTCCTTCTAAATTCAACTCAAATCCGAGTCTGTTCATGAAGACCCAGTTCCCACCTCTAGAAGCTCCCATGTTCCCAGATGGCTGGATTCAAGGACCAATAGGAATTTGTGAGGAGTACCACGGTGGTTCAGAAACTGAGACACGGCACAATGGAGCAGTAAGGATTTTTGGATTCTCTGATATGTCTTATCTTATTCACATTTCTTTCCTCTGTTGATGAGTAATGGAGATATTAATGCATTTGAGCTCATATTTGTTGAGCAGGGGAGCAGTGTGAGGAAGGTCAAGGTAGGCAATGAGTAAGGTGTGCTATTAAGGACTAATCAAGTCAGGCCAATGTGTCAACAGTAGGAATGGAAATCCTGGTCTTCCTGCCTCCGCACATTCATAGTTCTTGGTAGTTTGCCTTGATGGCATATCTCCCAGTTGTGACTACACAGTATTTTATTATTTGATTACTAGATTGTTAGCTCCTTCAAGGTGGAGATTGTGTCCTTTTTGTTCACCATGGTATCCCCAGGGGCTTGAATGGTGCCAGATGGGTTTAGAAGGCAGTCAAAAATATTGAGTAAATAAATGAATGGGATGAACTCCGAAGAATAGGTTGAAGGAGGAAGGGAAAGAGTCTTTTAGCTGGATGGAATGGTTTGAGCAATTGCCAGGTGTAAGTGGCCCCGTGTTAATCCTTAGGCCGTTTATGAATGTTAGCAATGGCAAACTGTTTCCCATCCTCTGACCGAGCAGCTAGAGGGCTGATTGAGAGGAACTGTGGCCTCTGCATGGAGTATCTCTAGCCTCTCTTTAATAACTCAAAGAAGGAGTCTTCACCCTCCACTTGGTCTAAATTCATTTTGTACCTAGTAGGTGCTCATTAAATATTTGAGACCCAAATGAGGGCACGGATGGATTTACTGATGTTGTCTGTCCTACAACCTTTTGGAATAACAAGCTATCATTGCCTATCCCCTACCCCCTCCTGCTTCTCACTTAAGCCATGTCTTTATGCTGTGAGAAAAATGGCACAATATGGGGAAAAAAAAGCAGGGCATCTGGTTCACCAGATATGCATATGGCCACAACATATGGCAAACCCAGGGCATTTGACCATCGTGCTCATTAGGATGTGCCGGCAAGCCGGATGCCGCGCGCTCACTGTGTCTGTGTCGTTTTTCTCTCAGCATGCCGACCTGGTGTTAATCATCAGGACACACTTGCCTTTCCGAACAAATCAGTTCTTCCACTTTTTTCACCTCTGATTTTTTTTTTCTCCCCCTGAAATTCCCTCCTCTTCTGTGTTTACTTTCAATTGGTCGGTTGCCTTCAAACTCAGGATGGTCTTACCCTGTGGGTTCCACGAGAAACATCCACAAACCACACTAACCACAAAAAATGACAGTGGGGTGTGGTCTTTGGGGGGGGGATGGGTGGGAACAAAATGCCAGGTTTCTTCTTCTTAAGGCATTGAAACCTTCCACACTGCTCCAAGAGCCTGGGATAATTAGCCTTTGCACAGAAATAAAGCAAACCACCCACCCTCGACGCCTTGGTTTTCACTCAGGGACTTTTCGACTTCAGGAACGAGATGCGGGGAAGAAGGTGACCCCACCCCAACCTTGGCCAACAGAACGAGATCACCAGCAATTCGCACCACCTAGAGTGAATCCATCTTCAAAAGCCAGGAAACTGTGCTTTCGTTTTGTGCATTTGATAGCTTCCCTCTAAAAACGTTCTGGCTCCAGCTTTTCCCAGCCACTTTATGTTTTTATGTACTCCCCCCCACTCCCTCCCCAAGCCTCCCTTCCCACTTCTCTAAGGAAATTCCATTTTCCGGTTCTCACTGGCGATCGCAACACCATTCATTTAATACATTTGAATATTTCATTTTTGTCCAGGTCGTTCCTCTCCTGTTGCATTTCTAAAAATGAGAAATGAGATCTAAACTCATATTAACCCCGACGCCATCCCCTTTGCTTCTCGTGTTCATTGCTATCTTTTGTTTATCGTCTTTCAGCAAATTTTTAATCCTTAGGACAATGTTCCCCCACGAATCAATTAGAACCAGTTTCACAAAATAGACCTACGGATGCTCTCCACCACTCTTTCTGAATTCCAGCTGTATAGGTCCATGCCCATTCCCTGATTGCTAGATACACATTATTCCTATCATCTGCTAGTAACTATCAAAAAACAGTAACAAATTTGTCCGGAAGGATTTATTCTCCGAATAACTCCCTTCTTCTGCTTTTAAGTATTGCTGATGATTTGATTGAACTCAAAAGAGTCACAGATTTTTCTCATTTAATGCCTACTCCATTATTTCAAGGTAGGAAAAAAAATGCAGATATGTTTTCTTTTAAATAGTTTTATAGACAAAGTGAAAGATTTTTCATTCTTGCTTCAAATTCATTGTGAAAACAGAAGGCAGTTTCCCCAGATGGAAATCTGTCATATCATTATGGAAATGTCAGATTTCCACCCGGGGCATATTGACAAAAAGCCATGGTTTTTGCCCAGGGGGTGGAATTTCACAAATTTTCCCAAGAAGAGCTGCACTCCTGGTAGAAGACAGAGGCAATTTCTTCCCCCGATTTCAAATTTGCGAGACTGAGTGCTAAGAGATTGGTTTCAGGCAAATACCCAAAGAAGAGAAAAGAAGACGTTAGCATCCCCATTACCAGCTATATGGGGTTGGCTCTCCTTTGCAAGTCAGTGCTAGCCGTGTGGACTTTGGAGTTATGGTTACCCTGAGCAGCAACTCTGTGGGTGATATTGCATAAAACCAGTGTGTCCTCTTGCCAAACAGAGGACAGATTTCGTTCTTTGGCCTATCTGATTCTGCCATTATAAATATCACCCCTTTAGTTAATAGATATGCTCTTCTTAAAGTCTCTCTTAATTTTGGTAATTGTATTTCCCCCCCTGGGAAAGGAGCCCTTGAAACCTCCGTTAGCAGAGTACTCAAGCGTGTGTTAGAAATATTAGCGAATCATGTCCATGCTAATGAATGATAGGACATTTAGAGGAAAATAAAACAATCCCCAAACATTTTCATACAGTTAGTCATTAGAGTCTCATGCTTTAAATAGATGAAAGAGATCTGTGATTGGCATAAGTCATGGCAAGCAATAGCCTTGGGACGTGAGGTACTCTATTCGATTACGTAGAAGTCTTGCTGCCTTGTGTAACAGCTCTCAGATTAACAAGCACAATGCAAAAAAAAAAAAAAAAAAATCTGAATATTTTTTTCTTAAATAAAGATTTGATGTTCTCAACCAAAAACCTCCTCCAAAGACTCTGTTGGTACAGGCATTCTGCTCCATTAATATAAGTGTATATATTTTTTTTTCCTCGTAGAAATACCTGCATTTAAAAAAAAATGCGGCAATAACTTCAACTTCAAACTTCAAAGGTCTAAACTTCAAAAGGTTTCTTGCATTCTGCTTGATGGGACAGCATCTTATGCACACATGCTTTTTTTCCCTGCTAAATGCCTTAATAATGAGCTTGGGTTCAGATTTTGTGAATCGGAGCCAAGTAACTCTATTTTATTATATTTGCTGGGAAATGAACTAGCTCAGGGTAATTAGGAAAGCAATTTTATTAGCTTCTATTTCATAAAGATTGTTTTTTAATCAGAGTCAGAACTTACTAGAAATGATTCTGTGCTCATTGCTTGGGTCTCAGGAAATGAAGTGGGGCACCATAGGTCCTAACCCACAGGAAAGCCAATGTGATGAAGACAGAAGCTTTGCTCTTAATCTCTAACGATGCTGTAAAAATAAACCCAATCTGATGGCGTTGTAAATAAAAGGGTCACAGCTAACGAGTACCTGTGTCTAGTCTATTATAGACCAGAGCCTTGATAACTGAAGGAATGCAAGCTTTTCTTTTAATTGACCAAGGAGACTTGGATTCAAGTTGTGGAGAATCCTGGTTTGAAGACCGAGGCGGGTAGTAAAGCAAAGTAGAACACTGCATTAGGTGACTGTGTCTCCAGGAGACAAATGGGAGGAGGAATTGGGACTGATAGTGTATTTCAATAATGTAGTGCAGCTGTGAAAAAGACGGATGCTCTACTGAGGCACTCGGTGCATCTTGGGAGTGTGGTGTTGTTCCTAGGAAAATGGAGATCCTGCGGTCGCCGCTGCTCCCGGCAGCCCCTTCTGGAGTGCGAGTGCCAGCGTCGTGTTTGGGGCACCTCATTATAAAGAGAACATCAATACTGTAAATTAGAGAGAACTCAGAGAAGGGTGACAAAAAAAAAAAAAAAGATAAAAGGATTAGAAGAGATGACCTATAAAGAAAGGTTAAAGGAACATAACATTTAAAGCTTGCAGGAAAAGGAGCCGGAGAGATGGAAGGCTATGCTAACTGTCTACAAATATTTGAGCAATAATAATTTTAAGGAAAGGAGAGGATTGCTTGCAGGGGCTGAGAATGGTCTAATAAGAAGTAACGGCTTGAAACTAAGGAAAGGGGAAAATGTCGGTTAGCAGACATTAGGACAAATCTCTTCCCAGTCAGGGCAATTAGGCACTGAAGAGAACTGCCTGGGGAGGCGGCTGCAGCCCCATCATCGCAAGTGGCAAGTGGTTAGGGGGGAGGCAAACCACTCGGGGAACTCCTCTGGAAAGGCAAGCCAGCCCACCCTGCTCTGAAGAGCTCCACATACCGGAGAAGTGGGCTGGGAAAGCGAGGAGAACTTTCCCAATGGCCCCAACTGTGATGGAAGCTTGTAAAAATGAGCATGTGGAGGGTGGGGGTGGAGGTGTAGATGTTGTCCAAGAAAAAAAAAAAAAAAAAAAAGCCCATCATATGTGTATGGGAAATATCTTTCCGTAAAAGCTGTTCTTTTCTACTGTTGGTCATTAGTGTTGGCTCCTCGTTTGCCTTCACAGTCATCAAGACATTTACATAAATCATCACATAACACCTCTCCGAAGTCAGAACCCAAGCGGGGAGGGAGGGAGGGGTGCCTCTGACAACAAGGCATACCGTCTAAAAATGAATGGTGTGAGGTGGCACACATCAGTTTCTGTTGTGCAAGCAAAGGGAAATAGAGAAAATTGCCATGTTTTATCATGTCGGCGGAGCCAGAGCAGGTGACACTGTGATCAGGTGTGCATGCATAATCACTCCCCCAAATAATCGCCATGTGGAATAATTTCCCCCCAAATCTTGCAGCTTCAACTTATTCTCTGCAAGTGACTCATAAATCTTGGCCTTGAATGTGAATCAAGATTCCAAGCTGCAGGCTCAGGGGTTTGTTGGATTTATTCAACTTTAGTCTTTATTTATAGACATAAAAGTGTATTATTGGTTGTAACATCCAAACAAAAGAAAACAGATTGTAAGCATCCATTAATGTTTTCCCAAAAGGGAAATCGCACGTTTCTCTCGGGTCTTTCATTCTCTCCCTTATAGTATTAAGATGATGTCATAAACTCGTAATTACTTTGTGATGTTCTCGGGCACTTTATATCTCTTGGTTCAGAGACGCCAATTCCCTCTCTGATCGGAAGGAATGCGGTGAACGATGTGAGCAGGTGGAAGATAAGTCTTTGGTGGCTTGCAATTTAGAAACCTGTGAAGTTTTGAATTCCTACCACTTAAATTCTCTTTTTCTGGGAGGGGAAAGATGCACTTTAAATATCTTGGGTCTTGCATTATGTACATGAGATGAGGTGTTAATTTTGTGGAACAATTACTACTGGAAAAGAAAATTATTTTGACTTACAAATGAATACAGAGGCTATGTGAAAAAAAATCATTATTACACTTATCAGGTAGAAGTTTTTCATTCACTAATCATGTCCAGGAAAGCAAAGACACTTTAAAAGAAGGACATATTTGTATCCTATGATTAGATGTTTGACTTCTGAGTACCTGCAGCATGGGAATAAGTAAAAACACAAACCGGGGCTGTGAGAGAAAAACAGATCACAAGCTGGCGACTCTCTCTTTTCTTGGCCAAATCTTTGTTCTGTTACTCCCAGCTCATCTCTTCCATTCTGCAAGAAAGAAGCCATAAAGCATCCATTTCCAAGACCTCTTTTAAGACTTGCTCAGATTTCTTATTGCTCATTTCGAAGCATTTTAATTTCTGACCTCTTCTGCTCCACTAGTTATAGACCCATTCACTGACCCTCTAGGATTTCCAACTCGGTGATTTATGTCCTTGCCATATTCATGTGAAGCACTAGTATCAACTGCAGAGAGAGAAGAGAGGGTGGGGGGAGGGAGGGGAAGAGGCTTCCTCATTCTCCAGTGCAATGGCCGAATAATTTTCCTTTATGTTTTTCTGTTCTTATAACAAAATTCTTGATGTTGGTAGCTTTTAGACTTTTCTAGGAATGCAAAAAAAAAAAAAAAAAAAAAAGGAAAAGTACACAGCTTTGAGTTTTAATTGCTGTAACTTGTGTAGACCCTGCGGTAGCACTTCTTTGAGTGGTAAAGTTTGAGGCAGGATGAGAAGAGAAGCTATTGACTTGTTGAGAGTGGGATGGTGGGATGCAGGGGCCCAGTCTGGGGAGTCTGGCTTCTGCCTGGGCCTCAGCACCGTCCTTCTCCTGTGCAGAAGCAGAGCCCCCTTTTCTTTATTATTGAGGTATCATGGGGGTATGGAGCCATTAACAAGGCACTGAGCCACTCTGACCATTTGTTGCCTGCTCTGGTCTTCTAAGTAGACAAGGATACCAACAATTACGGATGTCACTTGCGGTCCTCAGCTGTCATTCTCATTCACGTTTCACTGAAAGGAAATTTGGCTCCAGATCTTTGTTTAGCCGGTTTATTCCATAGTCATTTCTGTATTTGATTCTCATTCTTCTGCTTCATTTCCAGTGCTTTTCTGTCTCCTCTGTGTTCTTTACAATCCTAGGTGTCCAGTTAAACCACAACTCTTGTGTGCACTCTGCGTGCCTGAGAGCCACTTTACTTCTCTGTGACCCAGGCACATGGTGTGTGGTAATGCTGTTTAGAACTGAATAAGAATGCAGACTAGCAAGCCTCTTTGTCAGGGTATGCATGTGTCCCACACGTCGACGGTCCTGTTTAGTTATTAGAATCTGAAAACTTAATCATACACTCTCAGAAGAGGCTTTGATAAAGAATTTTACTCCTGCATGTTCATTTAAGATTTAGACTTGACGTATTAACGCCAAATTTAAAATTGTGTCCTCCTCATTGCAGTCCTCTGTAGTTACAAGGTTCTAATAAATATTATGTCCTCCCATCATGCAATTAAAATTTTCCACCTCATTTCACAATGCAAAACATTCACATGTTGTCAATCATTTTGAAACATGATTTTTTGACATCATATAATTTCACTTCATTTTTGCAGACAGACATCGCACCAGGAAATTATTTAAGAAAGAATCCTATTATATCTTTATTTTTCCACCAAATTTCACCTTCAAATGCAGTCATTTGTGTACATTTCAGTAACTTCAACAATAAACTCGCAAGGAGAGGGAACGGCGACTCCTCAGACAGAGAATCACATATGGGTTTTGCAACCCTAGCCAGGCTATGGCTCAGTTGCAGGCACCCGGTTAGAAAACACAGTTTTAGCCATGGGAAGTTTACAAGTCTCTCTGCATCAAGTGAAAAGGTTGCAGCTTGAGACAGCTACCACCTGGGAAGCTGGGAGAAAAACATGCGTGGGCTTTTGAACTTTCCTCTGTTTAATAACTAGCAGACACTAATGATTTGCCAAACATCCTGATTTAAAATGGCGGCAGTCAAAAGCAAGGCTGCCTGCTGGCTGTCAGGTAGCCCACCTGTTCTCCATACCAAAGTTCCCTTGACCTGTGCCCAAAGCAAAGCTGTTATCCTATAAACCACTGCTAGATGTGCATGCACATCTTGTTGGGTTCTCTCGCTAACATTCTGGTCTGCTGTCGAAGAGAAGAGAAGTTTCATCCTGGAAACTCCACCTTGCCTTTTTAATGAAGGAGGTCCCTTGGGGAATGATCTCATACACAGTCTTTGGAGGGTCTGGAGTGGGAGGTGAGGTGGGGGAGAAGGGATCAGGGCTCATTTCTTGAAGGAAGAGCTTATGGGGACATATGGACGAAGGCCCTGCTCAGTTCAGTACAGGCTGGAGGTCTCTTCCTAGATTTTTGAAAGAGTGGTAGATTTTTGGAGAAGGCCAACCACATTTTTCATGTCTTGGTATGGTGTTTGTGGGAGGAAAGTCAGAAAAGAACTAGTTGTTGAGTGTGAGAAAGATGTGTAATCAAGGAGTAGAGTTGGAATGGCATCTCCAGTCTCTAGTAGATGGTGGTGTTTTCTTTTTTGTTGTTTCTTTGACTTTTTGTTTTTTTAGCACAAGGTCCTGAAGAAACGGGGGAACCTTTTTCTGGTGTGACCCGAATTGGAAGGGGGATTAGAAGAAGCTTATTAAGTGATGGTTTGTCATCATTTATTATAAAAAAAGTTAATTTGATCAGCGCCCTTGTGATATTCAAAATCATATGGACTTTACCACAGGGTAGGCTATTATTTCCAGGAAATCACCTAATGCCAGGGCCCTGGAAACCCCTTACCTGCTAGACCTAGTCTTTCTAACTTTCTACTACTTTTTAAAGTTATTCTAGGTTTGTGCAGATGCTGCAATCTGTATATCAATAAATATAGCAAAGTGAAATATTCGATAACACAGGTAAGAATTCTTTTAAGTTGGTACCATCTGAGTATAATGTGAAAGTAATCATATTCAGAATTTTATTAACGGTTAATCTTTAAAACTACCTGACAGATACTAAGATTTCATGGCACTTTCTTAAAAAAACTACTGTGTATCATGCTTTATAAAATTATGTCATTTGAACCTCAAAGTGACACAACAGCGTTGGTATCATTATCTTCATTTTACCAATGTGAAATCTAAATTATATGATTAAAAAATGGCAGAGCTCAGAATCAAATCTCCCATACCCTAAATGTTTGTTCAATGAATGTTGACAATTAAATCCATACCATATTCACTTATGGATATGCAAACATGCTTATCCATTAATTATAACCACATGTGTCAAAATTCCCATCTGTTTTGTGATGGACTGATTTAAAAAGCAGAAGGAGACCCTTCATGATACGCAAGAGCATGCTTCCCCCATCTTTCTTCTACTTCAAGTCCTTTGTCATTTTCTTTAAACCCCAATTCAGAGTGTTGTCTTCAGGGATCAGGGGCTGCTTAACTTTGTTCTCTAAAGCCAACTGTGTTACAAATGAAGATAGCAATTAGCATTTATCATCCTTGGTGATTTTTGTCTCCCTCTCTGGGTTTATGTAGTCCTTATCACTGTCAAAGTGCATTGACCCACTTGCTAACTTCTCCTGAAATAATACTGGCAGGAGAATAGCCCCTTCCTCTAAGATGTCCAATGCCTAGCTCACAGATAACTATGGAGCTTTCTCAATATTGCAAACCCATCATCTTCTGAGCTCCTATGTCGTCTGCACTTATCCAACAGGAACACAATGGAATTCATATGCGATAGCAAGTGGCTCTTTAAACCACAGATCCACTAAAGAATCTGTGCGGTGATATGTCTATAACACTACATACCACTTGTTTTAGGAATTCTTTAGTATAAATAAGAGAACCTACTCAGATAAGCTTGGAAAACTAAAGTGTTATGAAAAGGTTTTGTAAACAGCTCATGAAACCTGGATAACACTGGATAGTACTAACGGAACTTTGCCTCACAGAAATGGGGAAAGGGGCAACTATTAGTTCCTTTCCCTCTTCCCACCATCTCTCTTCTCTGCTTCTGTTTGTGTTGTTTTATTCTCATCTCTCTGAAGACTAGTTTCTCTGTTTAGACATCTGTTTACATATGGTCCATCTTGGCTGACTTCAAATGGTAGCCTTAGCCTGCAAATCTATATAACCTTTCTGTTCATATTCCTCACATCAAAGTAATGCAGATTCTAGTTTCCCTATTTCAAATTCCTGGGAGAAAGAATCTGCAGCAGTCCACATCACACATCACTCCTTGTCTAAGCAGATGTGATGGGGGAGGGGGGTGGCGAGGAGAGGTCATGCATGCTGAGCTGCTTCTTTTAGACACTGGGCAAGTCTCCTAAGAAATGGATCAGGGCTAGAGAGCTTAGTATCTCCAGAATCAAGTGTAATAAGAATTGTATGGGGTGGGGAGCAGACCTAAATATGCATAATGATGGATTTTTAAGTTACTGTACTTAAGAAAGAAAAACAAAACTCTTATGCAGAAAACTATGCACTGAGCATTTTAGATACAGATGCTTTTACAGAGCATCAGGGAAACATGGGTATCTAATCTTAGATCTAAAGTCCATTCTTTCTTTCCTCAAATTGAGAATTGCAAAGTTTTCCTTGCAAGTTTTCATCTGTGTTTCTGCACACAAACCTATTTGGTGGACCTGGGGGAAAAGAGAAAAATAAATTCCGATAGATATTCTTCTTCTACACTAGAATAAACAGAAGGGCTACCATTGTACATTCTCATCCATGTGATTTTTTTATTTGTAGACATAATCATCACTAAGTATTGCTTCCTTTATGCAAATGACCTTGATAACCAGACAACTGCGAAGTTCAGTTATCTGGTCTGATATTTCTATCAGGTTATTTGTAGATTATAATCAAGAAGTCTAATAATCAGCGGTAAATTTCTGTCATTTGCTGAAGAAAGGTTAAATCAGAATTAGTTCTTGGGGAAAGATCCATCGAAGGGCAACTTCTCCCAGTGCCCGGGAGCTCTCTCTTCTCCTCCAGGGCCAACATTACTTTCATGTCACACATAGCCATCTCACTCAGTTCAGCTATTTTGCTAGACTTCAGTTGTACCAAGGCAGCCAGTTCATGCTCATGAGATGAAAGCATCTGTATTGAACCGGCTGAGATATCAAGTTTCTTCCTTTCATTTTTTATGGTTCCAAGTGGAATTATTATGCCCATCACAGGATGACCAGTATGGTCTATTAGCTAATAAATATGATCCCATTTCTGGTATCCCATTTGCATACTTTCTTTTCCAAAAACTGCCTTTTACACAGGTTGCTGGACCTAATGTCTGTGGTTGAGGGGCTGATTTCTCCCTGAAAATACTTCGTCCTCCAGCTAGAGATAGGCTTTCCTACAGGAGCTTGAAGACTCTGTTCTAGTCCTACTGAAAGAGCACACTAGCACAAAACATCTTTACATTTTCCATGTCTTCTAAAACTACATAGGAGTATTATATTCTGTTTCTCCAGCTTCAGTCCTTAATGTCGCTAAGGGACTTACCTTGGGGTGATGCTAAAACATGGCCATTTTCATATATACTATCAAATTGCTCTACAGCTCAAATATAACAATGTAATGAAACCAAGCTTGACTGTAATTATACAATAACAGAAAGAATCTACAGCTCTTAATAGTCATTGGCTTCCATTTTCTTGTCCTTTGAAGTCTTGCTTTACATGGGCAAAAGCGACCAAATAGCCCTGGGCCTTTCAGGTCTGTGTCAACAACAACAGAAATATTTATGGTTCTAAATGCTTCATTAGTATCATCTCATTTAATCTTTTTTTTTTTTTTTTTTTTTGGTGGTACCGGGGATTCCACCCAGGGGGTTCTTAGCCACTACCACTGAGCCATATTCTCATCCCTTTTTAATATTTTATTAGGAGATAGAGTCTCACTAAGTTGGTTTAGGCCTTTGCTGAATTGCTGAGGGTAGCTTTGAACTTTTGATCCTCCTGCTTCAGCCACCTGAGCCTCTGGGATTACATTCATGTGCCACCACAGTCCGCTCATTTAATCTTAATCTCTCTCCCCTGTTTTTTTTTTTTTTTTTTTTCCTAAAGAGAGAGTGAGAGAGAGAGAGAGAGAGAGAGAGAGAGAGAGAGAGGATATTTTTAATATTTATTTATTTTTTTAGCTTTGGTGGACACAACATCTTTGTTTGTACGTGGTGCTGAGGATCGAACCCGGGCCGCACGCATGTCAGGCAAGCGCGCTACCACTTGAGCCACATCCCCAGCCCTCTCTCCCCTGTTTTGAGATGGTATTTTTGTTATCCTAATTTAGATGAAGAAAGTGAAGTTCAGAGAGGGTAAGTAACTTTTATCGAATCACAGAACATAAAAGGAGCAGGTTAGGATTTGAACCCAGTGATTCCAGCCTCGGTGTTCATAACCACTGTACCATATTGCCTTCTGAATTCCACTCCAGCCAGTCAATGTCATGTGAACCTATAAACAGCGTAGCTGAGGTGTCTGTCCTCCATTTGTGACCATTCCCTTCCAGATATACCTAAATTCTCTTCCTCAGACCTTACCTCTCAAACATGATGATGTATCCAAAATCATTCTTGTTCCCCAATGAACCAAGAATTAATTCCCCCTTAATTCTTGTGATCATTTGGTACACTATTTTACTTATTTAGTTGTTTATTACTTGGCTTCTTCCTCTGTGAAGTTTATGCTCCATAAGGACAGGGATTTTTGAATATTTGGATCACATTTTAGGGGGCTTATTAGCTGCTCAGTAAATATTGGTGGATAAATGAATGTGCTGTTGGATATCCAACAGGACATAGGATCATATCCTATTCCCCTGGCTCCTTGTCTCCTGTCTTTGCTTTCTGGTTGTCTTTGCTTGCTGACTGGGAAGCTGTGTCTTTGCTTCACTGTTCTCAAAATCACCTGCTTACTCTTTCTCACTGCTTCAAGTCTCAGTTATTTTATGGCCAGTGCCTGACCTGATAGTTGTTTGTCAGCTTGATTTTAGTGTGGTCTCTCTCTCTCTCTCTCTCTCTCTCTCTCTCTCCTATCCTCCATAGCAAATTAAATCCGGTGTGTCTGTCACTTGAAGGAAGTTTCTCTTTCTGCCTCTGTCTCTTTTTTCCTTATGCTAAGACATGAAGTGGTATGAGGAAGGTCAGCATGACTTGAAATGTATTCCCAGGAGCCAGTTTAGTTGGAGAACCCCCCTGTTGTCAAGAAAGCAGGCCCAAGGGGGTGCAACACTCCTGCTCTCTGTCTAAATTTCCCAATACTGTGAACACAACGTCACCTGTATCCACACCAGGCTATTAGTTAATCATTTGCAGGAATAAAACCATCCAGAAGAAATGCTCTGCTTTTTATGGGAAAGAAGACTTCAGCATCTCCCCTGATGGCATTTGCTGGATGAATACACTATGTGTGTATTTATTTATGTAACAAACACTTCTATAGTCCTTATTATGTGCCAGGTGCTGTTCTAAGTAGCTCAAAAATAAATATCAATTCATCAAGTGGTATGCATTATTGTTATCATTGCTCCATCCAAATTTTAACGATTTAGAAACAGAAGAACAGAAGCAAAAAAAAGGGGTCAAGTAGCTTGCTTGAGACCAAAGATAATAGTAGCTGCTATGGTTGGGATCCTATGTGTCCCTTCCAACCTCCTATGTTAATTCAGGAACTTTCAGGATTAGATTATGAGAACTGTGACCTAATCAGCAGATTAATCCATTTAAAGGGGTCACTGGGGGTGTGCCTCTAGGGATCATATCCTGTCCCCCTGGTTCCTCCTCTCCTGTCTTTGCTTTCTGGTTGCCTTGAGCAGAGTAGTGCTCCTGCGTGGTACCCTCCCGCCATGATGTTTTGCCTCCAGGACAATGGAGCTGGCACACTATGGACTGAATCTTTGAAACTGTGAGCCAAATTAAATGTTTCCTCTTCTTAGTTGTTCTTGTCAGGTGTTTTGGTCTCAAAATGACTAACATAGTGGCAGAGCTGAAGTTTGAACCTGGGTTCCTAGGTTTGGCTCCAGGGTCTGTTGTCATCTGTTAGCTAGGATTTCTCCAAAGGTTGTGAATACTTTTGGGTATTGGTTGTCCTGTTATTGAAAATATTCCTCAAGTCTCTACTTTCTTACAAAGAAGATGAAAAAAGTCCACAGTGGAAGATAGGCAAAAATTTTAACTTCAAAAAAAATTAACTTTCTGATCTGATTTGTCTTAATATGCTTATCTAGTATAAGTATGTATGCATATAAATATATATTAAATATATATATAGAAACATACATACATCAGAATATATACATGCATATACATATATATTCAAATTCTACATGGATATATTTTTGCCTAATCCATAGACCTTCATCAATATTTCTTCTTTATTCTCTTTTATGCTAGCAGCTTTCTTTACGCATTTCCATTTTCCACATTTTTCAGAATGATTGGATTAGGTTGCATACACTTCTCCTGAAATATTAAGTGCATACAATCCTCATCCACACACATTGGGCCTATAGTTATGATCTATCATTTCAAAAATCCACATGTTAAAACAAGCAAACAAACAGAATGGTCCTTGAGTGCTATGAAGTATTAGGTCCAAAGAATCCTCTGCCATTCATCTTCTCAGTAATTCAGGGACTAACAAGACCCCAGAGTTTCTGTTTCTTTGGCAGATTCTTTGTCCTAAAACCACTGAGGTCTCTCTCTCTCTCTCTCTCTCTCTCTCTCTCTCTCTCTCTCTCTCTCTCTCTCTCTCTCTCTCTCTCTCACACACACACACACACACACACACACACACACACACACTCACTCACCTACTATCATTCACATTGTATATCTAAGAAGACTAATTTATTTTCTTTTCTTTTCTTTTTGATACTGAGGATTGAACCAGGGGTGCTTTACCACTGAGCTACATCCCAACCCTTCCAATATTTTGTTTTGATACAGGGTCTTCAGTTGCTGAGACTGGCCTCGAAATTGGGACTCTCCTGCCTCAGCCTTCCAAATTTCTGGGATTCCAGGCATTCACTAAGGTGCCTAGTGGCTACTTTATTTCATAGTGAGTAAGTTGTCACATAGCCAAATATCTAATAGTGTGTCATTCCTGAAGTTTTTAGAGAAAATAGGAAAGATATTAGCATGAACATTGATCCAGATTGTTCACCTTTGTCCTCAGGACTATTTTGGGAAAAAAACAACAACAGCAATGACTAGATAGAGCATGGTTGGGCAAGATATCGTTTTTAACTTTTAATTGATCCCACTCAATGTTGTCTTTCCCTCCATACTGTTTTTTTCTTTATGATTTTGATCATTAAATACTCCCAGTGTCTAAGGTTTCACAGATGGGTCTTCCCTCTTCCCTGCTCACCTCTAAAATAGGGCAGGTTTTCTTATATGGCTTGTTGGAAATTGATCTTGTTGCTTTAGAGTCCAGCCACGATTGTTTTGGTATAATTTCCAGACAGATGGTTCTTAATGTACTAACTTTCTGGACACCTCTTTGCCTGAATTGGGTCATGGTATTTTTTCCCCTTTTATCCCAGCAGATTGCTGCTATGACACAAGCTCACACCTCTAAGCACAGATTTGCTTTACTTCTGACTTCTTTTGGAGTCACCTTTCAAAAGTTCTGAGTCCCTGTCCTCTGCCTTATAAGAGTTCATGACTGGCCTATGGCTAATTCTATAAGCAGAACAAAACTACCAATACCTTCAATATTTTTATATATAATTCCTGAAAAAAAAAATCAACTTGATTGAGTCTGTTTGTTCCAAATGAAGAAATCTTGTGTCCTGTGTAGACATGACGTTATTCACTGAGAATCTCAATCCCTAGTTATTTATGCATATATATAGTCTTATAAAGTCCAAACACCCAGATTACAGTCAGTCATCCTTTTCTGTATGATACACCAAATAAGGACACTGTAACATATGTACGTATCCCCATAGTTAACATCATGGACTAAACATCCTGATTAGTTTGTGAATTTCTTACATTTCAGCTGGATGTTTTGGCTTTGTGTAGACAGAGTACAGCATGCTTCCTAGTTTGTATCCCTTTGAATCTGCTTTACTGATGTAGAACAAAGTTTCATTTGCTTGCAGATTTTAATTTAAAAAAGAAAAGCTAATGAATGTTGGATCGTATTCCTCAGTGAAGGTAATAAGCCTCGAATGTTATATATAAAAAGCTACCGCCCTCTGATTGTCAAAGTTTACTTCTTTCTTTTCAGATTCTTCTTTGTATTGTTTTACAATCTAGGTATATCTGTTTAACATGAAATGCAGAAAATGACAGGGCTCAGACAGCTACTGCATCCAGTGACAAAGATTACTGTCATCCTGGCTCATCAGTTAATTCATCATTGGCAATGGTCCATTCCATTTCCTGGTAGCCTAGCAACAGCCAATGATGGGGAGGGCTGTTTGCCATGTGACAATGGTATGTGGTACTTTCCAGAATGCTTTTACATAAAAATAGGATGATAATTTATAAATTTACATTTTTATTTTAATAAATGGGAATATTTGGTTTTAGGGGTTGACATTCAAAAGGGAGACAATTTTATTTTGCCGACCATGACTTTAAAGTGCTGAATTGGTGACTTGATAACAGACATGGAGCTATCAATTTCACACATAAACAGGGTTTAAAGTTGAGACTGTGAATGCCTTACTTTACCTCAGTATGAGTGGTATTTCTCCACAGATCAACTATACAGAAATAAAAATAATTAAATGAGAGCTATTCTTATATCAGTGCACACGTACATGTACACACACAGGCACACTCACACAGGACATAGGATTTTGAGGCTGAACTTTGGCTCCTAATTTGTTTTTATCACTGGCTAGAAAAAAAAGAAAGCCAAGAAACCTTTGAGCAACAATAATAATTGTTGTCCTCAATAGTAAAAAAAAAAAAAAAAAAAAAATGTGGTTTCTCAGAATCTTCCCCAGCCTCTATTGATGATTCATGGTTCAGTAACTCATTGAAAAATCTGCTCATTTGTTTTCACTGATTGAATTCCCTGATTGTTAGTGTGTATAAATGTATTAGCTTCTATTGAAGCTATCTGCTGTTAAAGAAGTGATAGAAAATTCTATTTAAATGTCATAATGCTTTTTCTCTTGTTATGACAGTATCACTGAGTAAATAGTTTTATTTTAGTGCCATAGTTAAGAAAATCTATAATCACCTCTGCATAATTTTTTTTAAAAAAACCCCTATATTTAGCCCCATCTGCGGAGACAGGAGTGGAAAATAGGCGACTACCTAAGACATGAATTCCGTTAAATATTAAAGAGATCTCATCAATGATTTTATTAGTCTCTGAGCTCGGTAAAGGCCTCCCTGACATCTAAAATCTAATGATTTTTTTTAAATATATTTAAAGCCTTGCACTGCACCTTTAAATATTGAACAATATTGAAAAATATTGAAGCCCTTTTTTGTATATTAGCTTTAGGCAGAACTGTTGTATGATTTCCACTCCTTTCATGACATTGTAATGATGTTACCACATACAACTTTATCTTGCATGAAAAGGTGAAGTCATGAGTGATTTCTCCAATTTAAAAGCACTCAACCCTCACAGTGCTAGAAATGAATATTTTGCATATATTCATGCAACAATGATTCAATTTAAGATTTCTATTTTCAAACATTGCTTGAAACCTTCACTATGTTAGTAGTAAAATTGCCAAAATGTGTAATAAGATTTATTATAGATGAGTAGCATTTTATTTAGTATTTCATGTTAACACTAGGGTTACCTGGTTTAGCAGGGGAATTCATCTTTCTTTTCTAATCAGAGATAACATTTTATTATATTTTTAAAAATACTCTTTCCATACACATATATATGTATATTGTGGCACAAACTGAATTTTCTCTTGCTGGCAACGCAAACCCAAACATTGCTCATGTCAATGCTCAGTGTACCCTCACACAAAACCGCTCCGATTAAAAAAAAGCAAGAAAGACTTCTATTTCTCCTTTGCAATCCCTGTCTCTTTTCTGCAAAATAGCTCTAAAACCCTCCTGCTATACATCCTGAAAATGGGCTCAGAATTTTGCTGTGGACTTTCCCCTTTGATGGGGGCTGGTTTTACTCTTGTTTCTATGGTGTAGATGCTTGACATCCTAGCAGCATCCAAATGCACCTAAGTTTTCTAGAAGCCGCATCAATGTATAGGTCACAGGCACACAAAGTATAGGTTGGCAGAAGCTCTTAATTGAGGGGCTATGTTTCTGCAGGAGGTCTGCACAGATGGAGGGAGAGACGTATCTAAACGTGGTTACTTACCTGTGGGCTTGGAGAAGAGCAATAGGGAGGATGTGTAACCATTTCATGACTGCACCTGTGACTGTCACAGGGGAGGCATGAAAAGGTTTAGACTCTTACTATTTTAGTGTTCATTATGCATTTTTAGGCTCTTAAGTCTTCTTTCTAGTCCAGGTTTTCAATCATTTCAGCAATGAAAGAGAGTACCTTCCACAGACAGGTTTTGCAGCATTGAAGCAATACCCTTCCTCCCCAAGCATATTTATAAAGCATTCTCTCTCTCTCTCTCTCTCTCTCTCTCTCTCTCTCTCTCTCTCTCTCTCGTAAATACACACTTGCACACAAAACAAGGCTTTGTTTATGTGAGTGAGCTTCTAGCACATGCCCAAGCACAGAAAGGAAACACGACCCTGTGCTTTCAGAGTATGGCTGGAGTTGCCCGAAGCTAACCTCAGTTGCTTGAGAAAAGCCACTCACTGATGACATGGACACATGAGTGAGATTTTTCTCTGGTTCTCTTTTATTTTTATGATATTAAAAAAAAAGTTATTAAAAGCTGGAGCAGCAGCATGCCAGTTAGTGACTTGTTCTGCATTTTCAGTTGGGCAGGAGAGTGGTGATCTTATTAGGCCCCTGGGTGGGCCAAATTTTCCTAATTACATGGAAATCAGAGGCAGCCCCTAGACTGTGGTATCTTACCTGTAAGGAGTAAACACTCCCCTGCTGTCACTAATGTTCTATAAATCATGTTAAAGAGAAGCATAATTAACATTTTTGATCAAATCAAGCTTCCTAGCCATGAGGTGCTTGAATGAGTAAAGTCATGTTTCCGCGTCAGCAGTGAATAGATTCTCCAGGGAATGAGAGCGCTCAAGCTGGCTTGGCCCTTGTCCCCAGCCACCCACCCCTACTTTGGACACCTGCTGAGGACAATGAGAGTTTAGATGAAAAAATCCTCAGCAACATACTACACCCAGTTTCGGGAATGGAAGTTTATCTAGAGGCTTGGGGCACGGGGTGAGAGAGAAGCCACATGTCTGAGAAGCAGCCCCTTTATGTTTTTGTCCTGATGAAAGTGTATCCTGTCCAGGAAGGTCAAAATTAGTCCTGCTTGTCCTTCAAACCATTTTAAAAGGGCAGCATTCCTGGTTAAAGGACAGGTAGCTTGGCACAAATGATTTCTACCTTTGTTTTTTGTGAATCTTGAGAAAATGTGTACCCATTGCCAAAGGCTAACTAGACCTCAAGCTCATCTGGAGGAGGGTGCCCAAGTGGAAGACATTTCAAAGGCTTCCAGTCCCCAGGCCATCATACAAGCAGAACCCTGGAGACAGTGCTTTCCTTTCTTTCAATGTCAGAAAAAGAACTGTAGTTGCAAGTTTCCTTGGAAGTTACTTGTGAATTTGCAATCCTACATGAGTGTAAGCAGTTCATAGCAAAGCATTAATAAACCCAGGTAGAGAGAGAGAGAGAGAGAGAGAGAGAGAGAGAGAGAGAGAGAGAGAGAGCCCTGGATGCCCAAGTAGGTCATAAGAGTAAGGAGAAAGAGGCTGAATGGGGGAGGTTAGGTGCGGCATGCATTCCTCTTCTTCAACATTATGATTTTGATCTGGGTTTGAGTCTGGCTCTGTGAAGGTTTTAGAAAGTATCATTAATAATAATAATAATAATAATAATAATAATAATAATAATAATAATAATACAGAGGTTATAATGAGTATTTCCATGCCCACACCAGTACATCCAGTGAAACTGGGAAAAGACATTTGTTTTTAGTTCCTTCTTTTCCCTGAATACTCAGGGAGGAGCATCCCCTGCTGATAGTGGGATGCTGGAAGTAATGGTACCTGGGATTGTGGTCCCACATTCCTCTGGTTCCTCCCTGAAGCATAGAATGTGGACTTGCTTTCTCCCAATTTCTTCTTGGTGAGTCTTGCTTTATTGCTTGTGCACTGGGATGAGACAGAGCCCCTGCGAGGAAGTGATCCAGGTCATTTCCTGTTCCCTCTGTTGGGTGTGTGGATGGGGATGGGTGACTGGGGTGGAGGACACAGATTATATTAATTTAAACAAATTAATACAATTTTAAGAGTCCAGGAGCTGTACCCTGGAAAAGAAGTATATTATTTATTAGGATAATATAAATTCCATTGGTTTTGATGAAGGTGAACTGTACATATTACATACAATGGAAGGATCTGAGTTTCTGGAATCTATCCGAATTTTGAAGTTTCAAATATTGTATTTACTAATATAGATATGCCTGTATCTGTATACGCTCGTGAAATGTATGTTTTTAATTATCTAACTGTATTCTTTTCCAGAAATGAAATTTTAAAAAATCAGAGCTGAGAGTGCTTTTCAGTATGTAACTTTGATAAGGTTTATATATAAATTTACATCTCAGAATAATAATAGTGAGTTCTAAATTACATGAGTTCCAAAGTATAACTTGGGGAAATATGGTCACTTTGGATATTCTTGTTGCCCTTTTTTTTCTAAATGCTGAGAAAACAATGGTTTAAAAAGACAAATCAGGCTAAATAGAATATTTGTCTTCTTGGGAAGACCAGTTCCCCCTCTTCTCTCCCTCATATCCTGTACAGAGAGAACGTACTCCTTTCCTTTTCTCTTGCTTTATGTTGTTTTCCTTTGCTGAATTCAGACAAACTGATTTGTGTTTAAAATAAAGGGAGAAATAGAGTTCACATTATTCTGAGAAAAAAATGTGTTCATTTCATTTCTGTGAAGAGGAACCATGTCCACTTGCACACATATTATCACACAGGAGCTCCACTCCATGCAAATTCTTCTTGGAACCCTTTGATTGATGTGCCAAGATTATGTTTTCAAGAGTTTGCTGGATTGGCTTTATCATCTTTGTCCAAAAAGAGGGAAAGAAAAGCTCATTCAAATAGTTGACTTAAGTTTTAACATAAACACTCCAATGGTCCTATTCAAATATTGCCTTCTTGGGGAGGTCTTTACTGGTCATTACGTTTAAAAATGCCTACCAGTTGCCCACTCTGCACATGCATTCTGCCTTACTTTCTGTGTTTCATTGGTCTCCATGGTACATACCACCGTTGAACCCACTATATATTTTATTTATTTGCTTCCTTCCTCCACCCACCACCAACTACCCACTTTGACATAATGTGAGCTCTTGTCTGCTTTGTTCACTAAATCCCCAGGCCCTAGAATAGTGACTGACATTAGTAAGCAATCAAGAAATATTTGTTGAAAAAAAAAATAAATGAAATAAATGGATCGGATTTATCACATTGACTGATTAAATTTTTAATGTATGACAAATTTGAATTTGATTAACAAGCCAAATTTAATTTTCTTTCTTTTCTTTTTTGTTTTTCCTCTTTCATTCTTCTGTCTGTACCATTTGGGTCATTTTCTTTTCTATGTATTGTTTCTTTGACAATTTATGTGACACTAAAATGTAGGTAAAGAAACAAAAAAAATCCATCATTTAAGTTATTCTACCTCAAGCAGACCAAGAAAACTGGCTGTGTCAGCAAATTTTTCACCTTCCAACTGGTTGTTTTGACACTTTCAGGACACCACTTCTGTTTTATGCACTGTCATTTAGTGTTCATGGTTTCATAGCATGGGAATTTGATCAGAGGACACTTGACACATTCCCCAAAGAAAAAGAACTTGGGTAGGTAGCTGGAGGTACCATAGCAGAGTGTTGAAGCCTGGAGTCGGAAAGTGCTGGATCCCACAAATCTTCCCGATATTCTTCCTCAGTGTGACACACATACAATTTACAGTAGTCATAGTCACTGACCATCAATGGTTATTAACAAACTGGGCACCTTCTTTATTGTGACACACACACACACACACACACACACACATACATATACACATAAATCTGTCTCTAGAAATTATCTACCTACCTGTTGAGATGGTCGGGGGATGACCTCCCTAAGAAGAAACAGTAAGATGGGTGGTGCTTCCCTCCGTGTAACTGAGCACAGTTCTGCTCTCTGCTCTAGGCTTCTTCTACCCTGCAAGAAGAATCTGTCCTTGTTTACTTTCTGCCCCTCGTTGGCTTCCTTTTGGATGAGGAAACATGCCTTACACCTGCTGGAGTGCTTTTACGAGATGTTTGGGATTTTCTGGGGGTTTCCCGGGAGGTGACTGGATTTCAGTGGTGAGTGAATAATGCAAAACAGTCTCCAGGCTGTATGCACTGAGTAATCACGGGGAATTCTTCAGAACAATCTCAGGTTGGTAAAATTTTCCACCCAAAATAATAATAACAGTAACAATAGCAGCAACGGCAACAATAAACAAGATATGCCCTGTATGCTTCCACCCAATTATTAGCTAATAATGCATAATTATGATTAATTCCACTCTTTAAATGCAGATTCTAAAGAGCAATAACCATTTATTTTATGTTTTCGTGTTATTTTCCTGCACGTCCTTTATGTCAATTATGTGTTGTCAGGCACATCTGATTGTGCTCCACTGTGGTTTCGATGGTTTGGTAATTGTACATTAAAAAAAAATAACAACACGTGTTTAGTATAAAAATTAATTACGTTAAGCATTCCTACTAATTTTGTCAGGCAAAAAAAAAAAAAAATGGCATCCCACAAATTTTCAGCATAAAGCGGGTGGCCAGCCTACTTAGGAGCTTTATGATCTGTGGCTGGGTTTTGTGAGTGAGCTCTGTCAAGGCAGTTTGCTCAGAGCTGAGACAGAATGCAGTGGACAGCAATCTGCCCCAGCTCTGTTCCCTTAAAATTTGTCTCTGGCCTCCACCTAATCAACCACTTCCCAATTACGATTATAATAACAGCGCCGAAAATATCATTTTGAAATGTCGCTGCCATCCAAACTGACAGAGCTTTTGCCAGCAAGCTGGACGGTCAAGGATGTAGCTTCCTTCCTTTGGTTTGGTCCTATTTATAAAAGGCTGATCCTGGGGAATCATGAAGAATAACACTAGATATGCTATAGTAATCTACCCAGAAAATCTGGGTACATTGAGGGGAAGGAGTGGTGGGAAGAAAAGGACAGGATAAACCAGAGGAATTGGCTGGGGAAAAAAAGTCTGCTCAATATTGTTATCTTTTGGGAATATTCTCTTGTGATGCATTAAAAATATCTGATTCTTCAAAACAATTTTCTGCTCCTGGACCTCAAAATAGCGTTTGTTAAGGGGGAAGGGAGATGGAGCAATTAGTTGGCTTTATTTCTGAGGTTTTATTACTTTGATTCTTTTTAATTTAATCAGCCACGAACACAGCTACCAGCAGACGGTGACTTTTCCCTGAAATGTGCTTCCTGCCCAGAACAGTGCCTTATGATTGTAGGTTAATGTTAATGAAACATGAAAAGGCAGACCCTTTTTAGGAAAATTTGTTATTAACAAATAACGGCTTGGTAACATTTAGAATCACACCAGGAATCACACCATCAGAAATATGGCTGGAGCAGATTCTAGAACCAGCCTGCCATGTTCAAGTGATAAATTTGTTTACATCCTTTAAAAGTTCTAACTCCGTCCAGAGCGAGGTGACGTCCTACTTTTCACATTCATGTTCAATTCACAAACATAAAGAGACTCGGAGCCATTAGGAAAGCTTTCATTTTGGCTGGGGAAGGATGAAATGGTAGTGATAGTAGCTTTCATAGCAGAAAATAATTGTATACTTTTCTTATTATTATTTTTGGCAAGGCGCACACATTTCGGCTTTCCGGTGTATTACATCATTACATTGTATAATGCATCATAATGATAGAGTGAATAGAGATGAAGAAACGCCAGCGTCTGCTTCAAGTTTAGAGAGAGAGAGAGAGAGAGAGAGAGAGAGAGAGAGAGAGACATCGCACGCGCTTTCAGCTGGGAAGGCTGCTGTTCCGCAAAGTGTTCTCCGAGATGAAACAAAGCTACCTTCCCACTTGGCATTCACATTAATTGTAGACTTGCCAACCGGCCAGTTTCACTGGTGTATAAATTAGTGGGGAATAATTCCACTTGTCTCAAAAACCAGAATATCCAAGAAACGCTTCCTGAGATGGTGACTTCTTTGTTTTTTCTCTGGTTTGCATCCAGTGCCCAGGAAATCTCACACGATCTTCTAAACACACAAAAAGCCCCATGTTCCACCCCAGCATACCTGGGAGAGGCAGCAACTGTCAGGAGGACAAATACAAGTTGCATTCTTTTAGTTGTGTAGTTTTCGAATGTATTAAAATGCATCATTTTTCAAATCCTTGTTATTGTGAAATGAAAGACCACAAGGCTCTTTAGAGGGAATTTAAACAAGCTGATTGTTTTTAGTAATAATAGCAGGAAATGTTAATTGAGAGTCAATGACGGTCTGGGAGCTGCCGTTTAAGATGTGCCAATAGGGTGCTAAGATAACTTATTGCAAAAGAAAAAAAAATTCATTATGACTATTATATTTATTTACAATTATGTTGTGAAATGCATGTTTTCTCAGTGGCTAATTTTTTTCTAAGTAATCCAAATTTAGCCAAATTATTTGACACTGCCTCCTAAAGTGGCTTATATTTTTTAGTTCTACAGTACATAATTTTAGTGATTATAGATATATGGTCCAGAGCTTTCAGTGTCTCTGTAACCTCTTACAGTAACAATTACAATTGACTGAATGCTAACCTCATTTCTTTCATTCTATAATCATAAGCTTGTGGTATGCTTTGTATTGAGTTGGATCAGGGATCTAATAGTGAGTGAAACAGACTTGGACCCTCTCCCCGCACAACTTGCGGTCTGAAGATGTAGACCTTATTGTACCAAAACAACTTGCCAGTTCTGGTTATGACAGGGTTTTCAGACTTGCATCAAATCTATTCTAATATTCACAAATACTTGAATCAATCAGCCTTGGATTTATTGAGAAAGATCATGTTGGTCTTAGCATTATTCTATAGTTTTAAACCCTGGCAGAAAAGAAAAAAAAAATTAAACCAGTTAGTTGGAGATAAAGTATGTGGATGTTTTCAGTGTCACCTGTTTGTTTGGATATCAAAAATTCCCAGATTTAGAGGTGGGAGTGTAATTCAGTGATAGAGCACTTGCCTCACATGTTCAAGGCCCTGGGTTTAATTCTTAGCACTGCACTGCAAAGCAAAGCAAAGCAAAACAAAACGCCCTTTTTTTTTTTTTTTTTTTTTTTTTTTTACTTTTTAGATATTCCCTTATTTTGGGTTTTCTCCACTTTTGCAATGAAAGGTTTACATAACTAAATAAAATGGGGGAGTATTTGGTGATAGGGATTTTCAGCTAGCCAACTAGTCACTTTGGTGTTTGAGGATGTTTGCACATCATAGCTGCCAAGTGCTTTAGACTTTACAAACAATTTTTTTTTAATAAAGCACCTCATTTTCTTAGTGGTTAAAATCATGGGTTTTGGAGTCATATAGATGAACAGGCCTGGATTCAAATAATAATTCTGCCATAATTTTCCTAAGTGACCTTACATTCTGTAAGCATCAGTCCCATCCTTGTAAAAGAAGAATAATAGCCATTTCTCAGGTTTGCTGAGAGAAGATGAGACAATCCATTAAAATAGCTTATAGAAAACACTCAACAAATGGTAGCTATTATTTTTTTTAAATAATTTCTAATCCTTATTACAACTTTATGAAGCAGCCTACTAATGATCCCATTAAACCTTTCTGTTTATTTTTACCTCTACATGGCTACAAAGGCAGACTTTCCTTTCTGGAATTTCTGCATCTTTTTTCTCCACTTAAGTGTTTTCTACTCATTTCCTAGAGCTCAGTTAAAGGCCTCTTTCCTGACTTCTGCACTTTACTTCAATACATTGCCCCACTATGTATATGTTTTAGCCTCATGATATGCACGTCTCCATCTTAAGGGGAATACAGCATTGAAAGTAGTAGAAACGAGAGACCCTGTTTCCACACAGCTTACATTCCAACAGGGGAAACAGGCCATAAATAAATATTGCAAAGGAAAGTTTTTACCTCAGGTTGGTGAAGAGCTTACAAAAAAGATGCTTGGGTATTAAGACAGCATACTCCTGGGGATTGGCATAGTATGTGTTGAGAAGGTTTCCTTCAGAAGATGATATTGAGTTGAGACCTACTATGATTTAGATTTGAATGTCCTCAAAAAATCTCATGTGTTGAAGACTTGGTCTCCAGTGTAGCCAAGTTCAGAGATGGGGCTTTTAGGAAATGACTGGCTCATGGGAACTCTAATCTTATCAGTGGATTAATCCATTTGATATGTTAGTAATTAAATGGACTACTTGGAGGAGGTGAAAAGTGTAGGTAGGGTGGATCATGGTTGGAGGAAGTAGGTCATGGGGATGGGGTTGAGGGTGTCCTTGTGGAATATATCTTGTCCCTGGCTCCTCCATATCTCTCTTTCTCTGTTTCCTGGCTGCCACGTTCTTCTGCCATGATGCTGTGTCTCACCTTGGACCCAAAACAATGGAGCTGGCTGCCCATGGACTGAAACCTGTGAAATCTTGAACCAAAATAAACCTTTTCTATTTTAAATTGTCTTTCTTAGGTATTTGTCAAGGTTATGAAAAGCTGACTAACACAAAATCTAGAAACCTTATTCCCACCCCTGCCTGCCTAATCCTGGGCCTCCTGACAGTCCTACCTGAGAAAGTCTTCTCCCCATCTCCTCCAGCCTGGTCAGTGATCAACAAATTGGAAGAGGATCCAACAGGTGTGTTTAAATGTGAGATGAAATGTCTTGATTGTACCTGCTTGTGGTTTAGTTTTGTATTTAGGCAAACAAACAAGAAAGGAAATAAACTTAAAAATTACTTGACATTATAAAAACAAAACAAAAAATTAAAATACTTATTGCTAGTTGGGGCCAACAAAACAACAACAACAACAACAACAAAAAACGATGGTGAGGATTATTCCAATGGAAGAGTGGAAGAGGGTTGAGTGGGATGGGAAGAGAATCTGTCATGTTCTCCTCTTGTGTAAAGCCCTGAGGTGGAAGCATGCAATCCTGTCTTCCAGGAGCAGTGATTTAGGGGAACACCTTAGCTAAACCCCTAGAGAACAATGACTAACCTCTTCCTGGCAGCTCAGATATGCTTACTGTTGAAACTATTTATTTGAATTCTTTCCAAATAAGATTTGTTTATCCATTCTCATTTCTTCAACTATTTATAGAACACACAGGGCCATCTCAGGAAAAGGCAGCTTCCATATTCTACATGCCATTTATACAATTAAATATCTCTTAGGCATATTTTTTGTAACTCTAGATCTGGTCTTGTTTACTATCTGCTCTTGTTGGAATGTGTCCCCCAAAATTTCTATGTTGGAAACTTACTCCCCAGTGCAATGTGTTGAGAGGTGAGGACTTATTCTGCCCCCATGAATGGATTAGTGTCATTATCCTGGGGGTGAGTAAATTGGCATGGGAGTGGGTTGCTGATTAAAGAATAAGTTTACCCCTTTCCACTCTCTTGTTCTCTTGCCATGTGATACCTTCCACCATGTTATGACACAGCAAAAGACCGCATCAGATGTGGCTCCTCAATCTTGAACTTCCCAGTCTCCAGAAACTTGAGTCAAACCAAGTCCTATTATTTATAATTAATCCCGACTGTGGTATTCTGTTCCAGTAGCACAACACAGACCAAGGCGCTAGATTATGATGCTGATAATGGGAGACCTGTTTCAATCCTAGTCAGTTACTTGCACACAGTTGGCACTCAGTAGATGTTGATGACCCCTGGTGACCTCTGTGCTGATCTCTCTCATGGCTCTTATCTGCTGTGCTTTATAAATCCCTGGCAGCATCCTACAATGTTGAATGTTTCTAGCCTAACAAAAAACATAATTAGGAAGGTAAATCTGCTGAAGCTGAAACAAATCATTTAATTCATTCCACAAGCCAAATGGAAAATGATTTTGAGATTATCCACCGTATTGGGTTATCTGCTCTACTGCTCCGTACCATTAGCTCAGGCAGTTGGGAATTGCTTGCAATTCACAAAGAGGCAGATTGTGTTTGGTTTGCGTTGGCTGCGAACCCCTCTCTGAAGTGGCTGCAAGTCCTCTCCAATACAGTGAAGGGAGCCAGTCAGGATGGCCAATAAGCCAAGTTGGTTTCTCCCATGTTGGTGCTTCCGTGTGGTGTGAGCATCTGCACACGTGTGTGCCTGTGCCTTCTTCCATCTATCTCCCCATCCACTGAGAGGTATACCTGCGAGTTACTTAGCCATCTGGATTTTGGGGTGACATGTGGTTTCCTGTTAACATTCTACCTTTCTTAGCAGGTAGAAGGACCTGCTGCAGCCCTATTCAGAGACCTTTTCTTTTCACAAGAGGTAGAAGTTGTCTTTCTTCAGGAGGCATTGGAGGGCATCCCAACCATGCAGAAGCTCCCTTGTCTGTGGTAGAGGTTGGGTACTGAGCACTTTAGCAGTTGAATTCCTTCTGCTGCTTTAATTTAGCTCATGCTGCATGAAGTGTCTTCCTGGGTTTTAAAAATTTCTGTGTGTAATGTGGTAGAATAGAGTAGGGGCATGATGAGACATTCTTCCCAAGTTTGGTGGGAATCCATCTTTAGGCCAACTTGCCTTAATCCAAAGACAACATGGAAAAAAACAGCAGAGGAAACCGTGCTCATGAAAGATGAAGTTCTAAGTAACTGGGGTCCAGTGCTATGGTTTTAAAAAGGGTGTGAATGTCTGTTTGCAAAATCTGAGAGCAAGCTTTTTAGTAGTGGATCTGTAGCAAAGAAATCCATATAAATGGATGGGTAAGTAGGTGGATAGATGATCATTGAATGCATAAGCATTTCCCATTATATATTTTCTTTTGTGGACTTGTTTCCAGAGTGGCTAGGAAGTTAGATATTCAGTGAATATGGGTCTCTTTCTGTCCTTTGGAGGTATGAAATTCATATGGCCACTGGTGGTTAGCAGTCCACCAAGTCCTGGCTGTAGCTGTAGGACCACCATGGGCCATTCTGGCAAGGCTTGGCTTATGAGTTCAGGAGAGGCAGACTCAGGCATGAGCGGGTGTCATTCTTTGTTAGGGAGGCTGCTTATGAGTTAGTTGTATGTTCTCAGAATGTGGAAGACTAAAGTCTTGCAGGGGTGGATAAGTTAATAAAAATAAAACACCTGACTCAAAGCAGATTACTTAAATTGATTAGGCAATTTGATAATATCACAGTTCAAAGGTTCTTTTTTTTTTTTTTTAATGCTAACCCAGGTAGAATTAAAGACAACTGAGAGCACCTTAGAAAGAGTGCCACAACTTTTGTATTAAAGTATTGCTATAATTCTAAAGCAGGCTGGTGTCATCTGCATTAGTGTGCTTTTGTAAAAGATCAAGAAAGGCCTCAAAGGTATATATCTTGCATGATGGTAGGGTGGCACCCCACAATAAAAACTATTGCCCAGAATTTTTATTCAGGGAAAACTTCTAAATTATTAAAACAAACAAACAAGCAGAAAGATAAGGCCTTCTTAATCTGAATAGCCCTGAAGAATACCAAGTACATGAAGTCAGATAATAACTCACTTTGAGTTTCTCTTACATATATATATATATTTCTTATTTCTATTTAAACTTGCATTAAAAATGTAAAGACAGTTTCTTGTGATGATGGCCAGTGAGCAACCAGGATTCTCAGCCAATAACCACAAGCAACTGGATTCTGCTGACTACCAAGTGAGCTTAGGAGAGGCTCTAGAAAGGAACTCAGCGGTTTACTGATGCTTAGATTGCAGCCCTGTGAGACCCTGAGCCCAGAACCCAGCTAGTATGGGCAGATCCATGACCTACAGAGACTTGGAGAAAATTAATAGATGCTTTTTGCTTTAAATATTTTTGAAAGTTGTTGATGGATCTTTATTTTTATTCTTTTATTTATATGTGGTGCTGGGAATTGAATCCAGTGCCTCACACTTGTGAGGTAAACCCTCTACCCCTGAGCCACAATCCCAGCCCATAGATATTGTTTTAGGTCACTAAATTTGTGTCAATTTGCTACATGGCAATAGAAAACTAATGTAATTAGCATTACATAATAAGGGTTGTGGTTGTTGCTCAATGGTAGAGTGCCTGCCTAGCATGTGTGAGACACTGGGTTTAATTCTCACAACCACATATAAATAAATAAAATAAAGGTCCATCAACAACTAAAAACAATATTTAAAAAAAATTTCATAATAAAACTTTTAAATAGCCAAGTCACTGGATACCCTTATATAGGATTTAATGTACAGAATAGTAGTTGAAACACAATTTTTGGAATAGAAGCATTACAATAGAAAGCAACGGGCATCTCTCCTATGTCTACCGAGCTGCCTGCAGCTCCCAGGGAGGGGCTTTGATTGCTATTTGGTACCTGTGAACCATCTGGCCTGTCCCACGGTCCACCCCCCAGGCCGTAGACACTTTCTTCAGTTGTCTTGGTGAAGTCCTATTTGATTCAGGAGGGGATTATTAGTGCTGAGGGGCCTGGGGGTGGGTGTCAATGGTGACAATTCTCCCTCCACTGACAGCCCTAACCATACTTAGAATTTCAACCTACAGCTGTACATTGAGACTTTCAGGGTGATCCAGACAGCCTTCATGCCAGTCCTTTTCTGTTTTGCCCCAGGGAGAATCTGACCAACTATATATTCATTGCTATTTTCCCCATTATTTATTACCTGGACAGAATAGCATGATTAATTATTGATCATAGACCAGTAACTGATTAAAGTGTGGTTCTGATCAGCAGTCAGAAGTCATTTGTTTCCAGGCATTCTTACTTCCTGCATTGAGAATGGCAGAACAATACTCTTTTCTCTTTTCAGTGCATAAAATATGACACCTGTAGACAGGCTGCAGCTATAAGCCAGCAACAGAGCCCTTCAACTGTACTTTGTCTTAATAAATATGAAATAATGATTTGCCAAAAGAGAGAAACTGTTTGGGAGATTTACATGTGGGGAATAGGATGTGAAATATAATAGGAGGATTCTAATTAGAATTGTTTCTCATGGACTAAACGCTTTGCTGAAGAGAAACTCACCAGGAATAGCTCTTTACCATCTGGGAAGTATATAGAATTCTCTCTTGTTCTTACTTTATTTCCATTTTTTTTCCTCTCTACCTTTTCCTAAAGTCTCTCCTTCTATCTCTTCTTTTCCTCCTTCCCTCTTCCCTCTCTCTTTTCCTATGCCCCTTTTCAGATTCTTTTTCACTGGATATTCTATGTCAGGAATTGGCAAACTATGGCCAGAAGGTCAAATCTAGTTCACCACCTATCTTTGTAAAAAAGGTTTTGCAGCAAAACCAGGTGTGTTTTTGCACTATAGAGGCAACTACAGGACAGAGAACATGTTCTCTGCAAAACCTTTTCCAAAAGAAAGTTTGCTAACCCAATTCTGTGTTTCAGGTACCAGGAAAATTGTCACTAAGGCACAGTCCCTGTCCATGGTGGCTTCAGAAGGATGTGAGTAACTAATAGTACCATGTTCTGGAAGGCAGACGGCTGGGATGATGGACATCTGAATGCAGTGCTGTGGGAGCCAAGTGACGAAAGTGATGCTTTTAGCAAGTGGGATTGGAAGAGGACATCTTGGGGAAGGTAACATTTGAGTTAATTTCCTGGCAGATTGGAAGTAGAGAAAAAGAATCAGGTCCTGATTTTGATAGCTCAACTATCTTATCTCGACTACTTTATCTCCAATTAAAAGTTATAATTCCATCTTTGGAAAGGATTCACTTTTTTTTTTCCTTTTCTGGCCAGTACCAAAATTATTAGTGAATCCTCTGCTTAGAAAAATCTCCAGAAATGGGTGGCTTTGAGGAATCTCATTTTCCTCTTGGCTGTTGAAAAAAGATGGCAGGGGGTGGCTAAGGATCTTGATTGGAGAAATTCTTTTAGACCTCTGGAGATGCTCACAGGGGCTGCTGCTTTTGGCTTAAAACAAAATTAAAAGAACCTGTGTCCATTGCTCTGATAATTGCAAATGGGAGTCAGTGGGCACCAAATAAAGGGGAGATACTTGTGTGCCCATAGACATCAGTGAATTTGGGGTTTTAAGCAGATTTGCTTCTAGAGAGAGGTGTCCCTGCAGTTCTGGTGGTGACCCCTTCCCAGCTGCCCCCATCTAAACTTGGCTGGAAGTTCATTTCAGAAACTAGCAAACATTATGTTGTTTTCTTCTCTCTTCTAAAAAAAATAAAATGCTCAAGCTCCAAGTGGGCATTTAATTTCAAGAATCTAGTTTCAGTCCACTTAGGATGCTTTCCAGGCCATGCACAAACACAACCCCAATTATGAAAATCAAGTAAAGACCAGAAGCCAACTGTGTCGGATTTGTGAACTCTTTTCATCAAAGCTGAAAGTGAAACTGGTACCAGTTTGCTCTCTGCAAAAAGGAGTAGTAGAAAAATACTGCAAATCATTTTGAAATAAGTTTTAAAATATTGACAAAAAACAAAACAAAAGAATACAATTCATGTGAGTAGGTGGAACCTTCAGGCTTCATTGCCCAATGATCAAGATATCAAGTACTAAGTGAGAAGATTTTAATTTAAATTTTCTAAGAAAAAGAAAACTCCCTTTACTGAATGTGGAATGAGTGATGATCCAGGAAGGGCCTCATTTTGACTTTTAGACTTATATGATTAGCTGGGCGTAAGTGGCGCATGACTGTAATCCCAGTGGCTCAGGAGACTGAGGCAGGAGGATAGCAAGTTCAAAGCCAGCCTTTGCAAAAGTGAGGTGTTAGGCAACTCAGTGAGAACCTCTCTCTAAGTAAATACAAAATAGGGCTGGGGATGTGGCTCAGTGGTTGTGTGCCCCTGAGTTCCCTGACATCCACCCCACCCCCCAAGAAAAAGACCATACACAATAAACTCTGGACTTTCCTCCCTGGAATTGTTAGGTTCTCTCATCCAGAAACTGTAGAATCTTCTGGTATACCCAGGAAACTTGTTGGTGTTGGGTTTATAAGAAGCCCAGGACTTAGCCAACCAAGCTTGTGTTTAAATCCCCCACTCCTCGTTCCTGTATCCCTCGTCCATTCACTTAATTTCTCTTGACCTTGCCACCTTTCTTTGTAAAATGAGTACAGCAATGGTGTCTTCTTATGGCAACCATTAGGTTTTCATGAAGTAACATATCAAGCAGTTAGGATGACCATGAACAACACATAGCTGGCGATCAATAAATCCAGAATACGTTTATTTTTAGGCTAATGTTACAAGAATTGTATATCCTAAAGAGTTTTAAGGATGGTAGAGGATGGCTTGGACTTCAAGCTCACACATATTATATTTAGAATGAGCTCTCTGAGTCAATTAAAATCAGAATGACGCTTATGGAGCAATTTGCGAAGGCAAATTTCTAAATGTCTGCTTGAAGAATGGACAACAGAAAGGACAATGGAATCTTTAGGAGACAAGTCTATTTACTCAACATCCATTGAATACGCATTATGTGCTAGACACTGGGCAATGGCTCGGGAGACAAAGATAAATAAAATATTGTTCTTGGCTCAAGATTTTATAGTCTAGTTACTCTATGGACGTGTTAACAGAAGATTATAATTCTGTGTGAAAAATGCCACAGTGGAGTCTATGGCATTCAGATGGCAGCAGGGGAACAAGGAAGGCCTCGTGGAAGAAAAAGCTTTTGAGCTGAAATTCAAAGACTGAGCAGGTGTTTTCCAGGCAGACAGGTGAGGGGAGAACATGCCAGGCAGAAGGGACCACGCAGAAAATGCAGAGGCGCGAGACAGGGAGCAATTCAGGCTGGAGCAGGAGGTATAAGTGAGAGATGGTGGACAGGGATGCAGCTGGACAGGTTGGCTGAGCCCTATCTGGTGGCTTATATGCCTCCTAAGTCACTCAGTTTGAATCCTACAGGTGGGGGAAACCATTGAGAAACTACGAATACAAAAATCACCTCATCCAATATGTTTCTTAGACAGATTGTCTGGTTGACAGCACAACACGACTCATTGGAGACAGGGGAGCAGGAAGTTGGAATAGTTATGAGGCTACTGCAAGTATCCAGGCAAGAGACCATTTGGTTCTGACTCTGGAGGCAGCAGTGAAGAGGAAGAGAAGAAAAGGGACATAGGTATGATACTGAGGACCTGGGACCCATATGAATGGATAGGAGCTGTTTACTATGCTAATGCAGTTTGGATAAGTGTGTGGCTACTCACACCACTGACAGAAATTTGGCATATGTGTCCAACACCTTTTGTTATCTGAGGTGGGATATAGATCAAAACATAGCTCTTTTTTTTTTTTTTTTTTCAATCTGGGACACCAAGGTTGGACAGCTCATGTTAGCTCCTTAGAGCTCTAAATGGCCTAGAGACAGTCCTGTAAGGTCAATCCTTGTTGATTGATAATGTGGTTATATATCTTACAGTGGCTCTGCCGAAGTCAAGGTTAAGGAATGCCCACAGTGTATGGACCTTAGTTTGTCATCAAAAAGAAATAACTCAGTCGGACGCAGTGATGCGTGCCTGTAATCCCAGTGTCTCAGGAGCATCATGAGTTCAAAGTCAGCTTCAGCAAAAAGCAAGTCACTAAGCAACTCAGTGAGAACCTGTCTCTAAATAAATACAAAAAAAGGGCTGGGGATGTGGTTCAGTGGTCCAGTGCCCTGAGTTCAATCCCTGCTACCAAAAAATAAAAATAAAAATCAGTTGACAAAAATTAAGTTTATGCATTGCCTACAAATTCTGGCTTCTTAGAAACTTTAAATAAAAATAGCAACTTCTCAGTGGTCATATTTTAATGTAAGACTACTCATGATTATCCAACTATTCCTCTCTTCTTACATGCATCTGTCCATCTACCACTGATTATTTTTGGTTAGCCATGAAAACCACTAGTGAGATTTAACAGATCATATGAATCAATTCACTGACCACTATCATGAAAGAGTTGGAAAATCCAAGATGTAACATTAAAAACATCTTTTGTCAAATCAAAAATCCACAGAATCACATGGTTTACTTGTTGTCCTAATGCAATTTTTATGTTTGTTAATACTGAGTATGCAATTGTATAAATGTAACAAAAGTATTTTATACCTATAAGATTTGTGAGTGTGCATACATGCATGCATCCTTAGGAAGTAATTAGTGTGGACACATATTTGGCATAGCTGTATGTGTGTAAATATTTGTATGTTTGTGTGTATGAATACACACACACACACACACACACACAGAGTCAATCTGATTCTTAACATCCACTAGTCTCCATAGCACATGTAATATTAAAAGAAAATTTGGTAATACTTTAAATGTCCTATCATTGTGGATTCATTTTATATTCATTGTAATAGCATTGATCAAAATGAATTCATTTGGTATTCATGTAGATGTCACATGTACTTCCATAGGTGTTTCATTGTAAATTAGCATTTCTCAGAGGACACTTAAAATAAGTGTTACTGAAAGTCCTCATTACACATATTGCCGAGATTAGTACATTAAGGATCATGTACTTACATAGTACTAATGCATTTCTGCCACTTAAAATACTACATTACCCATTTCTGATATCTAGCAAATATCTAAGGCAATTTTGAGAATTACTGACATCCTAAAGGAAGTGGTACTTTTATGATTAAGCAGGTTGCCTATATTTTGCTCCAATTTTTCTAAAACTAAAGTTCTGCTAGATGCAGAAAACGAGAATTAAAAGTGAAATTTATGTGATGACAACAATGATATTTAATTGACTATATATTCAGGCACCCAAGGTCGGGGGGAGAAACTCATCTATTTTTATTTTTAACAAGTTGCACTGTTATAAACAAAAGACAAGTGAAGTTAAGAATTTGTGGACCATAAATTGGTCCAGAACTGATTGAATTCCTGGTTGTACCCTTTTTGAACTTGCCTTATCTCAGAAGCAACAAGCAAATAAACACACAAGTTAATAAACATACAAATTAATGGAGGAGCACCTGTCCTGGCCATTATGTCCTCCATACAATTCTCCCAGTATTATTTTGCTTAGAACTTGTGCTGAGATTATAATTGATATTGGGACAGAATGGTAGGCACCCACCCAGATGGCACCTGGGTGCAGGAGAATTTGTGAGCATGTCAATAGAGTGTTGTTGGTTCTTCTCAAGTGCCTGAGAGTTCTGCAAGAGCAAGTTCTGGTGAGCAACATGGCAGTGGCATCAGGCTTGTAGATCAACCAGGGAAAGCTTTGGGACATACCAGAATATTCCGAGTGCTGGTTGAGGTGTCTGTTTTATACTTACTGTCACATTTTTAAAAGATTGTAATATGCTTTGAAAAATAGAGTTTTCCAGCACACTGTTGGTGGGAATGCAAAATGGTTTAGCCACAATGAAAAATATTATAGATGTTCCTCAGAAAATTAAATATAGACCTGCCATATATGATCAAGTAACCCGTTTCTGGGTATTTATCCAAAAAGGTTGAAATATGCATCCAGAAGGGATATTAACATTCCTGTGTTCATTACAGTTCTGCTCACCATGTTGAGGAAGCCACTGAAATGTCCATGGACAGATGAATGGATGCACGATGTTGTGTATAACCCAGTGGATTATTATTCAATCTTGAAAAAGGACATTCTGTGATACACAGCAGCATAGATGACCTTGAGGACATTAAGCTCAGTGAAAGAAGCCAGTCACAGAAAGAAAAATATGGAATGATTCCACTTATGTGAGAAACTTAAAGTGTTCAATCATAGAGTCAAAGATTAGAATGCTGGTTGCCAGGGGCTGAGGGGAAGAGTAAGACGGGGAGACACTAATCAAAGGGGTATAAGTTTCAGTATAACAGGACAAATAAGGTTCTAGAGATATGCAATCAGCATTGCACCTATAGTTAAGAATACTGGATAGTACCTTTAAATATTTGTTGAGAAGACTGATCTCATGTAAAGCACTGCTACTGCAATTAAAAAAATAAAATAGAATTTCCTAATTTAAAAAAAAAATTGCGGGCACGGTGGCACATACCTGTAATTCAAGTGGCTTGGGAGGCTGAGGCAGGAGGATGGTAAATTCAAAGTCAGCCTTAGCAATTTAGTGAGGCCCTCAGCAACTTAGTGAGATCCTGTCTCTAAACAAAAATATTTTTATAAAGGGCTGGGGTTGTGGTTCAGTGATTGAGTGCTCCTGGATTCAACACCTGGTACTAAAAAAAAAAAAAAAAAAATCAAATCACTGTACACTAAAAGATTTAGGGTCACTCACTTTCACTTCTAGGACACATGGGTCATCAACTGTGGATCCTCAGTTCTTTCACTATTTAGATACATTTATCTTCACCTGCCTCTCTGCACAGATTGCCTGCTGCTGTCTACATCTGTCACCATGTTGAAGGGCTGTCCTGGAGATGGACTTTCTCCTTCCAGTCACAGTCAGGAGACATCACCTTATTTGGTGCTGACTCAGTGGGAGCCAAATCTCTAGCAGGCTACCAACTCACACCTGCAGAATTTGCCGGCACATCCGTTTTGCAAACACACAAAATGGGTAATTGGGCACACAAATGCCTATTTGCATTGCAATTTGGCATTTGTATACACAGTGATGGATTTTTTCATGTGCAAATGAGAGGGATGCAAGTGCAGAATGGATGTCCTCAAGTAAGAAGGGTGCCTTTAAAAAACATATATATCTTTTCAGAACCCTGCTAAACATTTGAGGAATGCCAGGAAAATAGTCAGGTACATGGATGTATTTCCTTTCCCCACTTGCCCACCTTTGAGGGTAAAATTCCCATAGAATGCAGTTTGTTTGTTATTTTTGGAAGAAAGGCCACTTTTTCCCAGATAGGCAGAGGGACATCCAGAGTTTTTCACTATAACAAAAGACTTGCCTAACGTGTCACGAAATCAGCTAATACATATTAATTCTTCAGCTCTAATGAAACGTAAGAAGCTTTTACATTGTTAGGATGTTGGAATTTTACGGAGAGTGTCATTCTCTGGTTTGGGGGTGCATTGTTGTGCTAAGTATTCAAGTTATCCATACAGAGACACATTTGGAACCATGTATTTTTGCAACTAATCAGAATGAGGCCGAAAAATTATAATGGGCTTTGAACAGGGAATGCGCGCAGAGTTTTGAGGGGTTCCCCATGTTCCATCTTGTTCTCTTTGTTTCTTTGTCCCTTCTCTATGTCCTTGCGTTACAGGACTGGGGCCTTTCGGGAAACTGAGGCAGTACAAAGACCCTCCCTTCAAATCCTGAGTCCCACAGTCAAGTCGCAAAGATTTCAGACATGTCACTCAGAGCAGGCATGAGATTATTGAAGAGACAGGAAAAGAAAAAAGGGGACTCTCTCAAGGGAGAGAGTGGCTCCTCTTGAGATAGGGACAGCATGCTTCTCCTGCAAGTAAGCTTCATTGGGGGATCCCAGAGAAGTTTCCAGAAAGTCCTGCCCAAGTCCACTTCTTGACTTTCGACTGACAACAAAATGACTTCAGACTTCCAAGTCCCCACTGCCAAGATAACTCTAGGTCACTTTGGCCCATGCTGACTGGTTCTAATGGATTCTTAACCATAAATTCTTAACAGATTTTATGGTTAGGAAGAATTATTGTTATCTTCCTGAATAATTATTGTTAATTATTGTTATTGGGATCTGGTCTATAAAAAGGGTCACAAAATTTCCTCCTTCAGGGTAACTTGGATCCCTCTTATGAACATTATTTCAGGCCTGCATTTCTCCTGCAGATAGCACGTAGTTTGCTGAGAAATGTGACATCTCCTGTCCATTTAAGCCAGGCAGGTCTGCAGGTAAATTGCTTCTTGGAAAAGAAAGCATGTGGGCATTAGCACAGCAGGCCCATTTTATGGGATTATTCCCTTGACCTTGTGTTCCCACCGTTCGCATCTGTCACTTGGACTGTTAAGCCTGGGTGTTGCCTGCTTACATCTTATGATGCCAGAGGGGTCTATGAAAGGAAACTAGGAGCATGGAAGGTGTCTAGGTTATGAGCCAGGTCTGTGCCTTACTTTGTCCACCCCTCACCTGCTGATGCTGGTTCTGGGCCTGTTCCCTTGCATTGGAGTCCATACTGTCCTCTGGCCACTTCTGCTACAGGCATCTGCGGGGAATTTCTTTTGGCTCTTTCGGATGCTGTCTTTCCTGGTTAGTGTGGCTCTACTTTCTTGCTTTGTTCTGACAGTACCTGTGATATGTGGAGAAAACTACTTCTAGAAAGGTCTGCTTTGCAGCCACGAGGTGGATCCTATATGCCTCCACCACGGCTATGCCCAGGCTCTCCTCCTTTTCCTCTGGACATTTTTACTTTCCCAAACTCAGACACACATGTGACATCCAGTATTGCCCACAGTCTGATCTTCACCACCAGCTTGTTTTTGCTCTCATCTGACTCCACATGCCTACCGCCAGCTGTGCTTTTCTCTTCCTAGTTTCCTCCTCCCTAGCATTTGACTCGCTCACCCAGTCTGGTCTCCTCAGCAACTTTTTTTTTTTTTTTTTATCCTCATTGGTACCTTGTGTCCCTCTTCCGCTGTCATCTCAAAAATCATCAAGTCTTGTTGTCAAGTCTCCCAGGTTCTAAACCTTTCTCTTTACTGTGCCTGGTCCTCTTATACCTGGATGGTAGGATTTGCTGCCTGAGCCGTCTCTGTGCTTGACTAGGCTTCATGGGATGCTCCTCTTACCCTGGCTTTGGAGTGATGATGAGGTAGGGAGATTCCTCAGTACCAGATGGAGTTCCCGCTGCCCATCGTGACCTGCAAGGCACATGTTCAACATGATTTCCCACAGTAATAAAGAGAGCTTCTTTGACAAGTTTGTTTTTTTCTTTCTTTTCTTTCTTTCTTTTTTTTTTTTTTTTTAATTCCATACAGATTTTTAATTTGCTCCCATGTGCGTTTCTCCTGTTTGGGGATCTTTTCTCATGTAGATTCCCAATCTGCAATATTCTGTTCTTTCCCATATTCACCTAAACCCCAAAACATGGAAAAACAACTCTAGCTCTTTAAGGAAATTACTTTAAAGTTTATTCCAGCCGAATACAATTTTGCTATCTGAATCCTCCAGCACAGGGAGCCTCATACCAGGGGCTCAACAAGTCACAGCAGTTCCCTGATTTGTTTTTCTATTTTGGGGGGTATTGTGTGTGTGTGTGGGGGGTGGATTTTATATCCTTTGCCATACTTAGCACAGTGCTAGCCATATAGAAGATTCTAGATTCTAGCTGAATACTTCTTGTCTTTGTCTTTGCATCTTGGAGGGCTGGAAGTCATCAGTAGGGAGTTGGCAGGGGGAGTCACCAGGGTCCATTCAATATCTTCTTATTTCCAATGCTGCCAGCACACCAGGTTATTATTATTGTTTTATATTTAAACTCCGGTTCCTTCCCTTTCCTCCTCCTCCTCCTCCTCCTCTTCCTCCTCCTCCAGAGTAACAAGGGCCTAATAGGCTTCATGTACAAGTGCCTATTTTTATTAAAGACAAGTGTAATCTTTTGTAGACCAAATGTCCCTATCATAAATGCTAACGGAGAAAAATATTAGGACTCATTTATTTATGAACCTGTTAATAATGAGGTGCAGTTATGAAAAAAGGCTTCCTCAGCAAAAGCTCCTGAACAAACAATGCACACTGGGGAAAAGGAGCTAGTTAGCCTTCTTGACTTAGATAAAGCTATGGAGAAATGACAAGTGCCAGTAATTAGCGCAGCCTCTTCAACAAGATAACCCTATACATCTTTGTCTATTTCAATCACCAAAGACTCCGATCCAGTGTAAAATTAAACCTTGGATGCCATCAATTTCTGTTAACCTCTTTATATTGTTCTGTGTTCATGCCTAGGTGATAGATAGATTTTGTCATTTTATTAAATGGTGACATCGCTACAGACACGTGACCTAAAAATCTGTTTGCTCCTTAGTAAAGTATTCGTCATCATCTCCTGGTGTGTTTCATAACTAGGAGACTAGGTTTATTCCAACACACCCTTGGGAAACTTGCCGTCTTTACGAACTTGGCACTGCTGTTTGTTTGAGCAACCCTGCATTTGACTGCTAACCTTGACCTGCCCTCCCACAAGTAATCTAGTTAGAATACTAATCAAGGTCTAGGCTCTGGATCAAGCTGTTTGTTATACTCACACATCCATTAAGAAAACTGTGATCTGGAGCATCTTTCCCCTTACATATTTATTTCCTTCTTCTTACCCAGTACAACCCTGCAGCCTGTTTTAAAGGCTCCTGATTAGCCACTGCTTCAGCATTTAGTTTTAATCTAGGCTCTTTTGAAATTTTATTGCTTAATATTCTTTGCTGCCAATAGGCTTTTATTAATTTATTCATTCATTATTGCAAGGAATAACAATAAAGGTTATCATCCAAATTGGGAAATAATTGGAAATTATAAGAAATCAGTTTGACCTTGGGGTCCAGGTTTATGTACAGGAAGTCTTGTGTGGCTCATGACGGAGCTGGAGGAGCCAATGGGCTTGGTGTGTTTTAAGCTGTCCTACCAGGCACTGTCTGGGGTGATCGTGTTGTTCATGGATGAGGGAAACCTCCAACCAGGGCAGTGGAAACATAGCTTCACTTGAAAGAAAAAAGCTGTTTTTATCTTAACATGCTCTAAGTCCCCTGTTCCCTTTTACTAACTTCCCTCCACATTTTATGTCATGACAGTATTTTCTAGCATTTAATTTTTCCCAGCTCTGCATTCCCTCTGGTCTTCTTCCTAGGAGGCTCACTTCCCTGGTTGAGTGACACTTTTTTGCTTCAAGGTACTTCCTCCATCTTTTCTGAACTCTGTTGTGATTCTCTCTCTCTCTCTCTCTCTCTCTCTCTCTCTCTCATTGTTTCATTCAGTAGACATGTAATATAACTACCATGCTTACTCCCTTATGGAGAGGAAGGTGTCAAAATGCAGCATCTGAAGACTTCTCCTCATTTGGAGCCCTGATTACAGTGGGTCCATGGAAATTTTTATCCACTATCATTTAAATATGTATTCACACAATATTTTAAAGCACACGTTCTCCAGCCAGCAAAGCAAAACACCCCACAACGAGGAAATAGAATAAAGCACATCTAAACAGTTTGAAAGCATAGGGTTGCTTTGCGGTAAATGGTAAGGGAGACTTTGAGACAGGCATTTCTCAAGGACTCACGATCAGGGTCTTCTGCATGGTTGCTGTGATTGTTTTCTGTGACCTGGGGCTTCCCCCTGGGGGTAAGATTACCATTGAGTAAAAGTCACTCGGATCTTTAAATCTCTAAAGCTTCTAGTAGTTGAAGAAAGATAGCAATAGAGAGAAAGGAAAGAGGTAAGGAAAATTAGGAAACAGGGGAAAAGAGAAGGTTAGAAGAAAACAGCATTGATATTTTGCAAAGAAAACCTACCAGGTAGATACTATGAGCTAAAAAGGGATACAGATCTCCATGGAACAGACATATGCAAACGTGCTCTTTGCTAGAAACTATGATTGGGGCTACTGAAGTTATCAGCACCTCCTGCCCCCACCAAAGGCTGGCTAAGCAGGAGAGGAAACTCTGCAACAGCATAGCTATGGGTTCTATTGAAAGCTCCATCCAACCAACAACAACCACAGGAGAGACTTGATTTTTACAGGAGAACTTCTGTCCAAATCACATTTCAGGATGTTAAAAAGTTTACAGGATTTAGCACTCTAAGTCATATTCAGGTTTTCATTCCCTTGACCTGGCTCTTCCCCTTTGGTAGAATTTCTAATGGCCTCCACCTAGAACGCCCGGGGCTGGGCTCAAATTCTAACATAGAACTGTCATTTCTGCCCAGCCCTCCAACAGGCACCTGCTTGTCCTCTCACCTTTCTTCCTTGGTGGCGTAAGCTCTTCCCCAGACACATCTCGAAATTTCAGGTGTGTTATGAGTGTCCCTTCCCTATTAAAAAAAGAGAGAGAGAGAGAGAGAGAGAGAGAGAAGAAGAAGGAGGAGGAGGAGGAGGAGGAGGAGGAGGAGGAGGAGGGGGAAAAAGAAGCTCATGTGATTTAATTTTCATTATTTTTAGGTGTTAAGTTTTAGATTAGCATACTATGTCTTAAACTACTGTATTAGAATGCTGCTTGACTCACTTCCAAATTGAAGACCTTTTAAAAAAATTGAAGCAGTCCAATAATTTTAAATCACTCTACACTGTGCATTGCAATTTAAAATTATTGGAGTGCTTCAAATTTTTATAAGCCCTTGAATTTGGAAGTGATCAAGGTTCTAGGCATACTCAGTGTAGAGCAATTTAAAATTATAAGAGCTGTCAAATTTTTATATAAGCACTTCAGTTAGAAAAGGGATTTGGGTTCTGGGCATGTGCAGAGAAGAGCCATTTAAATTATTAAAAGTACTTCCATTTTTTTTTTTTTTTTCCCAAGCACCTGATTTTGGAAGAGTTTTGGTTTGTGCAGCCTAAAGTGACAACTTCCTTTGAGAGCGTCTGTGTAAAAAGAGACTTACAATCTTTTGAATAGGGCCAGCCCTGTGAGGATTGAAGCAAGCAGCTGGCTTTCTGGAGTGATCTGGAGGACACTGAGGGCATGTTCCCATGAAGTCTTCCCCATGGATTAGCATCGTGTCACTCTTATGGTTCTTATTTTGATAAAAGTATATCCAGAGACCCGTGTAAAAATGCTAACTTTTTACACTTCTTAAATCACAGGTAAGAATGAGATTGTTGCATTAGTGCAGAGTTTTTTTCAATGGATGAGTGAAAACACACTTTTGTGACAGGTCTTTGAGGCAAGATGAATCTCCTGGGCGCACTGTGGGGTGGTCCTGAGCAGGCCCATGGCTCCTATGTCTGTGGCTGATGATAGTCCAGGTGGTGGCACAGGAGAGAGAGAGGTCAAGAGCATGATATTCACTTTATCTGTGTCAAGATCCCCTCCCCCACCCAAACTAAAACTGATCATTTAAAAAGGTGAATTCTCCAATACTTTTAATGTTCATTTGCATTATGGCTTGCCTGGGATATCCATTTTCTCTTTTCTGAGAAGTGAAATATTATTCATCTGAAGCATTTTAAGGAGAAAATCGAAAGGAAGGTAGAATCGATAGGTTCAGCTAGAAGGTTGATTTTCCTATTTCATCCTTTGGTTAGGAGTTTCGATGATGTCAAAGAAAAAGAAGGAGGCAAATCTAACAAAATGAAAATAATGTTTTTCTTTCAAAGGTTTATTTACAACAAAAGGAAGGAGCAGATAAATGATGTAAAAAGTAGATACTTTTGCGATTGTAATTTGGATTAACTTCTTAACTTGGTGAGACTTGGGCACCACTTAACATAACATAATATAACATTTCTTTATCAGAAATATGACAATCACGTTATCACATGTGACTTACCACTTAGAAAATGTTTATGAGTCCTCAATCGCTTAAAGGGGGAAGGCTTTAATAGGAAAACTTTAACATTCAAAAACGAGTCACTCAACTGATCTTCTTCAGAAAGATGTTGATTTTCTCTGAAAATTGAAACCCTCATTGTTGCAGTGTGAGCACTCAATTGATCTTGCATTTCCTTAAGGGCTGCATGTATTTTATTTATCATTTTCTCTCCCAGGCACCCACAACCAAAGCAGTGGGCCAGTAGAGATACCTTGACCCTACATAGAAGGTCCTGGTTGCTTTGGGCCTCCCTCTCCTGGGTTGCAAAGATCAGAGAAACCCTGGTCTTTCTGTTTGTCCCCTTGGGGCTTGCGCAAGCATTTGGAAGATGGAAACTTGGTAAACTCTAATCCCTTAAAGAGTAACAAGACATTAGAATATGGCTCTGCCTTTGTCAAAAGTCAGTGGATTCATTGTGCATCTACTGAAGGCCTGTGGCCTATCCAGAGAGAGGACATAGGACAGTTACTGAGGGGTCAGTTCATCCCAGTTCATCAGATGAGGGCATGAGCCAGTGTTTCAGAGTCAGCAATGCGAAAACAGCTTCCTGTTTCTTTCAGGCCAGATGAGTTTGAAGTTAAAAATGTCATTCCTTCACATTAATCCAAAAGTTAACAAATTAATAAATATATTAATTAATGAGTCACCATCTGTTTATTAAATATGAGTCATTGTGTTAGGTGCTAAGAGACACAAAGATAAATGAGAAACAGTTATTCTCAAGGAGCAGCTGTAGAAAGATGTGTACAAATGGCAGGACTGTGCAATTTTATTTTATTATAATGCTTGTTTGTAATATATTCTAAAATATGACAAAATATTTAATACATAGCTCATATTATTATTATCTTTTATACTGGGCCTGATTCATTGTAGTATCCCTACATGTAGCCTCATTGTTTTATTTATATGGTCTATTTGCTCAACAAATAAATGCTAATTAAATGTGAAAAGTAGAAAGGATACAAACCAAGTACTTGAGCAGAGCTTTTTAAACTTGGGCCCAAGCTTAACCTGTAGGTTCTTAAGAAGTGTTGACTCCCCAGGGCCTCATTCCCTAGGATTCAGATTTAATTGGAACAGGAAATCAGCATTTGAAAAACCTAGCTCCCCCAATATAAGAAGTGCTGTACTAGGGGACCTCAGGAGGGAGCCATGAACTGCAGGTGGGGACCGAACAGAGGCTGCTTCAAGGCTGAGGTCATCTGTGAGCTTGAAGTAAGGATGTGTATAGACAGGGTAAGTAAGGATATGGCATAGACAGGGTGTGAAGTTAGATTTGGGTCATTCTTAGAAGAGGGAGCAACATGGTCAATAGCAGAGGCAGCGAAGGACACGGTATGTTCTGGAAGTGTCAAGCCTGGGGTGGCTCTACCATCTGCCCTGTGATAAAGTGTGGTGGCAAAAATAAAGAGAAGAGCCCAAGGCAGTAGGTAGGGGCCTAGTTGCAGAAGGAGAGGCAAGCTTCTCCAAAATGTTTGAATTTCTTCTACACGTCCTGGGGAACTATTGGGAGTTGAAAGCTGGAAGTCATGATATCATATCTCTGTTTTAAGAAAACACTGGAACACGGTGGGAAAAGGACTGAATGTAGGGAAAACTGGGGGGAAGGAAACCCATTTGGAAGCTGTGGCATCCAACAGACTAAGAGCGGAGGAGGCACATCAGAGCTGACCAGCTTGGATGAAGGTCAGCAGAGGGGAGAGTGGATTGGGGAGACACTTATGAAAAAGCCGATTAAATATGGTGGGTCATTGTGGAGTGAGTTGGAAGACCAGGGTTCAGGCCATGGGCACCAGAAGGAATATAAGAGGAGGAGCAGCTTCTGAAAGAGGCAATGGTGTAGGCAGAACAACCGCAAAGAGAGGTCCAGCAGACAGTTAGAAATATTGGCTCATCCGCAAGATTGTGCCACTCTGACCCAGAACCCCCCTCCTCCCATGGCTCAGGCCCTTGCTCTTGGTTTTCCTTTTATCCACGTTATACAAAACAAGCACACGTTTTGTTTGACAGCACACATCAGATGCCATTTCTCTACTTCCGATCACTGGATCGAACATTTTTCTCAGACCTTCTAGAAGAAGGACATTTGTAGTTTATACACCTTCCTGAAAAGTGAAATTTTTGAATAAAAGCCAGTCATAGAATTAACTCAGGGCAAAGTGGTGTCAGGGGTGAAATTCAAAAGACAATACGTAATAATTGGTTTTAAAACAGGAGCCAGATGGATCATAAGGTCAGGCACATGAAAGGAAAAAGCTTTCTCGAGAAGACTTGGGGCTAAGACTGCAAGGGCTATTAGAAAAAAAGTGAGGATAATAGTGGTGGGGCCTGCAGGTAAGGCCTGCTCCTGGGCGCTGCTCACCATGTCTATATGTCTGAAAACACTCAGGGAGAAGAAATGGATCTGTCTCTTCCAACCTCTTTCAGCTTCCCCCAGAAAGCTATTTTTGCTGAATCTATACACATTGCTTTGTTTCCTCCAGAGAAACCATCAGTCAGGGAGAAGGAAGAAAGGGTCGGAATGTCAATATGTTTACTGGAAACCACTGATCACCAATGGGAATAGCTGAGGGATCCAAGTGTGGGGTCTTAGAGAGAGGCACTAATATTTGGAGTAGAGAGGGAAATGAGATATTGCCTAACACCCCAAATTAATAGTAGTAGGAGCTGAGGCAGAATATGTAGTGATCAGCTCGGTATCAGGTGACTCAGTAGCCAAGGGGTCACAAATAGAACCAAGACTTCCTGGCTTCCAGGCCAGAACCAGTCCACCCACCAATGTCCCAAGACAGGCTTCTCCAGGATTCTGCATGGCTGTGGTGTCATGGCGCATGTCTTCCCATATGATTTCATTCAGAAACTGTTTCTAGTACTTACTCTTTCTCTATCCATTGCTGGGTTTTATTCTTTGTTTTCTTGTCCTGAAGTGTAAATTTCAGATGGCCTTTGGGGATTGGCATGCAAAAGGCTGAACTATGATTTTTTTTCCCCACAAGAAACATGTGCAATAATTTCCCAGTCATGGCTACCCAATTTTTTGCCTCCTGGGTCATGGCTACCCCAATTTTTCTCACAAGACCCTTTTTGTTATAAAGGTGATATCATTGTTTTGAAAGAGATTTTCTTTTTAAATCAAAATGTCTGAATAAACAGTTTCAATTTCTTAATATTTCTCGAATCCTGCTCTTTCTGAGTACCTTCTGTGCAGCATTGAAAACTATCTGGCCTGCTGCCCTGACCATGGTGGCAAGAATCAAGGGCAAAACATTCATCTCAAGTTGGCCAATTTATCCCTTCTCTGAAATTGGGAATTGGGACACACTGGTTTTCTTAACTTGATCTAGGAGGTCATGGAAACCAGTGGACTCTTGGCAGTCTAACTTAGAGCAGAGCCTCTGGGGCTAGTTGGCTGGGGCTCAAATACCAGCTCCACTACTTCCTAATGGTGCAACCGTGGACTTGTCACCTGTCTGCCTCAATTTCTACATTGGAAAAATGGGAATAACCATAGTAAAAAAAGGCAAAACAAAACAAAACACCAAAATAACAACAAAGTGATAAAAAATAAGCTTATTGTGTTAAATGCATTAAATTACATTAATATGCTTAGGTACTGTTCAAGTACTTGCTATTATTATCAGCAGTAATAGTGCTATCATTATGGTGCTGCTATAGTTTTGAACTTGAATGTTTCTCAGAGGTCCATGTGTTAAAGGTTTGGTGCTCAGTTTGGCACTATTGGGAGACTATGGAATCTTTAAGAGGTGGGACACAGTGGGAGGATTTAGGTGGTTTGGTGCCCCCAGAGAGGATTGTGGGACTCCTGTCTCTTTCACTTCTGACCACGAGATAAACAGCTTTGCTCCACTACCTGCTCCCCACCATAATGTGATGCCTCCCCACAGGCCCAAAGCAGTAGGCCAATGGATCATGGACTAGAACATCTGAAACTGTGAGTCAAAACAAACCTTTTCTATTTATAAGTTGATTTTCTCAGATAGTTGTTACAGTCATGGAAAATTAACTAAGGTGCCTTTGAGACTAAAAATGAGGAAAGTTGGCAAAGGAAAGGGGCTTGCAGAACAATATGGAGAATGAACACTTATAAAGTGAGAAGCACTTGTGTGCTCCCAAGTGAGAGAGAAGCGTGGAGAGAATGAAGTTTGGGGTGGATCCCTCTCTCAACCCCAGTTTCATTATTTCTTGAGTCTCCAATATACTTCTCATTCTTGGATTCTGACATCCCACCCCCCACCCCCCCGCATAATAAAACTTCTCCCTTGAGTTTCTTTGAATGAGAGTTTGAAAGTTTGTTCCATGGCAAAGGATTCCTAAATGAGAACAAAATGAAATCATGGGGGATGAAAGAAGAAAAGAAGTCTTTCCTCTGTGTGTTTTGCCTGCTGAAGGGAGGTTTCCTGCCTTAGACAACTCTTCACGTTCAGGTTAGTCTCTGGCTAAGCATGATTTTAGCTAATTCAGTTCTAGCACCCAAAACTGATCCCACAGCCAGAAGCACTGCCTTGGCTACTGGGGTGAAGACTCGGAGCTGTAAGACGTGGCCACGGGAAGCTTGTTACCTACTTAGTGTCGTAATCTCTCCACCAGAGAAAGTCTGTCCTGTCTAATTTTAAAACTCCATCATCCAGAGGAGTGTTTGGCTCATGGCAGGGCTCAATTAATTTTGATGATGGAATACATAAAAGAAGCAGTGTGGGTCAGAATAGGAAGAATTTAGGAAATCAGAGAAGGAAGGGACCAGTCCTAGGGGTGTGGGAATGTGTGAGGACTACATTTTCAGGTTTAAATGTCCTGTGAGACAATTTTTAGACTGTCTCATTTTTACCTCTCTTCCTAGACCTTCTTCATTCTTAATCACTAAGAATGAAGAATGTTATTCCAAAACCTACCAAAATAATCAATAATGGGAAATCAGGACTTGTACCTGGGTACATTTGTTTCAGATTTCTTCTAATAACTTTAAAATTAATTAATTAATTGAATTTTATGGTAGCTCAGGGCTTTACTTCAATCTCTTTGGTGCTCGGGGATCTTCCCTGCTTTTAATAAGTGAAGATTGGTTGTATTCTCCTTACCTTCTCACCTGGCTGAGCAGGAAGATAGGTATAGAGAAAATCTCTACCTGCACATTAGCCTTCATCTCTCTGGACTTTTCAAAGGGATGATATGTAAAATATTTTGCCACCGGTACCGCACAGGCCCTGAGAAATGGGACAGAGGTTACCATAGTCAGGAGAGGGTAGCTACAGATAATCATCTGTGAGTTTTCACTGAATATCAACCGTGCTGTCTCTGGATTTGGTTTCGAAGAATTTGGAAAGGAGTGTGTTTTCCTCTAGACATCCATAGATCGCCGGACTCCTAAGCAGGAGATATTTGAACACTGCCAGTGTGTGGTGTATACCCTCCCAGTGGAAGCTGCAGACCAGCTGGGAGAGAGAGACCATTGCAGCAAAGCCCATTCCCATAATTGACTATAATCCTACTGTTACTTCACATCTCTTCCGGTCAGGAAAATGCAGGCAATTTTCAACACTTGCCTTCATTTCATTACTTAGGAAATGCAGCCAAAGGGGCGGGGGGGAAATGGAGCAGAGATTTTCATAGCAGGACTCCTGGCCCCTGGCCTTTTGAGCCACTCTCCATCCACCTTTGTTTAGTGGTCATGAATACACAGGTACGTGGAGATTCTCAAGGGAGGGACGCAGGGCTTTTAGAGTCCAGTGCTAATATAAGAATGAGAAGGGACTGATGCTTGTCCCCATATATTCTGATATGCTCCACACAGAGGGACATGTAGTCGCCAGCCGGCTCTTTTTTCCTTGAACAGAAACTTCCCTCCTTGATGATCTCACTTCAGACACAGCTTTCCCTAAACCCTTCCTTGCCTAGAATCATGCTAATGTTGACAGCTCTCCCCCGCCCCCACCGCTTTGTTATGTCTGTGCAACCCAGAGACAATGTGAGGTGAGCTTGTCGGAGGAGATGAAAGATGGCAAGAAATGGGTGTTTGGGGACTAGTTCTTTGGTGACATGGACTCTGCAACCCCCTTTTCACTCCCAGGGCCTCGCTCCCTCTCTCTCTTCTCCCTCTCCCTCGCTCCCCCTTCTGCTCTCCCTCTCATCCTCTCTGAAATGGTGTGTGCCTCCAGTAATTTACATAATACTCTTCTGACACCTTTACTTTAGTCATCAATCACGGTACCTTCTCTCAGTCTATCTTTTGTCTGAGCATGTCTCTTCTTTATCAGGCCATGCACAAAAGATTAATTTCACAGTTTTTCTCCCTTCTTTCTTTCCTTGCAAGATACAAAGCTCATGAAATGACAGAAGCAAGATAATGAAAACAACAATGCAAGCAATTTTTTTTTGTTCTTGCAGGTTGGATCTCGAGATACTTTTTCTAACCTCATTGTGTGCCATCTGTCTTAGAAAAGGTCTGCTCTGTATTTTTTTTTTTTTTAATACCTTTCTGATGCTGCTCAGTAGACTACCTTGGGGTGGGGGTGGAGATTACATATTTAAATCAGGTCAGAGGCTTTGGTTTTCAAAATCTTTGGAACAATTAAAGCAAGGGGCCCATCTCTAATGGCAGCATGGACTACTGCACAATGCCCACGCCCCAATTAATATTAATGAGGTCTTATGCATAGCCAATTTATGACATTTGATTGACTCACCCAACTACCCTTCAACCTGTCTTATAAAGTGAAATATATGGCGAAGAGGGCCTTATTTGCATATGCATATGTTCTTAATATTAATTAGGCTAATGGATCTAAGGACTTGGAGATAATTTGGGCACTGGCAAAGGGGAAAGAAATTTACCACCCACAAAACAGAAAATGGTTCCATGTTCTCCTGTCCCTGCTCTTGAACAAAAGAGTTGAACTGAAAGATCAGAACAACTCAATGTTTCCTCCTTCTTTTCTTGTGTTCCGAAGAATTTGTAGTCTTAAAAAATAAACATACTTACCGCAGGCCTTAGTGTTATTTCCCGTTTTTTTCTGTCTCATTTAAATTGGAAAAGGCAAAGAGATTGTGGAATAACATAAAAATAAAAGCCTAGTTCAATTGCTGCGAGCCGGTGGCCATGGGTCAGATCTCTCCCGTCAGCTAGGGAGACGCTGCGGCTTCAGGAAGAGGCAGTGTCTCTCAGGAATACATGTCGAATATAGAACAAGGGGTCAGGTCAGGAGGAAGTGTGCCCAAGAACATCTGCTTTAGCAGGGTCACTAATGGAATTTATCCCCACGGCAGAGGGCTGGGAGAACCCCTTTGATGTAGCCTAATTAAGCCTCGAGAAAAGTGTCGAAACCTCATGGATTTGATTGTTGGGGTGCAGGGAAACATATACTCTGATTTTCTTTTTTTTTCCCCAGACCAGCCTGTATAGCAGAGCTGTGAGGGTGTTTGACTCCAACATTAGGATAGAAAACATTTCTGGACAACTCCCTGCTCTGTGCTAAAGGACCTTCAAAATAACTACCTAGCAGACTTTGAACAGCAGAATAGTATGTGTATGTGATATTGCTTCACAGCACCATAAATAATAATCATTCTAAATAGTGATAATGATATTACTTGAGGGCTTATTCTATACCCAAATATTATGGAAAGGCACATTCCACATTCTATGTTATGCTTGTTTTGTAAAGTAGGAATTTAGATCCTCAGTCCAGAAATCCCTATTAATATGATTTGAACTCCAGACATTATTACATGACCAAGATCACACACTGGGGAACTCTGAGGCCAGGATTCACACCTAGAGGACTGTGACTCCCAAGTATAATCTCTTTCCCTTTGTCCTCCAAGGAGTTATTGTGGGCTGGAAGCAGCTCACCTAGACTAGATAAAAACAGCAAGAGGCCCATAGGAAGAGCACACTCCATGCTTTCTCTTAAGATGGCCAACAGTGTGACTAGTACCATTACCCATGGAAAGGAACACAATGATTATTTTTTCTACACAGTTTAAAAACTGTGAGATGAAGCGGGGGAAGGGGGGACCCCAATTAACTGACAGGCCAGTCAGGGAAGTAACTTAGAACAACCAATTTAATTTTTATTCAACATTTTAAGTGAAAACTATTTATAGTACAAAGTCTTATTGGAAAAAAATCTTTTCTGAGCTGGGCTAAGGTGGTACCACAAACAGAATAAGTAGTGGGATAGGGAGATGGGGATTCCCTGAGGCCTGTTCCCTGGGGAAATCCAGGATGGTAACATTGGAGAAGTGGAGGCCTCCAGAGCCTGACAAGTCTTATCAACCCTTATCTCTGTTCCCCTTATCTCTAAAGCCTGGTGTCTTGGCACAGTTGGAGCTGAAAATTCTAGAACATTCCTACTGATTTGATTGGCTGCTGTGCTGCTCTCTGTTCCAAACTGCTGTGTGTGTGGCTGTGTGGGTGTCTAATTGAGCAGGCATTTGGGGGGAAAGAAGAGGGAAGAGCAGGGAAGAATGAGGGAGATACTTGCAAGGAGTGAAGGAGCCAAACTTCTCAGAGGTCCCTGCTTTGAGTTCAGCACTCGCAGGACTAGTGGGGACCAAGATGGTGAGTCCTTGTCTCCCATAACCATGTGTTCTGCCCAAGTCTATTACTTTAAAAAAAAAAAAATAATCTCTGCTGCTGAGAATGCTTTGACTACATTGTAAAGATGTGACAGGTAGTGAAAAAGAGTGTGTATGAAGCAATCATGGAGCTGATGTGCTTTATTCTCTTCTCACATTAAATATGTGTTCATTAAATAAGGGCTTGTTTGCAGAGAGACAGAGCAAGAAGGAGTCAGAAGGAGAGAAAAGACGGAAGAGCGCCTGATGCTTGTTACCCATGATGCCCTGGTTTGGCAAGTGTCAGCCTGGTAGAATGGGGGTGTGCGGGCTCTGGATCCGCCTGCCATGTCCTGACTCCGACCTTTATGAGCAGAGTTCTTGCTGTTATGCAAGAACCTGCACTTCTGTATGTCCTTCTATATGCGAAGTTCAATAAAAGCACTTCTCTTATAGTGGATTGTTTGAAATTTAAATAGACATACAGCGTTGGGCACATACTAAGTGCTCACTGCATATTAGCCCTCCATCATTACTTCCAAAGTTTGTCCACCCAGTGGGTATACTAAACTGCCTACTTCTCCCATTAAGTATTCTTGGCATTCATTCAAGAATATTCTGCTTCGGTCAATATGTATTACCCTCGCCAATCAGTTTACTAGTTGCTGGGGATTCGAAGCACAAATGTGGCCGCTGCCTTCACTGGGGTCTCACTGAGCAGAAAGATCCTCAACAACTGAACACAATAGGGTATGTTGAGTGCACAGAGAAGATTTATGGAAGTCACCAGTGGGAACAGAACAGAGAGTGCCCAAGGCCAGGTGCCAGGGGAAATCTCTGAGCTGGGCTCTGCAGGACAGGTCACAGAACCACTGAAAAGAGGACAGGGAGGGGAACCACAGGGAAGGGAGTAGGAATAGCACAAGTCAACTCCTAGAGGTGGGAAGAGCACAGCATAAGGCCCAGGGACTCAGGGAAGGCCAAAGTAGTTGGACCTTAAGAAAATGCAGAAAAGAAAATGACAGAGGGCAGGCAGGTGACCACAGGTCACATGACGTGTTGAAAGCCACTTAAGGAAATGGGATGTGTGGTGTGAGTCATGGGAAGCCACTGCAGACTCAAACAGGATGGTTACCTGGGACCAGATGTACCCTTTGAGAAGGTGGCTAGACTGAAGGGTGGTGGGGAGGGCAGAGGCAGAGCACACCGGCATGGAAGGAGCCAGCTGCAATGTGGTGATTACCTAGAGGAGCAAGGAAGGGGTAAGCTCAGGGGATATAGGTGATGCTCCCAAGTCCATGGGCCTGACAGCTGTCTGCTGGACAATTGTTAGGGCCCCTGTGAATCCAGCCTGCAGAGGGCAGGTAGAGGACTGGAGGAGTGCTCCAGGGCAGGAGGGAGCCTCCTACAGCTGCAATCCATCTGGGAGCTGCAGGAGACAGGTCCAGAGCATTTTCACTTCAACCCCCCAGTTCTAGTTCCTACCTGCATCTGCCAAAAGAAAAAATGTGTCAAGAGCACCTTAGGAAGAAAAACACCAGCAATTTCTTTCCCTGCTTGCTCTATGTCTCTTCCTGTCCTGATAGTGAAACAAACAAACAAAACAACAACAACAAAAACAACAACAACAAAATGGCAGCATCTTTCCTAAGAGGAGAGGGTGCACTGGATCCTTGCTTTCTCTTCCTGCCATGCCACCCTTGGGGCGAGACACAAAGTCCGTACTCACTGAATGCACATTGACTGACTCTCTATTGTTTTCTCTCCATCTAAAAGGGGCTCAGGTCTACAGACAGTGAAGCATCTGTGACTGCCAAATGCTCTTTTTCAAAGTGCTCCGTATTTATCAAGGCAAGAGTGGCCAGGCCCCTGTGGAGGAGAGGACATTGCAAGGGGAACCTTGACAGACCAGCCCAAAAGAGCTGGCAGCCTGTCATTCATCTCAGCTGCCGGTCAGGCCCTTCTGGTTCCCAGGCCTGCAGGTTGCCATTTGGACCAACATTTGGGAAGCAGGATGCTTATGGAATCCATTTTGGGTTTGGCAGCCAGAACAAAGAATCTAGACTGGAATGGAGCAAAGAGGTGTAAATGTAGCCCAGAGCTGGGGGCTATCTGGTGTCTCATAGCTGACCCTGCTGTGGCAGGCAGGAGGGTAGGGTGTTTGGGGAGGCTGTTTGTAAGGAGATCATTTGAACTTCTACATTGAGCCAAAAGAGGGGGAGCCAATTGCAAATGAGGCCTCTAAGCAGCCACCTTCAGAAGAGCAAGACGCATCCTTCTCTATTCATTTGTAGGTCAGAAGTATTTTCTGCTGTGTGCTGCACCATTGGGGCCTGCAAGATGAGGTGAGATGGGCATCTTTATATCCGTGGGAGTCAGTGCAGCACAGTCCTGTTTTAGTCCCCTACTAATGGGGTGTCGCCACGAGCGTGGCCAGCAGTGGCTCCTATCATCGTACATCCCAAGGATTGTGGGTGCTTGCATTCTAATCTTTGGGTACCAATTTCCCAGCCTCCATCCCCACCCCCACTCACACACATACCCTTGTGAGCCCTGTTCTGCTTGAAAACATTCTAAAACATTCTCTGTCCTTCATATACGGGGGGGAAAACCCTTTAGGCGTTAGATACTGCAGTAATTACTATATAATGGAGTAAATACTATACTATAATAATTAACTTGTAAACCTTGAAATAACATTTACTGTAATTTAGACCAAATATGAACTGTGAGTAATGAAGCCCGATCCAACATGAAATCATTTGCAGGGCGCTTGAAGCATATGCCTGGGAAAGAGAAAGCAGCAGTTTCACGTCGTTACCAAAATGGGCCCAAACGAGGCCCTCGCATACTGGAAGAGCACGCAGACGCCATTATTTTGAAATATCTTGTTAGTATTTTTTTTTTTTCCCTTTTAATAAATTGCTTCCCTGTCAGCCTTTTCCTAAACTATCCTTTCAGGCTCTCAGAAGGATCCTGGGGTTTGGTTTTATTTAGAATTTAGTTTTCACTCAAGTGATTGCTGTGACTTTATGCAAAACTAACAGTGAAAGCTTGGGCACGTATCTTGGAATTGGGCAGAGGGCATGAAGGTTTTGGGCTGTCTACATCAGCAGACAACTGTGGATGCTTCTGGAAAGCAGATTTAGGGGACAAAGCTGTTTGTGACTGAAGCGATACCGGAGTCCTGGGGTGCCCAGAATGTAACAAGGTCATGTGTTTACTCAGGACATCATCCACTGTTTCCAAATTTCTATAGGCCTGTGCAACCCCTGAATGAATTGGGGTGTTGGAGGGGTGCAGAGGGCAGAGTTCCTTCCCGCTTCCTCAAAAACTCCCCACAAAAGTAAGGAAGGGGACTGTAGTAAGTTGAATCAAATAAAACTGCTGCTTTTCAAGGTCAAAAACAATGCAGCGTCAGCAGCACCACATGGGTCCACCTAATGCAGAGCATCCAGCTCCAGTCTCCTGACACCTGCCCCTAGGCCCTCCTCCCTCCATCGCTCGGACTCCAGTTGATTATGAAAGGGGCCTCTGTCGACTCCTTAGTGTGCACCTCCCAATCCTCCTGCCAGGAAAGTCAGACTTCTGGAAAACATTATCTGTCTTTTACTTACTTTTCTACTTCTTCTTTCCCTGGTTTATAAACTTTTCATTTTAGTCATGCTGTCAATCATTGTTTCTTATTCACATTTCCGGGCTCTGATACTGGGTACTTTTGGGTCCACTCTCCTGCAGGATCCCCATTTGGGTGATTAGAATTCTGTCTGTCCTTTAAAGAGACAAACACTACCTTTCCACTAACACTGTCCATGAGCAAAGAATATTAAGTTGGGAATAATATGAACTGTATTCATGGAGCACTGGATTGTTTTATTTGATCTTCACAAAATCCATAGAGATATGTTCTATTTGTCTAGTTTCTTTGTTTTTGTTTTTTGGTACTAAGGAATAAACCCAGGGATGCTTAACCACTGAGCTACATCCCTAGCCCTCTTTATGGATCTTGCTAAGTTGTTAGGGCCTCACTAAGTTGCTGAGGCTGGCCTTGAACTTGCAATCCTTCTGTCTGAGCCTCCAGAGCTGCTGGGATTACAGGCATGCACCACCACACCCAGCTCTCATCTTATTTTAGAGATGAGAAAACTGACATATGCACTGGGGGTTAATGACGGGCCTGTGAAAGGGTTTCTCTCTGGTAGTCATGGCCTGGAGCTCACAACCATACTCTTGGAAAGGAAAGTCTAGTCAAAAGGCAGTCGTGAGAGCCATCTCCAGATACTTGAAGGGCTGACTGTAGAACTGGGGTGATTTGTTTGCAGTATTGCGGGAGATACAGTGACCCGAGGGCCTGAATTTGTTACACACTCCCAGGTGTTTCCAAGACCCTCTGCTGTAAGGCTCTACAAAGAGTGACAAGGCCTAACATCAATGTCTAAATTCTAACTGCCCCCAAAACTGTATTGTTAACCACTTGTCCTCTTAGGTTGGGGATAAATAATGTTGACTGATTGCTTGGGTATTTTTTTCTAATCCCACAAGGCCAAGTTTTGATGATAAGAAAAATAGTCCCTCAAGTGCTCACTCTCCACTAAGGCTCCGCCCAAATCACTCTTGCCTTCCTGCCAACTACTGCATTGCTCCTTTGTGAATTCCTTCCTTTACTCTGTTAGGAAAATTTCCCTGACATCACTAATCGCTTTTGCGGCAGAGACTTTAATTGGGGCATGGATCCGGTTTTGAGCAAATAGCAAACATTGGGAATTCAGATCAGTTGGGCCAGCAGTTTCAATGATGAGGGTCTCTGCAGAGACACACCATTTTGGGAGAAAACATCTCCCAATCTGTCAGATCATTCCAATATATATCTTATTGGTTTTTTTTTTGTTTTTTTTTTTTTAATTTTAAGTCACGTGGCACCTATGGAAAGATCCCTGTCTACCGTCTGGGTGTAGAGTGAGTGACCACTGGGCTCTCATTCTGGATCAACCCGAAAGTGTTAATACTCTTTTACTGTCTATTATAAGTTGCTGGCACCACAGATGGGGTTTTACTCGGCGCTGGATCCCAGAGACTCTGTGTGTGCATCCTGATATTTAACACAATGGATTGAAATCATATTTATTGTTTTCTTTTTCAGAGAAGGATCAGAGACGGGGGAGTTGAATGCTTTTTAGCAGTTTTGCAAAAAAAAAAAAAACAAAAAAAAAACCCCAAAAAACAAAAGGCTACATTTTTGAAATGCCAGCTATTACCAGTCCACAGTTCAGACTCTAGAAAGACTCGTTAGCACTTGTACTCTTGTACTTCCCTCCCTCCCTGGAAACCGGGCAGGAATTACACTCTGAGATGTGACCGTTGAAACAGACTCAAAGTCAATGTGCATAATTACTTACCACAACAGTGGTTAATGTGCCCTGAAATATTCCCAGCTCCCCTCGGCCTGGGGCTTGATGTTTGATATTCAGAGTTTCTTGATGAATGTCCTGGATGTTTTGCTTACACCATTTCCCAAAATACTTCTGGATTATCTGCACGTACCTCATCTCTCCAGCTAGATGTTGGACCAAGTGGAGGAAGGAAAGCCCCAGAAAGCTGCCACATTACAGCTGTGTGGGAGAATAGGAAATGCCCTAGAATGTGAAGCTAAAAAGGGCCATTGTAATCATCTTCCTCGAGTACAACCCACTCATTTTGGAAATGAGGAAATGGAGGCCCAGAGAAGTGGAGTGACTTGCCCAAGGTCACACAGCTAATTAGTAAGCTAAATCAGAATAAAGCCCCAATTTCTTGATGTGCAGTTTCTGTATTCCCTAATTTGCAAATCACTTCCATCTCATTTGCCATCACCAGCTTGTTTGTTTCTCTCTACATTACCTGGAACCAGCCCTCCTGCCTCTCAAGTCCTCTGCCATGGGGAGGAAGAGATTTTTCACATCTAGGAATTTTCTTCTTGCTCTCATCTTGTCACAAGGCTATCCACCAGAAGAATGAGTTTTAAGAAACCCTTTCTTCTTCTTTCCTTTTTGGCAGTCCCACCAAATTTCTCTCCAGAAATTCTGAGCTCTAGTCCCACCCCACCTTCTGTGGGGCCTCCAGAGTCCTGATAACCCATGACTTCCCTCTTTAGTCTGCCTTCCCCAACCCACCCTTCGTTTGCTCTCTCCCTCCTTCTGTGTAGACACTTGTCCCTCTTCTTGTCACACTGCACCTGAATTGTGCTTTCCTCCATTACCATCTGGAGGCCATGGATGACTGTGCTGTTACCCACACCTTTCAGCAGCATCCCCAGCACCAACCCAGAGGAGTGACCAGAGTACTGGGGACTCCGGGGCCCCAATGACGGAGCAGGCAGGGGAGAGGAGGGAGGGACCCGAGATGTTCACGAGACATCCTGACCTTTGTGCCTGTGGCCAGCCGATCCTGTCCTATCCCAGCTGTGTAGCATTCACCCCGGAAGTACCAGCAACTCCAGAGGTACCAGGTCCCTAGAGGATGAGCACGTCAAAGAGAGGCAGTGCCTGCGGTTCCAGACTGTGGGGAGGAAACACCCCGGATCCTCCCAGCGGAGGCTGTGCGTCCTTGTGCGTAGGAGTGGCCAGTCTCCCAACCAGGGCTCAGGAAAGCTTTGCCTAGGAGGTGGTGGCCCGAGAAGGACCGGATGACAGGAAGAATCTTGTTGGGGCTATCAAGGGTGAGGGTGCCCAGGGAAATAGTAATTCAAAAGAGGAAAGAGCATGAGCCAAGCCTGAGGCGCGAGGTTGCACGCCTGCCTGGCACTGAGACCAAATGCCTGTTGTTCTTGGCTCAAAGTGACTCTGGTCAGCCTGGTGACACAGTGGGCTGATGGATCAAGCAGAACTTAACGTGGAGGGACCAAAAGGCAAGCCACACTCCCTGGTTCAAGGCTGAAGGCTGGCTGTGTCTGGAGTCACAGTCCCTCACGCTGGTCTCCCCAAGTACTGACGCACCCACCCCAGCCACAGTTGCGCTTGGGCTCTGCTCTGACCTTGTGCTTTCTGTCCTCCCAGGGTGACCCCTGCCTGCACCTACAGCTGTCCAGATGCTGTCTCTACTTCCTTCGGCCGCTTGATCTAGTCTGGCCTCTTCCTTTAAGCTTCCAATTCTTTCCTCCTCTTCGAAGTCTCTGAACATTTTTTCCATTTTTAAAATTTGTTCTTTTTAATCATACATGATAGTAGAATGTATTTTGACACATTGTACATATATGGAGTATAACTTCCCATTCTGTGGTTGTACATGATCTGAACATTTTATAAAAGTGTAGAAGAGAAGAATCTCATACCTTCAGTCCAGGTCTGCAAAAGTTTCCAGTTTCGTAATTTTCTTTAGCTCAAACAGACTCTGATTCCAAGTACCCTCTTCGTAAAATGATGCTAAATCCAATCTCAATTATTATTGCAACTTCATGCCCTTTCCTGGGAGTTAAAGCTTCCCTATAGCTGGAAAATGGCAGAACCTCCTCTGGTTTTAAGACTACCATGGTTGCTTTGGCTTTCCTCTCCCTCCAAGCCCATGGCCTCCTGGGGAGTGGGCCACTGTGTCACTCTTGGGCTTTACAGAGCATGTGGGATATTGAGCTAGGTGGGAAGCCCAGTTCTAAGGGTCATGTCTTCCTGGGACACCACAAGAAAGATGCCATGGTCCTTCTTTCCAGGGACTCTTGCATGGCTAGGGAGTGGGGCATGGATCTCTGCTTTTCCTGGATCTAGTGGTCTCCTACTCATCTCAGGTGTTCCCCAAGCTCCTCACTCCTCCCTATGCCCCAGGGCTTTGGCATAACCTCTGTAGTGAATTTAGGCTTTCACGACAGGAAGAGGAAGCACATCCGAATCTTCAGCTTTTATCTTGCCTTAACACATTCTGTTTTTGCAAAGCAAGCATGAGGGCTTAATCCCCTTAGAAGGTAAAAGGTAGAATTCCTAGCAAAAGAGAGGAGGGAATGCAGAGACGGAAACTCATAATCAAATTAATGTGTTCATAAATTATCAAAATCATAATCTAATTTATCCTTGAAACTTTAGATTTATATAAGTTATCCCCCTAGTAAAACTCTCTCTGTTCTGGTTTCATTATCTATAAAATGCATTGATAATAATAATAATAATAATAATAATAATAATAATAATAATATAACCATCCTTGGAAGTAATAATAATTATTATTATATTAATAATAATAATAAGCTGTTATTAGTATTACTTAATAATAATAAATTATCATGACTATTATTACTTCCAAGGATTGTTATAAGAGTTAAATTTCTTAATACCTTCAAGTTAAAAAGAACAACATCTGAATCATTGTGAAGCTCTTAAAAAACATGAGCTGCTTCATTTGTTATTATCCATTGGACCATTAACATGCCGCAGGACCATAATGCTATTCTTAAGAGAATGATGCTCAGTACACACACATGATGGAAATCCCTTGCCCGCTGCAGTGCTCAACATGTTCTTGGTGATTCTAACTTGACAGAAGGAGCAAGATTTGTCCCACAGATTCCAGAGGAGAGTCTGCACCCTGAATAACTATTCCAACTATTGCTCACCATATGTCCACAACCAAAAAAAATAATTTTGGAGGGCAGGAAATGAGCACACGTGCACGACTGCGGAGAGTAGCCTGCTGAAATCGACACGTAAGACATATTTACCACCGCGGCAAATGCCTTCATGTGTTTGTAAGTAGCTATTTCTGAACATCCAAAAGGGAAGAAGAGAGAAGCCAGATTCAAATGGCATCGTGTGTTTGTTATTTTGGAGTGAGGTTATGTGGAAGGAGAGCTTCCCTCGTGCCTGGAAAACTTTAAGGGGGAGAAATGAAGTATTTAAAGGTATTTTTAATGGTCATGAAAGGCACTGGCTTAATAGGGCAGGAAACTACAGTTTTCTTTTGAGTCCCAGAAGGAAAATAACAAGTCTGTAGCTCAGCCTTCCCTGAAGAGTCATAAACTGGACTGCAAAGAGGCAGCCCCCTGAGACGCCCTCTCTGGGTCTCTGTGGCCTCTTAACTGAGGGTCTGTCTGCCTGGGTTTCCAGTGTGCTTATTAATTAGTGATCACAGCTCTCTGCTTAGGTATCAGGAACCTGCATGGGGTTTGGGGAGAAGCTCTTGTCTTCCAGTTTCAGTCTTAGGGACCTTCCTGAATGAGTTGGCCTACTTAGTTTCTGCTGGCTTCTCGACCCTTTGTGGTCAGCACCCCATCTGCCTATCCAACTCTGTCTTCTATTCCTCCCCAACTCAAACATAGACGTCTCCCATGCTAGTCCCTCCTTCCATCATCAGCCTCCCAAGCAGCAGATCCTTGTCATTGGCATTAAGTTACATCTTAGAAAGTCACCATGAATACTGAATTATTGAATACTGAGCCATTGCTCCAGGGGAAAGAAGGAGTTAGGTTCCTGCCCACCTCTGGTCACTTTTTCATTAATTAATCAATATGTAACCTTGTTTTATGTGTTGCTGTTTAAAGAGAATTTAAAAGCTGACTACTGAACACTCAGGGGTTAAGCAGGATCCAGGGATTATCAGCAGAGATGCCTGGGGGTACAGGCCCCGAGGAGGAACTTGCCCATTTGTGTTCATCTTTTCTGTTCCAGCTTGGTTGGGCCTGAAGTGCCAACTCAGAAGTCTTCCTTGCATGGTGTCTGGCCTGATAGCAAACTCCATCCATCATACTGCCTCTATTTAAAGACCTTAAAACTTCCCTTTGACATCTCTCACTCTGAAATGGGGTCATTCTTCAAAGGTACTAAGAATTTATTTTTGATCTCTTGGTCTCCAGAATGACTTAATTCTGTCTGAATAGACACATGTCTTGGAACTCTGGTGGGGCCCTCAGGCCACCATCTTAAGGACACATGCCTCCACAGATGTCATGTGGAGGTCATCAGCAGGCAGTGAGCCTGGCTTACACCAATACGAACCGCTCCGCCAATGGCCGTCCATGGAAGGCATTAAGAGACAGAGGAAGAGTCCAGAGAGAACAATTTCAAATGAGATAATAAGGATGGGGTAGGCTAAAATGGGTTTATAGGAGACTGAGCAACTCAAAGAAAACAAGACAAGAAATTTTTTATTCTCTTTTTAATCAAGAGAACGTTTAGGTGAAGACTTCAAAGATGGCACCATTTTTGTCTTCAGATTCTTACCAATTTCTGCACTGGGATCAGTGGTGGCTTCTCAAGGAGACATTTTAATGTATTTCCAAGTGAGTTCTTTTGCTTGGGTTTCATGAGTTTAATCACACGTGTGTATTAGTTGCATTATCTATTTCCAGCTGTATTTTTTTCCTTCTGCTCCATGCACCACAGTCTTGTCATCTAGATTTTTAGTGACATTCCCCTCCATTCCTCTACATCTTATTCCATGCCTCCACATTCATAAGTACATATGTATGTACTAGATTAGAAACCAAAGTCAATTATTCTCCAAATATGTGAGAAATTAGTTGTCCATAATGGCCTTGAGTAGTGCTTTCTTTGGGACCACGTTTGTGAACGTACATGGCCTGATCTTTAGCTTAAAAGGAAATACTAACAGGGGAAAAATTGGTTGCAAATCAAGATGAAAATCTCTGTGAAAGAATGATACCATCTTCATAGGGCAGTTTTAAGAATATCCTCATAAGTATTCCTAGAAAAAATTTAATCTGGGGTAAGGAGACAATTTCTGTCCATCATTGGATACAGAGAGAAACCGAAGCACAGGGACATCCTGTGACTTCTCAGACTCACATAGGGTGGCAGGATAAGGGGTAGACCTGGGACTCTTGTCTCCAAACAGCTTAGCCTGCATGTGTTTTTGTGCCACGACCAACTTCCTACCTGGAGTAAGCTCTCTTTGCCAAATCCAGACCACTAACTCTTTTCTGTCTAAAGTTTTTCACATGCTCCTCTTTAGGTGGCTTACAGACTCCATCATTCTGTGACCGGCAATGCCCCTCTTCCCAGTACCAGAGTATCCAAATAGATGGAGTCACTATGGCAGCTCTGTAAACTGAGCCTTGGTATGTGCAGTGCCTTCTGGGAAATCTGCCTGGGGATGGGCTAATGCAATTGGATTAGAGTGTATGAATCCTTTTAAGGTGTATTATCATAAATACGGTCTCGTGCTGCAGGAAACCTTTTCCCTGACAAAGTGCTTACCTCATCCTATTTCGCCCCTGGACTCTGTTTTCTTAATTTTATGCTGAAGAATCAGTGTGCCTGGGATGCATCCATCTCCCTTCACCCCTCTCTCTTTGGCTCATCTTCTCAAAGGCAGTGAGAGAGCTCTCTCCTTCCCACAGAGGCGGTGGAAAGGGGAGGAAGTACACAAACTGATTTATCTCAGCCTGTCAGTTGTTTTGAGGACATCAGGATGGAGGGTACTTACTCCTCCTCAGTCATCAGCAGGCTTGGAGCAAAAGCTCCACCCTTCATTAAAAGCACACAGAGTGGCCCCGAGGACGTCTGTCACATACTCATTTTCTGCTTTCCAACATGGCTGCAGGACAAGGTCTGGAGCCTCTGTTTCCAGGTAGCCTCCTATCAGACCTGAGCACAGAGAGAGCTGAAAGCCTGCCGTCCTCATCTGGAAGGGCACTTGATGGTATTGGTGCCATGCTGGAAAGTTTCATTTTGGGTACAAATGAGAGGCAAGCATTGCAAGTGACAGTTATAGCAAATCAGAGTACAGTGGACGGTTCCAACCTTTATTCACAGTATGTGTCATAATAAATGTCTCTTTAGGAAAGACAGCATGTGCAGAGTCAGACAGAATATTCCAGGCTGTAGCTTTGCAAAGGAGTAGGAGGAAGTGTCATGTAAAAGTGGAAAGTGGCCAGAGAACGAGATCACACTGCCAGCTGGGTGGCCCAAATGCCCTTCCTTTGTCCTCTTGGAAACTTAGCATCAGACTGGGTCCATTTTTTCTTAATGTCAGCATTAAAGACAATCAAGTTGCCTGTGCATTACTACTTGGGAGTAAAGCTGGATGAACTTCAAGTTGGTTTTCAGCATCTCAAGGATGGGAAGTTCAAGACTGATCTAGATTATGGGCTCTCAAGTCCTAATGACCAGCAGGAAACCTGGTCACATATCATATTTTAGCTTTGAGGGAGTCAAACACATAAGGATCCATGGAAAAACCTCAGGTTATCATCTAAGTGACCAGAAGAAACCGGCTTCTGGATTTTGTTCCACCGGAAGAAAAAGTGGGCTTCCCATGAGTAGGATGCATTGGATGACAGCATATACTGGCTTATCTCCCCAGTGATTTTAAAAAATCTTTTGATTCCCTTTATTCCTGAGCCAGTGAGGGTTTAGAAGCACCAAAGGGCCCCATGTTCCTGGATATTGACTCTTACAAATTTGGTAATTGGAGAGGTCTGTCAGCATCATGGACAAAAATGGTCTGACATTTCATAGTTTCAACTATCTATGTAGTTGAATTACCTCTCTTGGGTTATTTCCTGAATATGTGGTACTGAGTGTGTCCTCAAGATGATGGGGAAGAAGTGTTGCTTACGTGGAACCAAAGGGAGCACTCCTTAGAAACAGAACTAACCTTTCCTTCTCCCACAGTTAAAGAGCAGGGACTGCAAGATTTAGCAGGTGTTGATCATATCAAGAGACCCAGAGATGTCAGACAGTGGGTTTAGAGGTTCATGGTCCTTGATGGTCTGTGTCTGCTTTGGAAACCTACACCCTGCCTACAATGTTTCCCATAGTTGAGTGAGGGATTCACAACTCCTTCACCCACCACACAAGCCACAGAAGGAAGGACACACTGGTGGCTTCCCAGGGACTTCTTGCTGTTGAACTTGAATTCTAAGTAAAAGTTGAACAAACAGGGATTTTATCCATTGTATCAATTTCAGCCAGAGCGAAATTACTAGTGGAACAGGGATGGAATATCTTGAAAGGACAAGGCCCCTAAGAGGAGTGGGCAAAGTCTTTTTCATAAGGGACCAGATAGAGTGACCCCTCTGGTTTCTGTCACACCTGCTCAACTCTGCTATTATAGGGCATGGATTTGGTCCATTAGCTATGGTTTTCTGACCCCTGATTTATATGTAATATGGAAATAATACTCTAATTTTCTCATAAAAGGACTAATATCCTTCCACCATGAAAGGAGATTCCATTTTTTTTTTTTTCTTTTCTCCCCATTTGAATTTAAAGATTCTGGAAGGAGAAGGTGAGACTTTTCCAGAGTAAGGACAGCACTACAGCTTTGTATAATATTATTTTTTCTTTCACTATATGATATTTGAGCAATGTCTGCATAGACACTGAACTTTATCTCTTATAAAGCCAATGAGTATACAGGCAACTATCACAAAGATATACAAAGATGTGGGCAAGACCAGATGTATGTTTCCAGATACTTCCAGGCACTCATGAGCTCATGCACACAAGAATTCTCCCAGGAATCCATCTGACTTGATTCCCACCTTAGGTATTTCATCCAACTCATCCAATCATAGCTATGCTTAGAAAGTCCTCAGGTACCTAAACTTTTCACCTGCTTGCACATGTCTACTATTCCTTGCCGCAAAGACACCTGAATGTTGACACGAGCAGGAACAACATGGTTGTTCCCTTTCTTTTGCTACCCTGTCCCTTCCCATCTCTCTATCTCTCATCCCTACGCTGCCTTGAGTCATGGCAAAGGAGTAGCTGCTTTTCCATTTCACCCCCTGTGCACCAGGCTGAGGTCTTGACATAGAAAACTTTCCTTCTTTGGGCTCAGAGATGCAGAGGAAATTGATGGGCACACTCCAGCACAAGGTTTTCTACTTCTCTGGGCCACCTACATTGTCTACCTTTTCAGAGGGAGGCACTGGGGGGAACTGCAGAGGCCAAGATATTCATTCTGTTTCCAAACACATTTCACAGTTTACTTATGGCAGGGTACCATGAAAACCCAACTGACTTCTCTTCTGGGCTCTGCAGGTGAGCAGGACTCACAGTGGACAGGATTGTGGTGGTTTTATTTTATTCCAGAGTTCATATAAAGATTTACCCCCAATCTCCCTCTTACGATAGAAATGTAGACTTTAACGGTCTGCAAGGATGTAAACAGGTGTGAGGATGTCTTCAAATAATGCAATGTCCTTAAGTTGAGGCTGGGCCTGGGGTAGGAATATGGTAGTTTTCAAATAGAATTCTCCCCATAAGGTTAAGAGCTATTTTCTGAAGCCAAACAAACTTTGACCTAGGGGTTGATTTTCAGGTGCCATGGCAGGTGGATTCAAAATGGGCTTTTGGGTGCTGAGGGTTGGTGTTCTTCTTTGCCCTCCATGGGCCAAGAGTCTCACCCTCTGGCCTATAGCTAAGGCAGGAATGTGTGATAAAAGGGCCCCATTACTAGGAGGGGTGAGGCTTTCTGGCAGAGATGGACTTGGATCTAGCAATCTGGGTCCTGGCTCTGTGATGGAAAAGCTAAAACTACATAACTTGGTTAAGCTGGGGATAGAATGTCCTCACCATTTTGCAAGGTACACAAAGAGTGACAGCTTTATCTCTGAGCACCTTGGACGTATTAACTCCTATAATCCTTCCAAATACTTTATGAAGTAAGTGGCTCAAGGAGGTCGGTGGCTTGCCCAAGTTCACTAGGAGAAAACGTTCCCTTTCACAAGGCAAGAAGGGTTATTGGCATGGACCCCCCTCCACTCCCCCGCACACACAGGTCTTAGGTGTTGGGCAGGCTCTCCCTCCTGCCTCTGCATGATGCCAGGTTGGGCACACATTCTCACACTCAGAACCATCCATTCTGTCCATGAATGTGCCTTCCAAGAGCACACAGCTCCTCTTTCGCTGACCTTCTCACCCATGGCTGCATCCCCAGTGGCTTGGCCTGCCAGATTCCTGCCGCCCAAATAATCTAACAAGAACACACTTCACGTGTTACTGCCAGAGCTCCTGCATGGACCTGCTGATGTCCCGTTTGGAATGTCATGCAAGAGCTGGAACTGGGCCTGCCCTGCCCAGCACCGCCTCCACTGAGGCTCAACCAGAGAGAAGGACAATATGTCTTCCCTTCATTCAAATATAACATAATAGGGCAGCTTTCAGATATGGTTTCCATTTTGTGTTAGATTGTTTTCCTCTCTCAGAACCTGTTAGCTGCTGTCTATGGTGGGAGTTCAGGAAGTTCCTGTGGCTGAATGCATAAGGAGTAGTCCAGGGGTAGGGGAGAGGGTGGAGTTCCACCACTGGCCTATTGGGTGATGTCCACAAGTTGCTTTACTTCTCCAAGCCTCCTCCATTTCTTTCTTTCTCTCCCACCCCACCCGCCACATTTTTTATTGGTGCATTCTGGTTATACATATTGTTTGGCTTTGTTGTTACATATTTGCACCTGCACGCAATATAACAATATAATTTGTCCAATATCACTCCATTTTCATCTCTTTAAAAGGATGAGCGGCACAACAATACTTCTTCTGTAGGCCATTGTAAAGACAAAAGGAAACATTGCAGATGACACATGATTGGCACAGTGCCTGAGATGGTTAAGCACTTTTGCCATGACTGCTGTTCATTACTGAGGTTCAGGGAATGCGAGGTCACCGTTGGCTGATGAGGGAAGGGTGGCAATTCATGGGTTCTGATAGTCATAGAGGAAAGAAAAGAATCTCTGAAGCAGAAAAAGTCAGAGACCAAGACACAGAGCAGGTGTGGGGAGGCAGTGGGAGTTTTCTGCAGGGACTGGTGAGGGCAGCAGGGACAGGTGTGGTGGGAAGAACAGATTGGGGATTTTTTTTTTTTTTTTGAGATACAGTTTGGGTTCGTATTAGGTAGGTAATTGGGACTCATTAAAAAAGTTTCTGAACAAAATGATAATGTGGTAAAATGCCTTTTTAAATGGTATTCAGGAAAGATTAATCAGACAGGAGTGTGTAGTAAAGATATGTGGCAGAGACTCTCATGAATTCCCAAGTAAGTTTGCTTTCCTCCTGGTCCTACAATTAGACTATATTTTCTAGTCTCTCTTGCAGCAAGATAAGGCCATGTGATGAAGTCCTGACCAACTGAATGGTACTAGAAGAGATTTGTGTAATGTCCAGATCTAGCCCATATCGTGTTCCTATCTGTCACCTTCTCTATCTGCCAGTGAGAAGCAGAAGATCTGACAGAAAACTGAAAAATCCTGTGGGATGGTAGGCTACATGTTGCAAGGAGCCTGGGTCACTGAGTGACCACATGGATCAGAGTGTCCCTTTCTCTCTCCAACCAGTGGACTTTATATAAAAAATGAATATTGACCACGTGAAGTTACTGAGCAGATGGGCTTATTTGTTCCAGTAACTATCTTACTCTAACCAATACAGGTTCGAATAAAGAGAGACCAAAAGGAGAAACCAGGTGGTTTCAGTGACTCAGGTCTGAAGTGAAAAACTCAGGTTAATTGAGTAGAGGTTGAAGTGAGAATAAGTGAAACCTGTAATTGGAATCCAATGACCAGACAATGGTGGCGCCATTGGCATGAATTAAGATACTGGAAGGTGAGACGGGTCTGGGTAAAGATGGTGAAATTTATTTTCTATGTTGAGCTGATGGTATGAAAGGATTTATGCAGATAAGGATTTCTCAGCTTGGGCACGTTCACTGTTTAGGGTCCATAATTCTGGGTGTGGAGACTGGTCTTGGACTTTGTAGGAGGTTCAGCAGTGGCTCAGGGTTCTACCTACCAGCAGATCTCCTCCATCTCCTACCATGGAGCCAACCCATGATGGCGCTAAATAGTGTGAAATGTCCCTGTGGGTGGGGAAAAAAAAATCATCCCCAGTTGAAAGCTATTGGTCTAGAGGAAATTGGAGGTGCCGGTGAGTCAGAATGGCCTCACCTCTGTGTCTTTATAGCTTTGGTTACTTTTAGTTCTGCAAGGCTCAGAGTTATGCCAATTGCCAAAGGTCAGCAGCTTGCATGAGGCCACTGGAGTGTGTCCCTGGGATCTCAGGCCTCCCTCAAGCTCAAGAGAGGCCTGGGATCTCTGAGGCATGTGTGTTTGCTTCCACATATCATCAGCTGAGCCTGTAACAAAGCTTTCCAAATGGCACGAGCCAGTCTCCAGGACGGCAACTGGCAGCGTGGTTTGGGAGGATTCCCTTTTCATTTCCTATGCTTTATGATTTTTTTTCTTCTGCTTTTCAAAGAACATTTTTACAAGCTAGTATTCTATATTGCTCTGCCTGTACTCTGAGAAAAGATAAATATTTTCAATGTGTTTTCTGAGGCATATGTTCCCATTGAGAAAATGTATCCCTTATGGACGTAGCTGTTTTGACCTCATTAGCTGGGTAGATCAGAAGGAATTTGACAAACAGGGTCCTGTATACCCAGGGAGCCTCCATTAGTTGCCAGGGGAGCTGGGGGTTGGGACCACTGGGGGCACACCTTTGGGTGTCCCCAAGGGCTGCTGCAGGTAGCTGAGGGGAGCCCTGTGAACAGGTCCATCAGTGACAGAGGCTTGGGAAAATGACCTTACTCCTGATTTCCAACTCCAGGGTCCCACTTAGCAGGAATAGTGAGGAGAGACTGGAGCTTGCACCAATTCTACAGAGGCTCCAGGACACCCCAGGGAAGCTCACACACCATGCAAAACCTCCAGCAGGTAACTACGACTTCTTTCTCTCCGAAAGGCATTCTGAGGGAGGTTTCCTTGGATGGAGAGTGATCTATTTGTCACAATTTGACTAAGACTTGCCCAGTTTCAGCAAGAAAGTCTTGTATCCTTGGAAACTCTACTGGTTCTCTGCTACCTGAGAGATTTGGTCACTCTTCCCAGGTGAATGGGCCCAGGTGGCAGCTTTTTGTACTCTGAGGAAAATGGGAAAAATCTGCTGCTCCACATCCCATTCCCATTATCCTAAATATTAGACATTCAGTCCTTTTGTCTTTGGGCCACCCTATATTATATTTTGGATTTAGAATCCCAGTTTCAGACTTATTAACTGGGTGATTTCAGATAAGTCACTTAACCTCTCTGCAAGTGTTCTCATCTATGATGTTGAGCATTTCTGTTGACCTCTGCATTTGTTGTATGCATCACATTAGATTAGTGTATATAGAACACTTGGCACATGCAGGCTGCCACAGTGTAGATAGTAAGAGATGGTGATTACCATAATTAGTATCTGGTTCCCAAGACCTTTATTGATGGACAGTAGCTCCTGAGAAGGACGATCTTATAAATCACATCAGCTGACAAACAGGCTAGTGTCCATCCTTATCTTACCTGAATTCCCTGCAGTCTTTGCCCAGATGATAATGCTGTGCTTGCAGCATCATGAAACACTTTCTCTACTTGACTCTGGAGCCTCCACTCTCCTTAGTTTCCCATTCTCCTGTAATAGAGCCTCTTCAGTTCCCACCCTCTACATACTGGGGGCCTTAGGTTTTAGTCTTAGGAGTTTCTTGTTTCTGTCCACCCTCATTCCTTAGGTGATCTTAACCCACTAACCCATCTCATGACTTTTAATAACATCTTTGCATGAAAATTTCTGAAGCTTCGCCTCTGTATCTCCAACCTTTTCTCTTACATGTAGCATCAAGCACCCAATTTATTCTCACTACCAGGTATGAGAATATCCTTTGTTTCATGTCTTTGGCTGAACATAGTGTCGGACTTGTGTTTTCCTTCCATCTGTATGACTTAACTCCTTGTCCTTTCTTCCATCACCCATCCCATGAAGGCTCTTGCCGTCTCAGGCCTCCTTGCAATAAGACCTGTGTATAGGTTGGTATATCTGAGATCTAAAATCCTTAGGTGAAATTTTTGTAGACTCTCCTAGAAGCACAAAGGACTGAAGCAAGAAGAGATCCAATTCCTCTTAATAAGTAGCCAAGACCAAAAACATTAAGGTTATGTCAATTCTCTCCAGTGTCACTAGTTCAGTTGTTTCTTTTTCCTTTATTTATCTTATTTCGTTTATTTATCTTTTTAAAATTAAGATGGGATGATATGTAATTGGCTTAAGCTATACACAGGGGTTAATCAACATGAGGTGACATGGCACAACATTTCATCATCATCATCATCATCATCATCATCATTTTGCAGTTCTTTTGCAACTGACTTACTGAGAATCTTGTTATTTATGGAACAAGGTGAAGATGAAAATAATAAATGCCTCTTTATACCTATGATCTACTCTTTGGAACAGCATTAGAAATAGTAAATATTGCTTCTTTCAGGGTAAATGTAATACTTAGAAATAATTAATTGGTGATACATAATTACTGGTTTAACTTGCTGTGTCACCTAGGACAAGTTACTTGACCTCCCTGAACCACTGTTAATTGATTTGTAGAATAAAGGAGTTGTACTTTTTAATGGTTAAGGATCTTTCTCAACTTAGATTCTGTGGTCTAGAGGACCATTTGGCTATCTGACAGTTCAGAGATTTATACTAATCCCCATGCTTTTACCTGGGTAATTCTTCAGTGGCTCTCCATATACATGATTGAATGTAGTATGAGTGTATATTGTCCACAGAGAGTGGAGGTTATATGTTTGGATAATAAAAAACTGACTATGACTTAGAGATGCCATCTTTGGTCCCTGTCTTTAGACAAAACCAATCAAAATATTACCTAAACAGGTGAAGGATTGATACACTTTGAAATTCATGACAACTCTCAGAGTGTTGTGTTTTTTGGTTTTGTTTTTAAGAAATTCCTTCTGGAGATTCAACTAAATCTTTCATCCTGTCCTCCAGCCATGGTCTCCCTTACTCTCCTTGGAGATGGGTAGACACACACAGTGTAATATAGGACACTTGAAAATGAGAGTCTGCCTCAAATCTATAAAAAGCAGCCAACAAGAGGGAAAGGTAGACATCGGATAAATATGAGAAGAGAAAGAAAGAGAGAGAGAGAGAGAGAGAGAGAGAGAGAGAGAGAAACTCCAAAGTCTATCTACCTATCTGTCATCTGTGTCTCTCTCTCTGCATTCTCCTCTGAGGTGTCTGTCCCAGGGATTCGTCTCTGTCCTCAGAGGCAGAGCGATGTCAGATGCAGTCAGTCATCCGTGCTAATACTAGACACACCACCAAACAAAAACTCACACTGAAGTGTGAATTTGAGGCCATTTAACACTGTGGATTTTCCCCTCGTATAACAATTATGGAAACATGCGTGCTAATTGATGATGTGGTGCGACACCGTGGGGACCGAACAGTGTGCAGTATCCTCATAATTCTTCCTCAAGGGCTGGTGGTCAACCTGTCTAGAGGATGTCACAGCCACCCCTCATACCTGGGGGACTTCTCCCACCTGACCTTGCACTCTCGCCATTTGGAACCCATGTCTGGCTCTAGTTCATAGAACTTGAGCCTTAGTCCCCAAATGCCTACTGCTTTGTTTCTTGGTTCAGCGGGTTGCTTGTTATTTTAATGTTTTATGCTATTTTATTTTAGTTTCCTCGTTTAGTTATTTCCACTTGGATCAATGGGGGAACCTTATTGTACCAAAGAAAGCAGCTTGCACTATGACGAGGACCTCCCTCTCCCTGGTGATGTGGGGAGTGGGCTGTATTTCTCTATGAACTTCATACTTACTGGGTATCCAATGGGTATCTAAAAACACGATTTTTAAAAAAACTTAAATGAATCCTGGTTATTCTTATCAGGATACTAATCCCTTTAAAGAATCTGTCTCTAGCAATGAACTTGCTGTCTCTCCAGGACATCCAAGAGAAGGCTGACTGCTAGTCATTGCAGTTTGACGACCTGGGTATGAGTCCGGCTCTGCTCTTATAGCTAGCTGTGTCATCCGAGGAACGTGTCCACTTTGAATAGCACTTTTATCACCTGAAAAAATAGGGATACTACTGTAGCTGTTAAGAGGAGTCATGGAGGTAGTCCATGCAGAGAACTTTACCAAGGGTCCAGTACATGCTGACAACTCATCATGAGAAATGTTCGGCAGGCTGCGGTGAAGACTGGCTTTGGGGATAGCCAGGTGGTGCTGAAATTCCAATTTCAAATAATAGCTGATGTGTTACTGTGCTTGATCCTCATTCATGTCAACTCTGTGAGGATGTGCTCCAAGTCCACAACACAGAGGGCTCCCCTTCCTCATTGGCAGGGTGGTTCCAGCTGAGCCCTGGACTCCAAGAGCTCCCACTATGCCATGCCACAGGGCTTTTAACTTGAACTCTTGTCCGTGCTGATGGGAAGTGGCCAAGGTACAGTTGTTCTAAAGATAAATGTGTAAAAATGAAAGGGTGTGTTGGAGGTTTCAGGACCTATGTACATGCAAGTTACATTTTCATCTAGACTTGTGGTATTGCACCTTACATTGGGTCTGTTTTCTATTGCTAATTGCACAATACCACAGACTAGGTTAATTATAAAGAAAAGAACCCCAGCTCATGGTTCTGGAAGTTCAGTGTCAAGAGCATGCATCTGGTGATGGCTTTCTCTGCTGACACAGTTCTGAGCTGACAGGGGTGTCACATGACAGGAGACAGGGTACACACGTGGGCTTGCATGTCTCTGCTGATTGCTCTCCCGCTTCATAGAAAGCCACCAGAATTCTATCAGGGGGCTTTATCTATTCCTAACCACCTTCCAAAGTCCCTAATCAAAACACAATAAGTTAGATTTCCACCCTCCTTCTACCTCACAACGGGATTAAATTTCAATACCTCAGAAAACATACTCAGAACATATTCAAATCAGATCATAACATTTTTCCTTAAAGGTCCTTGGTTTACAAGATGTGGGCACTGAGATTATGTGTGTGCACAGAAGGGCACAAGACTTTGACCTTGAACTCTTGTCCATGCTGACAGAAAGTGACCAAGGTACAGATTGGCTTTTGGAGTCTAGACTTTCTACCTTTGCCCCAGGATTGCCCCCAAGAAAATGATCCTCTGGAGCAAATACCAATTTTTGCTGTCGTTACTGTTATTTTTATTATATGCAGAAAAGAAAAAAAGGGAGGGTAAGGAATATGAGGGAGAAGAAAGGGGAATTGAAGCATTATGATTGCTAGTGGTATTTCAAACTGATGTTAGTTACTGTTAAATTAAAATTGCAACTGGGTTTGAACTGACAATTTCCTTCCTTTAAAGTGTTCTGGTACACATGATAAATACTTAATTTAGTAGATTTAGAAATTCTCAATGACATATCATTAGTGGGCACATCCTCACAGCCACGTACTTAGAGATACGTATAAGAATGTGTAGGCGTCTCTATTGCATTTGGTACCTTTTTAATTTTTTTTTTTTTTAAATTTCCTGTCTTAGTTTGTGCTTTTGTTTATTTGTGTTGTTTGTTTAATCTCTCAAATCCAGCCACAGCCTGTTCCTTTGAACATCGGTCTTGTTCCCCCTCCACCCATACCCCCGATTCTCCTTTTGCACAATGAGGTCTCAGGGGGTATGGAGGGTGGGATAATGCAGGGCAAAAAATTAGATTATAACATTTTATAGGTTGTCAAAGCTCTAATGTCATTAGCCACCTTACTGCAAGGTAAAAACCTTTGTGATGTCATTTAACAGGTTGCCACGGGCTTGATATGAGATAAACAGAAAAAGGAGCTGAAAATACCCACAACACATCTGTGTCCCCACCCCGAGTGCCCATCACCACCCATGGACATTCCCTTCCTGCTTATTAGCTCCTGAAGGGCAGTTTTAATATAAAATATATATAAAGTCTTCCCAAATCAGAAAGGTCTCCAAGTCTCCAATTTAATTGGATTGGAAAATGCTAACTAATTGGCATCAAAATTTGATTTGTGGGAGAAACCTCCTTTTTGTTGGAAACACAACGGTGTGTCTGGGAATGCAAGCCCGGTCCTTCAAAAATCATCTGTGGGTGCCGCTGAGGAATCAATTAAAGTTGATTTGGTATATCTGCGTTTGACAAATATAAAGAAATCTCTGATTAGGGGAGAAGAAAAGGAGCATTCCCTTTCTTGCTCTCTCTTTCTCCCTCTTTCTTCTGCCTCTTCCTCTCTTCTCCTCATTTCCCTTTAAAGGCAGTAGGTGTCAGAAGGGGGTGGGTAGTGATATGCAAAACACGGCCTCCATAACCAAAGTAGCCTGCAAAATTAGGTGTCAGCATGCAAAGCTTATTGATGTATGAATGCCGAAAATGAAAGGCGGCAGTAGACAGCCGGGGCTAAAGGTGAGACAGGCACAGCTAGAGCAGCTGTAGATCCACGTCAAGGTGTTGCTATATGAGCTCGGGTTTTTTCTGGAGGGCCACAGCCTAACAAGGTAAGCCTGGCCATGAAATGATGGAACAATACAATCTAGGCACACACAGTGTGAATACCAAATAAATTGACATGGTGTCTCTCCACATTCCCCCCCCCACTCCTGCACCGCTACCCCCTTCAAAGTCTGCCTGTGTATTCATTAATAAATTCATATTCTGAGTTTTCAATAAAAGAAGAAAATGCAGTGTAAACTGGAGTTACTTAGTGACACCCAGCTCATTGCTTTTTATTGTTGCTTGCAGCTACGAAGACTTCACAGTGCACTAGTAGAATTTATTACTGTCTGTCTCTGTGGCAAGTTGGCGAAGTGCGCCTTTTGAAGAAAATTGACCCACACTTCATGAATATGATGAAAAATGCCAATAACACTACAAAGACGAAGCTCTTGACATTACTCTGCAAAGAGCTAAAAGACAGTAATGAAAGTATTGCAATTACAAATCATTACCTCCTCTCTAGCCAATCAGTGGCCTCCCTCCTCTTTTTTTTTTTTTTTTTTTGGGACCACCTTCCAGCTTTGCGGCTGCCCCAGGTGCTGTTTCGCGTGGCATGATGGGAAGTGGAGGGCATGCAATGGCTCCAGCTGACTTCTCAAAGAAGGAGGCAAGAGGCAGAGAACCAAAGATGGGAGGGACTGTGAGAAAAGTGGAAATGAGCCCCTGGAAGAAGGAGGGAGGGAAATAGAAGTTCTTACAAGCCAGGGGTCAGAAGGTCATGACCTCACTGTGAGGCCTTCCTCCACATGAAAAGTGGAATTAAGAAGACCCCATCTATTTCTTTGCTGAAACTCTCCTCTATTGGCTGGGCCTCTTTTAGTCTGCCGTAAGGGAAAGCAATCTTTAATCTCTTGTCTCTTATTATTTGTTAGAAATCCAACTCAGACATAAGCAAATAAATTATATATATATAAAAAAAGTGTGTGTGTGTGTGTGTGTGTGTGTGTGTGTGTTTAACATAAGAAGCTGGCCTATTTTCTTACCCTAAAAAGTAACGTGAAAGAGGCAAAACAAGAAGAGAGGGAGAGAAACTAACTTTAGGCTTTAACTTTAGACTTCTCATGTACCTTAACAATGGAAGCTCTTGTCCTTGGTGTTTGACAGTTTCCTGACATGTCCTTCTGTTGCCTTAGTGGTCTTTAAAGTCTCGGTTTGCTTTCTTCTTCACTTATTATTTTTTTTTAATATTTATTTTTTAGTTGTAGTTGGACACAATACCTTTATTTCACTTATTTATTGTTATGTGGTGCTGAGGGTCTGGCATGTGCGAGGCGAGCGCTATACTGCTGAGCCACAATCCCAGCCCTCTTCTTCACTTATTTGACTTATGCAGAGGAGGTGCATGAGTAGATGCATTTCCTGACTTCTAAACACCCCTATTCCTAAAGGAGAATAATGGCTCATCTTACCCGGATGGATGGCGGAGTTATCTTCTTCTGCTTCTGTGATAGACCTATTAAGAATTTTAACTTACAGAGAATGTAGGGTGTCACATAGAATCAGGGAAGAGTTTACGAAGAAAAGAAAGGGACAGTTCCAGAGGGCTGCCTTGGGGAAAGGAGGAACAGAAGGACAGACACAGAGCCATAGGTATTTGACTTTGAGGTGGTACTCCTGCTTCCAGTCCCCTCCCCCATCTCCTGATTAGAGATGGTGCTGGAAGTGAACTCATTGGAAATTTGGTTTGATGTTATAATACTGCATTAAAAAGGCACATTCTTATAGGACAGAGAAGAGGCTGTTAGCCATTTACACCTCAGTATTCAGTTGTTACATCAGATTTGTTTTCTTTCTGTAATCTAGCTAAACATTTGAATGGCCAGAGGACACAGGGAATTCAGGCAACATTAATGTAGGGAGAGGTGAAAAGTAAATCTAGGTGGGCCTGGCTGGTATGGGATTTTGAAGACCTTGGAGGAATTGAGTTTGGGGTAAAAGAGAAACAGATGGCAGAAAGTCTATCTATGTGAGAAGGTGCAGTTGGGGTCAACACAACTTGACCCATTTCAGGATGTTGCTCAATGCTAGTCTTTGACCAGAACATGAAGAGAAACCTCACTTTCCCTTCCTCCTTTTTCCTATATTGCTTATTACATTGCCCTTTTCCTAACCCATAATTTGGGTTAACTGTAACATTGTCATGAACCAGGTTTGTGATTAGGTACAGGGATCAAAGTAACACACACACACACACACACACACACACACACACACATACACACAGAGCATGATTTATATGCCAAGATGCATTACAGTTTTCAGAAACCCAATATATTAATTGCAATTCACACTTCAAGCAAGGGACTGATACTGTGACCCACGGAGGCTAAATGGTTATGCGTGGGTAATAGTTGGCCTGGCTTGCTAGATCTCATGGAAATGGGGAATAACCAGGGCCATTTGACCCATTGTCTTTCCTTTAGGCAAGAAAATACATACCAATGACACTGAACTTCTATAGGTTTTATTTCTTCTTTTTAATAATCTCTTACATCTATTAACTCATTTGCTGATCTTCTCACTGAGAACATCCAGGTCTCATAGGTACTGCTTGTGGAATACAATGTCAACTAAGAACCTGCTGCAGGGATGAGACTAGCTAGCAGGGACATCACCATACCTCTCAACTGTATTTATACTATCCATTATTAATAGAATAAATAGTCATCCTCCATTGTGCCTCAGAATCTTTCTCACACTGTATTCCAGGGAACTCCTATTAATGGATCAAGTTGCCATGTCCGAGTGGATTTATTTGCCATTCTTGGGTTTTACCAGTTAATTGAATCTCAATATCCTCAGCAAAATATTCTTTCGAAGAGTAGTAATTGGCCAGGGCATCTCCAAAAGGGGAATCAAGTCTGAGTGGTCAAACAAGTAACATAAGGCAAATATTTCCATGTGTTCATTCCTTCATTCCACATAAACACAGTGAGTCTCTATTATTTGTTTGAACCTCTTCTGGGTCATATGGACACATGAGTGAATCTTTCGAAGACTTGACTATAAAGCAGGACCTGAGAACTGATACACAGCTGGAAATTGGCCTACCAAAGAACAGGGTCATCCAGATGGAAGATAAAATTTGAAGAACCCACCATTCTCTGTAGGGAAGCATCACTGGGTAAAGATCCTACATAAGCACATACAAGATAACACTGGGGCTCCTCACTAGAATCTGGATTAGAACTGCATGAAAGCTTTACTTTACACTTAAAAATAACACTTGCAATAAACAATTAGCTAGAAAAAGACATAAATGAATATGAGAGTAGCAAGTATTAAAAAACAGAGCCTGATATTCATACATAAATAGGAATAGGATAAAATTTTTTATCTACAAATATGTATGCCACTATATTTGTCCAACTATCAAAAGACTTTGCATGTACTTTTCTACCTTCTGTCTGAGTGAGACTATGCCAAATTCTCTTTATTGTAGAAATCCAAGTGGTAGAATGAGGCTAGAAATGGAAGCTGAATGGGCTGCTTAAGGAATAGGACTCTATGGGTCCAGTTGAGGACCTGGCACAAAGTTGGTGTTCACTAGATGATGACTGAATCAAAAATGTTCAGAGGCTCAAAGAAAATTGGAGTTACTTGACACAGGGTTGGTTTATAAATTTAGTCTATTTGTCTTCAAAAAGCTCAGCATAAGCCAGGTATAGTGGTGCATGCCTGTAATTCCAGCAGCTCGGGAGGCTGAGGACCTCAAATTCAAAGCCAGCCTTGGCAAAAGCGAGGTGCTAACTAACTCAGTGAGACCCCATCTCTAAATAAAATACAAAATGGGGCTGGGGATATGACTCAATGGTGGAGTGCTCCTGAGTTTAATCCCAGCCCTGTCCCCCACCCTCCAAAAAAATCCCAGCATAGCCTCTGGTAAACATTCAGAGGAGGTTTGATAAATGCAAATTAGGTGGCATTGGAGAACTTGGGTGAAAGAACAAGGAACGATAACTCTGTGTTACCAACCATGTCTCATTGGCAGACATAGTTCCATAGTTATATAGATAAGCCTGCTCATAGAGATAGGCTTCTTTCATCTTTGCCTTTCACTTACTGACCTCGCAGGTGAAGTGGGCTACCCCCTTGTTAAGATGCCGTAGCAAATATGGTGTGAGAATTTCAGTGGTTAACCACTCTAGAAGTTTACTTCTTACTCATAAAACAATAGTTTTCCTGGTTTGGGGGACAGTTTCCTCCATGTGGGATTTGATTTTTTTGTCTTTTGGTCTTGCCATTCTTTCAGGTCTTGAAACCCAAATGCCACATTCCATTGATAAGAACCCCTTTCAAACCACATCTGATAAAGGTGAGGGTCAGGGTGGGACTGGACACCAACTTCCTAGAGAGAACCATGCAGGATGGATGCAGAGAAGGGATGCTGGGAGACCACCAGACATCTTGCACATGTCGGCAGGTGGGCCTCAAGTGGAATGTTCAACTAGTTCGAGCTTCCCTCCCCTCTGCCACAGATTGCATGTCACCATTAGTCACCCTTTGGGCTTATTATGCCTACAGATGCTCACTTAAAATTCAGAAATGTGAAAAAGCAATAACACATTCAAGTTAAGGAAGGTGGAGAGAGAAGGCGGCACCCTTTGCTGCATCATGGAGGAAAAACAATAATGAGATGACAGACTTTAGAATCTCATTCTTGATGTCCAGGCCCCATGTTGTGTGAGTGTCAAAAGAGTAGTGTGTCCTCAGGAGCTATTCATGAGAAGCCTTTCCTTCCAGGGCCATCAGGTAGGTGCTATTGATAAAGCAATCGACAATATTCCAAGGAACATCCATGCTATTACCAGTCTTTCTTGGTGTAGATCCAGCACTTATCAAAGTTTCTTGGATCTGGAGGCAGCAATATGTTCCCATCTGCATGCATCATTTGTCCTAACACCATTGTCCCCAACCTCTGGATATTAAAGGCTCAATTTAGGAGAGATACCGGGGTGGGGGGGGCATCTATGAAACACGTGATCAGCGGGCTCTGATGTGACCAGTACTACATGTAGCAGAAATAATAGTATTGAAGTAAAAGCCATCAGCAAGGATGGGGTCGAAAGTAGAGCTCATTTTAACCTAAAACAATCATCTCCACTCTTCCTTGTGGTCTCTTGGTCAAATTAATCCGTGTGAAAGTGTCATTCAAAAGCTATGGAGACAGCTTGTTTTTTGGCATTGGGGTACTTACATGGCTTCATTAGCTTTACATACTTCTTGAGCTGAATTTGCTGTAAAAATTCTGATTGGCTTCTGCCAAGGCTGGCAGCCTTTTTATGAGTGGGCCAAGTGGGTTACCTTGCTTCTAAGGGCTGGGGGTGGGCGTCAAGCTCAGGAGGGAGCCTGTTTTATTGTGCTCCAAGCACCAGACTTCTTGGTGGAAATAAACACCCAGATTATTGAAAGAATGTAGAGACTTGTTGGCAGTTCTGGGTCAACGTAAGTCAGTAGTCATATATATATTTTTTTCTATTTGGAATTACACTGGGGAGAGAGACTGGCCTCAGGTGCTGGGCAAACAGGCTACATCTCCTTGTTACTTCCCCATAGAAATTTGAATGGGATTGTATGCACAGAGTCTAATATTTCAGGCTGTTTACTTGCTTTGTAAGTGATGCAGTTTCCCCTCCAGTTTTGCATTTGCACTAAACGAGATGACCATGATGTCTTGGCTAATGCCTTTTAATATCTAAGCCTTGGATGTCTACTGCTTGGTTAATAGCAGGGGAAAAGCTCTGGTGACTCACCTTGACCTCGGAAGAAAAAAAAAAAAACATCCTTTTAATAATCTGGGAGTTTATTTGGATCGAAGGCATACTGCATGTTACACAATCTTCTTGTAGAGCCACGCAGGTCACAAACCGGCACCCTTGTTTTTTATGAAGTCAGCAAAGATGTATAGGGGCCAGGCTTGCTGCTTCTCTGAGAGCCTTCAAATTCATCTTTAATATGTAACCAACTAGCCGAGCAGAAACCCTCAGTAAGTTTAATGGACTTTGCTCAGACAACTTTTCTAAATGTATAACCTTGGTTGCAATTAAAGGTACCTCTTCCAAATGTCTTCAGAGAAGAGCACCCGCCTATTTTGGAGCCACCCCACAGTCTCTCAAATCTTATCACTTTAAACTTCCCCCATAATGAATTGGAAACTACCTGAGGGTAGGGATAGTTCATTGATCAAAACTGAACAGGGTGGGGTCAGATTCATCGAATAAACAAAATGAGAAGGCTTACCAGCTGCTGAAGTTTTTTAATTCTGACCTCCAGATGTTAGGCAGTATCTGGAAACATTTTGGGGAGGGATGCTACAGGTGCCTAGGAGGTAGAGGCCAGGGATGCTGCTAACATCTGAGAGTGCACAAGCCCAGTCCCTACAATAAGAGGTATCTGGTTCAAAATATCAGTAGTACCGAGGTAGAGAAAATTTGGTCATATGCATCCCATAATACCACATGTTTAGAAGACAGCTGTTGGTCTTTGGAAGATTCATTTAGCAAATAGTCGCTAAAATTTTTTCATGTTGAAATTCAACAAAAGCATTGCTCAGAAAGTCCTCTGACATTCTCTTTGTCCTTATCCCTTCTCAACCTTGCCCTCTCCTCCCAATCTCTCCCCATTTCCCAACATCCACAAGGGCAGAACAAAACAAACAAACAAACACCAAAAAAAATGATAGCATATTGCAAAAGGGAATGACTGGAGTCAAAAGTACAGCTCTTTATAGCTACTAATTTAATCACAGCCATATCTTTTCTGGACCATTTCTTCTGAAGATAAATATGTTTATGCTTCAAGTGCTGCCCTGCACAGCTTGGGAAGCCCTTTGGAGATGGCATTGAAGGTAAAGAAACACATTCACAGGATGTTTACTCTAATGGTGCACTCAAAAGCATTTGGGATTTTTAAACATATGCTTCCAGCATCTTTCTCCCCTCTATCTTCACATTGCTGCTAAATTGTGGAAAAGCTGTAAATAGAAATAATGGACTCAGTTTATTTTTAATTAGAAGGCTGCTGCTTATAGCAGCAATCGTGACACCACCAAGCATGTCTTCCTTTCATTTGGAAGCAAAGAATGAAGAATTCCTAGGGTTTTGAACTTGAGCCAGGTTCCCTGAGTCTGCTGGTCTCTGAGCCCCAGCAAATCCAATGCCTTTCAGTGGCATGTGGCCATAGGATGATTCTCTGCATCACTTAATAAAATCTTTACATGAAGCAGGAAATGCTACTGCTCTACCAAGTTGAAAATAAGAGACATTTTAAGGTGCCAGTCTGTCTTTTTTTTTAAAAAAAAAAATTCTTTGTATTTATTCATTGATTCAATTGAATGAAAAAAAATCATACTTAAATTTTTGTCTTTTCAGGGACATTTTTGATAAATTTTTAGGCATGTTAATGGAAGTAATGTCATCATGTTTCCTACTATCACTCAAATAAATTTATTCTGGAAATATAACATTTATTGATAGATATCTGAGGCTCAGTTTTTCCCCCCCAATTGTACGATGATGTGAATGAGAACAAACCTAGTATCCTATTGTTAAAGGGGGCCCTGGATTATCAGGGATCTTCATGGATGTTGTCTCAACCTCCTAAACTAAAGTAAAAAACAAAATGGTCTTGCAGGTGATGAAATTCCCTGGAAATGGGTTAGAAGGAACCACATGAAGACCTATCTCTAAGCCCAAATGTTGTGATTTATGGAACACCACTTGCTTTCAAAGACATGTCTCTCTTTTCCCCTGATGTTTGCACTTTCACCCACTGGGTTAACATTTCCTCTTCTGCAATGGATGCAAAGTGTAAAGTGTAATGATCTTTGGAGAGTAAACTTACTCTGGTACCATTCATACTCTTTTAAGAATGTCTGAGAAGAGAGTTTGATGGAACATGAGAACCAGTGTGTTTAGTGATGCCTAATTAAGCTTAAATGGATGTGCTGGGAGGGAAATGGGTTCAGAGGAAAGGGGTGTTGAGAGATGGTTTAGATCTGCACTGTGCAACACGTGGCACATGTGGCTATGAAGTTCTTGAATGTGACTAGCTGAATTGGGATGCAATGTCAGAACAAAATAGCATGTTAGGTTTCAAAGCAGTATAAAAAATGTAAAAGATCTAATAAACAATATTTTATACTGATTACATATGGAAATGGCTATTTGGGAACCTATTGCCTTAAATATATCATACCATTAATGTTATTTATTTCATTTTGCTTTCTTAATGTGGTTATCACAGCCCTTAAACTTATATATGTGGCTTACATTTGTGACCTGCCTTATATTTCTACTGTCATGCTGCTTTAGAGTGCTGTCTAGGAGTGATCGGGACCTCTAGAATGTATTGCCATGGCTTACAGGTAAAAGTTATAAATTTGCTACTCTTTACTTTAACCCAAACTCTGATGTACGCTCAAGCTCCAGGACGAGTAAATGCCAGTGTCACAAAAGCACTCCTGAACAGGGTGTAGAAACTTAGATAAACTGAGCTGTAAGGGGACCAGTGGATAGATTTTATTGGATCTCTGAAAACTCTAACATTAATTGGAAAGTCTTCTTGCATGTGAATTCCACAGAGCAGAAATTTCTTGACTTTCTTCACATGTTCCAGTGGTTTCCACTGTGACATGTACCTCTAGGGACCATGACTCCATGAACTTGAATGGGGACAAGTGCTTCTGCCCAGAGTTGGGCAGGGCATTGTGGTGAGGTAGCCTAGACCCCAAACAGTGTAAGAACACAGGACTCTCAACTGAGCCTATCTCTGTTTTGGCCTTTAATTCTTGATGGCTTCCTGTTGCCTTCAGAATAAAGTCACATTTCCCAGGATGACATTTAAGATTGTTGTATATGAATACTTTTCTAGTTCTATATCTATGTATCTTCTAGCCATAAAAGTCTACTCAATGTTCTCAGAGTCTAACTTCCATTTTTTGGGGGGAATGGTACTGAGGCTTAAACTCGGGGACACTTGATCATTCCCAGCCCTAATTTGTATTTTATTTAGAGATAGGGTCTCACTGAGTTGCTTAGGACCTCGATTTTGCTGAGTCTGGCTCTGAACTCATAAGCCTCCTGTCTCAGCCTCCAGAGCTGCTGGGACTAACTTCCATTTTAAATGGAAATGTCCTTCCCTCATTTTGAAATTTGAAATTCTTATCACCTTCGCCCATCTAAATTCTACTCAACATTAAACTAAATTATAAGACAAGACGAGGGAGAACATATTTGCTTATTTCTTACAGGATTAATATATCAAACAAGCAGACCTCCCAGAATCAGTAATAAAATGATATAAAATATAATGGAAATAAAATATGCAAATGATAACAATAAAAATTTGAGGAATACTAAGCAGTAACTAGTAAACATGAGGATACTCCATCAATAAAAACATTGTATTTAAATTTTAATGTGCCAGATATTTTTTGAAATCCTTCACATAGGCTAATCATTTAATCTCATTATTCACCCATTAATAAATAAATTAAAATAAAAATTATAAAAAATTTCACTCTTGGTGCTGGCAGGGAGAATGGGTATTCTCATATAGAATTGTGGGGGGTGTTGTACATTGTGCAAACTTTTAGAAATGTAATTATATACTTTCTAATCAGAAGGGTTAAAGACATGAACCTGTGACTAGAAACCACCCTTTGTCCTCTATAAATATTTGAAAAAAGTTTATAAAAATATAGATAGCCTGTATTGTATCCAGTTTGATGCCAAGATGGAGCAGGGCCAATAATAACAAGTGCAGTTGAATGAGATTTTCTTGGAACAACTTTGGGAAGAAATGTGGCCAGTAAATTCTTTGAAGATTTAAGGGTCTTGAATAGAGATGATTAGAAATGGTCTAATCACATCTGAAAAATGAAACTTAGGGGCAGTAGTAAAGATTAACCCATCTACTTTAGCCTCCTTGGAAGATGAAATAATCCTTGATAAAATGGGAGAAGAGGTTGAAAGCCTTTTGCACATGACATTAGTAGGTGATCAGGAAAGGTAATGTGTGTCCAGATATATCACACTACCTCCTGCAGTATTCCCATGTAGGAACAACAGTAATAAGAAAAGATCACAAGAATCATGTACTACTTTATATAACTTGAGAATTTACACAAAAAGAAATGTAAACTACAAGAAATAATTATCAGGAATGAAGTTCGCTTGATTATTGATCTACCCATAATTTTTTTTGTCTCCACCCTTAAAGACAAGGGATTGATTGGTTAACTAGGGAAGCAATCACACTTCCAAAGTATCAACTGGATGCCACTGTAAACTTGGAGTGATTATTTCTTTAAAAGTGATTGTTGAGTTGGAAGCACAGGTTGTGACTACAGCCCTCAGCAATAGAGTTGACTGGTGGCAGCCACAGGCACAATTGGCCTCCTTGATCTGTGGATCCTGGTTTAACCCCTGAATGCCCAGCTGGTTTTCAGTAGATGTGCAAAGGGATTTGACATGCCTTTTTTTTTTTTTTTTTTTGGTATGCTTCCTGTGGGATCACTCAAATCACTCAATTAATTATAATTATCTTGCCCTACAGAGCATGGCCACTGGCAGATAAGGGGGTATGGCCCTCCAGGGGTTTTGTTTCAAACCTTAGCTTACTGAGGACAAGTCAATCAATAGATTCTCTTCCTCAATATTTAATCAGATGGCAGAAACTTCCATGTCACAGGATCTCAACCTTCACTAGAGAGACACTGAGTCTTTGTCCTCCATCAGAAAGAAGAAAAACAGACTATGTTTGCAGATGAAGAATAAGCAGGATTGATATTTCCACTACTGTCAAAGATCTAGACCTGTTCTTTCTCCAACAAGGGCCAGGATATCTCTCAGGGATTTTTTTTTTTTAACAAAGTATTCAACTCAGGGACACCTTAACATTGAGCTACATCACTAACCCTTTTTATTTTATTTTGAGACGGTCTTACTAAGTTGCCTAGGCTGACCTTGACCCTGTCAATCCTCCTGCCTCAATCTCCCAGGTAGTTGAGATGATAGGCATGTGCCCCTGAGCCTGGCTCTCAGGGCTATTTTGAATGTGCAAAATCTTCCATTTCAGAGGCAGGAAACTTGCTCATAGCATGTTCTTGGGTGCAAGTTTTTTCTTGAGGAAGAGCACTGATGGGTGAGATAAAGTAGGATGAAAAGAATGAAGAGGAGGAGGAGGAAGAAACTAAGAAGATAGTGATGATAGCTATGATGCTGACCACTTTAGCTGAGAACCTCCCCTGAGGATTTTGAAGTACCTTTTGAGCAGGTGCTGAGCTCAAGGTAAAAAGTAAATCCTCTCTCCCTCAGGCCTAATCCTCTAACACTTCACAAGGAAAAGCCTGCAGAATATCAGGGATGTCCCCCAAAGAGTCAATTCACCTGTGTTCAAAGGTGGACGAGAAGTCCTTTAGTAGTGGCAAGTGGAGAGCTCCTTTTTCTCTTTCTTTAAACTCTCCAAGATTTCAAACGCATCATCTTGTTGGACATAGGAGTAGTTTTAGCTCTGGGCTTTTGTTGAAGACCATCTCTTAGGCTTGAGCTGTCCAGAAGAATTTCATTTTAAATATAGAGACTATTTAGCTTGTAATATAAGGACCAATGTGTACTTTTGAGCACTGACTATACTTTGTACCCAGTGCCAGATGCTGTCTAGAATATTTAAAAAAATGTGCAAAATCCTTGACCTCAACTGATTTACTATTTTATTAGCTGGTATTTTCCTACAAAGATAAGCACTTCAGTCATTTAATTACGTGTGTTTTTAGGATCCATTCATAAATGCTTATGAATTGTTAGGTCCTGGGCTAGATAGGCAGTAAGATTCTAATATTAAATAAGATAGTTTTAACTTTGAAGAGACTACAGAGAGAATAAATATTAAACTGTATTGCATGCACTATGAGACCATCAAAATTCAGAAGATTGAGATCACAATAGACTACACAAATCTGTGGGGGATCAGAGCAGACTCCAGATAAATTGCACTTGAGTGGTCTGATATCAATGTGCACTTGTTCATTTATTCAATGAACATTTGGGAAATAGTACATTGTGTTTGAGGTAGAAGATGATCCCTGGTTGATATGTCAATGGCCATAGAGAAAGGGTAATTTCAAAAGAGGGGACACATGAGTAGCAGGTGAGATCTCAACTAGGACTGTGTATGTTGGAACTAGAGGGAAACCTGACTCATGTCCTTACTTTACAGATGAAGAAACTGAGGCAAGCAAGAGGGAAAGGACTCAAATCCTGACCTGGCAACAGCAACCTGTGGCCAGGTGCCAAGACTTCTCACTGCCTTTATATCTTTATCTAGAGGATGGAGTACTGTGCTCTCTGAGACAGATAAAAGCTCAGGGCCTTCAGGGCAGAAACCTAATGTGGTCCATTGTGGATTATTGAAAGTGATCGCTGCTGGGAACATGTCAAAGTGTTGATGAAGATGTAGAGGAAAAGTAGAAGGAAAAGAAGAAAGGAAAGTAGAAAGGGGAAGAAATGGAGGAAAAGATGCTAATCCTGGGCTAGACCTCTACCGAACTCATTATGTGAGCTGTCTTCTTTAATCATCATGCCAATCCCCCAAGTAGGCATTGCTCTCATTTTACACGAGGGTCTTGAGGCTCAGAATAGTTGCGTATCTTGTTTAAGCTTGCACACCCAAGTGGTAGGACCACGAATCAAACCCACACTTATCAGATTTCTAAGTTTGTGCTCTTACCATTGACTGTAAAGAGAAAAGTACCCAGACAGCCTTCAGCTCTGACTCCTAACTTCTTCTTTATCAATGCCAATGTGATACTAATCTACCCAGCCTGATATTTTTTGGAGGGGTTGGGTTTGGGGGTGCGAACATGCTGAGCATCTGGTTTTTCATTTGCAATATCACTTAATCTTCACCTCACTTTTACATTCTGATCATTCAAATTTTTAGGACAGGAATCTGAGAAACCTGGAAAGTTCAAATAAATGGACTAGGTCGCCTAGCTTGTAAAACACAGAATTCAAACCAGATTATTTCAATTCTAAGTTCATGTTGTTTCCCTTATATTATGGGTCCCTGAACCACAAAAGGATGGATCCTTTGCAGTTAGTTGAGAGCCAACGTACCTGTGTACCATTTACAGTTTGGGAAGGAGTCTTGAACCTAAGAATTGTATAAGATTTGTTTCCTTGTCTGCATCTGAATTTCTTCCCTTCTGTCCTAGAGCAGTTTTTTGGGGGATGGATCTGACCAGTTATTCAAGATGCCCAGGCTCCAGATGTCCTGCTGTGAAGTCAACTTTGCAGGGATGTCTAGGCCTGAAATCTTGTGTACATGATATCCTCCCTTTGTAGAGAAAGATATTAGGAAAAGACAACTATCTACAGGGAAAAAATAGGACAGGCACCTCCATTATCATATGATGACCATCTGCTTCAGGAGTCAGAGCTACTAATTGGTCTCTCACCTTCAATATACAAAAAAAAAAAAAAATGCACCTTCAACTTGGGGTCATTGTGTAGTTCACACATCAAAATTTACATTAAATGCAACTTCAAGTTGTGGCATGGACCACAACTACTTTTTTTTTTTTTCTTCCTTCCTTTCTTCTTTCTATTTTTTCCTACTCTTGTGGAAATGGTAACGACTGCCAGGAAGGCACAGAGAAAGCTTGTGTGACAGATGGAGGAATTTCTGAGGCCAGGGAAATCTGTAATTTATATATCTTAGGGTTAATATAAAGCACACTCCACAGATCTTGGACTGCAGTACTTGGGGAGGCTGATCAGTGAGTTGCTCAATGTGGACTGTCATAGTTTTGGGATTTCAGGACAAAACCTTGTCCTCATGAAACTTACAATTTTCTAAATCTTTACCTCCTTATGCGAGGATGAGCTCTGAAATATAGTCTTAACTTATCGTTAGGCAAGTTAAGTACTACTCACTTAGAATGATTTCAGGGTGGCTTAGAGACTCTTCTAGTCCCCCTCTTCCCCAACAAACAAAAAACCATTTTGTTAATTTGTTACAGTGCCTGAAAGATGTCCTGCTGATGGGCTTAGCATTTTGAATTTAGAAATAATCTTTTAGTAACGTGCAAATATTTTCCATGAGAACCTCAATGTGTACTTGTTTCCTTTTTGTTACAAACATGGATATCTGAGAACAAAACTGTGGGCAGTGCAGACCACACAGAAGGGGGTTTTGTAGAGGTTGACAATGATATAGCATTATCCAGTTAGTATTATGTGTCTTCTCTGTGGCAATGCTGTAGAGACCTAATTTCACTTAGAAAAAGACCCAGAAGGGAGGGACTGGTGTACGTGGTGAAGACACCATCTTGTTTCTGCTATCAGGAGGGTCCATAAGCACTCTCTGTTACCTGCCATCGTTCTCTGACTATGTACAGGGAACTGGGGTCCTGTTTACTGTGGCCAGCTGATTACCCTAGGGAGAGTGTATTCTTTGCCCCACAGAGCCACCATCCTTATGGAAAATCCTTTGCTACTTGTTTGTTCAATTTTATGTAGTTGAACCAGCAGGGAGGAGAGTAGTTTCAGAAAGGAAAATTCTTCCAATACATTACTAGGAGAATGAGCAAAACACTTGATCAACTCCATGATTCTTCTCTTCTGAATTTCTCCAAATGACTTATGAACAGTGACCTAATTAATCCATAGACTCTGATCTTACTGTCATGTCCAACTGAAATATCTTCCAGCGCCTTCCATGTCAAAAACAAAACTCATGCTATCCATGAAGTGCTTCCTTTCCACTATTATCAAGATGGTCCCCTCTTATGGTTCTTATCATTTTCTTAGATTCATTATTTGATTGCTCTGCAGGATTAGATATCAAGTTCACAGGCATTCTTTGTATGTATAACTAAAGTGTAAGTCCCTTAAGGAGGGGGATGGTGTCTTAATCTCCATATTTAACGAATTAAATGGCAACCTAGCACCTTTTTTTTTTTTTTTTGATTGAATTAAATTGAGTTGACTTATTTATCTGCAATTCAGGGGCAATATCAACTTGCCTTCCTTGAGTTAGAATAAACAGTGCCAAAGGATATAAGAGAAATATTAAAGTTGATCAGGGCTTCAGTAGAATTGTTCCACTAGAAACCATAAATTCCCTGCACAGGTTGAATGAAGAGCATGCTTTGAATACATAACCCTGGATCACTGTGAGCAAGTGGGTGAAAAAAGGTGAAGAGTGATTTAGAGGAAAGGAAGAGAAAATTAAAGAAGATAAGGAAACCTGGAGACTATATTTTGAGACTATAACCAAGAGGACAGTTCATCATCATGGGTTTCCAGGGCCAGTGTTTTGTAGGAAAGTGTGGCTTAGAGAAAAAACACTAGGGTAGAGGAGTTGTTCATCTCCTGATGTATGAACTCCCGGAAACCACCAGGACAGACACAAAGGAACAGTTCTGGATCTGAAGACACACAGCTGTGGAAATGAGAAGAATTTGCTTGGAGACCTCACACCTAGAGACTAAAAAACATGGTGTATACTTTGAGCAAAAGGTTGTGCTGAACCAGACAGGATGCATTTGTTACTCACAGAGCTCACCTTTGACTCCTTCCCCCATCCAGGAAGAAGAAGGCCTTCCACAGGGTAAGCAACGTCCAGGGGATGGCAGAGAAATGCTACTGGAGAGAGTCTGGTTAGCCAGTGGCTGGAGTGAGCTGCCGCCATCTTCTCCTGTTTGGACTGGAGCCCATCCACCCCTGGGGGCAGATTACATTTTGGATAAAGGCAAGATTGGGCTCTGGAGGTAAAAGGATAAGTGGAGAACAAACTTTACCCCTCCATTTCCCAAAGCATTTCCTAAACATTTGAGAGTGAGCTAGCGTTTTGGGGTGTATCATGTAGGTTCTTTCTTTTGGGCTTGTCGGTTATTTTTCACTACCCTGAAGTTTGCTTACTTCTGAAAATAAGTAATTTTCCCCTGCTAGAGGGGAAAATGGTTTGAACTTGGAAAAGATCCAGAGACCCTTGGCAATGCTTTCATTCTCTTTCTGGGACTGATTCCCATCCGTGTCCTCAGGCACAGCACTCTGTTTTCCCATCTATAAAACGGGATAATAACTCTGCTCTGACAGAGATACCATGGGAATAAATCCATTCACCAGGCCTCTCCCTTTGAAGTCCATAAGAATGTGTTATCATTACTATAAACACTCTCACACTCTCCCTTTGAAGGCAGAGGCACAAACCTAGAGGCATCTCAAATACATTTAATTGAGTCCATTTTTCTCCCAGCAGAATTATAAGCAGGGTGGCTAAGGTGGTGGAGTGGGAAGACAACCATTCCAGTGGAGGAGGAATGAAATGGTAAGGGCAAAACTTCAAATCCTAATAGTAAATACAGGCCCCATAATAATGAGGTTAATCATTGCCAGGAGCATCACCTGCCTTTTTAATTTATTTTATTTTTTTTCTTTGTTAAACATAAAGCGCTCCCTGAACATGCTGTAAACATCAATGAATTTTTTGAGTGTCCTCTGGGACTGGAAGCTGATTTGGGAAGCACAATTGGTGGTGGTGGGAAAAAGAGATCATGAAACCCATCGTCAGGAGTCAAAAGAGGAGTGGAAAGTTGGAGAATCTGCCTCAGAAGGCAGATTTTTAACCCCAGTCTCTTCCTTTGGTGGGGAGACAGCAATTCCAAAGCGAATTCCAACTTTCAGATGTGTGTGCCTTTATTATTCCAGATCCAACCTCAGTACAAAACCTGTGGGTGATTTTTCCCTTTTTCTTTTCACTCTTTCTGGACTGATTCTATTAATTTCCCCCAATGGCACGTGCAGCCCTGCACTGACGCAGCCATTGACGATCTCCTTATTCATCTCGTAGCAGAGAGGCCATTTGGATGAATATATGTTCCCCATTTTCTTTGCATTATAAATTCAGTGTTGTGGGAAAAAGAGCGAAATGTAATGGCAAGGCCTCCACAGAGAAATGTCCCTATTTGAGAAGAGGAGTTTTATGGGGGGAACGATTGACAGGCTCTCAGTACAGTGGGCACATTTCTCTGTACAACTGCATCACCACTAATGATAAATGAAGAATGTTTGATAGCTGGCTCCGTTGTCTGACAGCTACAGTTTTGGCCAGAGGGCCGTGGCAGGCTTTAGACTTCTGTTCAAAATGAGTTAAACATATTAGGCATTATGAAGGCACAGAAGCCTCCAGAATGAGCGCTGAAATGAGTGATCCGGGTAGGCTCCTGGGTACACAACTTGCAAAGCAGATGTCATTCTAATAATGTGTGATATAGAACATGCCTGGCCTAAACCCTGCTGGATGAAATATGAAGCCCCGTTGGTGATATTTAATACCATTTTATGAGGTGCCATCTTATAAAGACAATGCCCGCCGTATGTGGAATGCTTAAGGTATTTTGCCAAAGGCATAGGGAGGTATCTGGAGTAAGTAGAATTTTTATTATTTTATAAGCCTTTACTTTGTAATATTTCTGTTTCCACATTATTGTGGGGGCTCACTGCCCTAACCCTTTGTTGAGGGAACTTGATGAGCAGCTTGCTGGTAGATTGACGGATAGCCCTTGCAGTTTCTGGAAGAAAAGACTAGCTTCTACCTAAATGCATTCTTCAGAAAACCCTCAAAAAGGAAATGCAGCTTTGCTAGGAGCAATCTTCGAGCAGGGACTTTGAGGCCAGCATACAAAAATATTGTCATTTTCAAGTGGCCCATTTTGACATTTTGAGGGTAATGGAAGATTTGTATGGACTATAGTTCCCTGGATGTCCTTTCTTCCTCCTCTAAATTTTCTGTTTATGAGAACCCTTCAAAACTTACAATTTGGAGGGTCTCCTTCAGAACACCCCAAAAGAGACAAGGTTAGTGAATCTTAGCAACAGCATGGTTGTAGGGCTCACTCCTCCTATAGCCCTGGAAAAAAAGGTGATGTCCCAGGGCTGGCAGTGATTTCCTGAAGAGGGCTGTGTGGTGCAGATAGGTCAAGGGCATTGCTGGTTATAAGAGTGCCCCATTTAATAGATGGTATTTATAATTGTCTTCTAAGTTCCTTTACATTTATCATCTCACATTCCCCATAAGATAATTCCAGAAATTGGAAGTCACATACCTATCAAAGGCACCATTTATTTAGTTTTGGAAGCAGCTACCCGTTCTCTTCATTCTGATGTTCTGGACAATGACATTTTTGAGGATTTGGTAAGTGAGGTGTCCTGTATGATTATGAATGCAATGGGTGAGAAAGAGGAAAGGTTTTGTTTTTCCTTTTTTTTAATAGATGTACCAAATGAAAAAGTTTCCCAGTACATGTGCAAAGTTGCATAAGTAAGAATAATTAATTCAAAATTCAGGATAAGCCCTTCGGACAGATCTCCACCTAACAACTTGTGGGAGTCAGCAGCCTTCTCGATTAATTCTAAAACCTGTGATGATGCCCACAGCTCCTTGATGTGTGTGGTTAGGGCAGCCACTCTTTAGTACTCGGTTGGCTCCGTGCCACCCCCAGTAGAGCTATTTGCTAACATGTAGTTTGGTTTTTGCTTGACAATGGGTTTATACCAATTGTTCTTGTTCTGGTTACTGTGTGATTGAGTTAAATATTGAGTTAAATATAGTAATTGATGAAATATGACTGCCAAAGGAAGGAAGTTGTCCTCTGATATTGTAACAGTCATTTTGGGAAAATCAGTGAAAGCAAAACATTAAAAAAAAAAAAGCGAGCTATTGAAAGATACTTAAGATATCTTCAAAGGATGGGGAGAAAGTCGTTCAAATTAAAAGCATTTTGCATTCCAATTCAAATGTTTCAGTTCTTATCCCATGTTAAAGCAACTGAGTTTAGATATTGTAGCAGGAAAAAAAAATGAGCGTGGTTTACACAAAATTCAAACACAAAGCTTAGGTTTAGAGGAGAAGATTGGCCCATGTTCTGCTTTTATGAGTTTTAAGTTAAACTAAAATGTTTGACATCTATGAAGATGACTTTGGGGTTGAGTGCTTTGACAGACCTTTCCCCTGACTGTCCCATGGCAGGCGTTCTGTGCAGGGATCTGCATCTATTCAAGTTCACATTGTTGGTGGGATGCCGAGTGGAGTGGTTCCTTTCTCAGATGAGTTAGATTGTTATTCTTATTATTTGGGAAAATTAGAAGAAAAAAAAAAGTTTGGTATTCAAAAAAGAAGGGCAACCCTGGGCAGTAGGGGACAGTGCCCAGGATTTGGAACTTGATAACCCAGTTCTGCTACTTAGTACAAATAACCTTGAGGGTGTACGTCACTTAACCTTTCCTAGCCTGTTTCCTCATCTGTAAAAAGAGGATAATGATATTCTTCCCATCTGCCTTGCACCATTGCTCTGACCAATAAATGATGTAATGTGAAACCTTGGGCATGGTCTAAGGATAGGAGGTACTTCTGCTGTGGCTACCACTGCTGCAGAGACCACAGCTGGTATTACTATACCTTCTGCACACCCAACTATTACTGCTTGGTTATTCATGTGACTAGAAGAGTAGGCACTGGTTCTCTCAGAGGAAAGTTCTAGATTCATTTTGGAAGACCAGTTTTCAGTTTCTTTGCTGCTTATCCTGTGTGGAAGTCTGGAGAAATCTTCTCATTTCTTACATGCATGAAATGAGAGACACCTTACTAACCAGAGGTTTTCAAGTTGCTTTTCTTTAGAAGCGTAGGTGTCCTCTAATTAGTTTCATTATTATATGATTTTATGTGGTGATTGTATGTAAATTTTTCATTAAAAATGAAAAAAACTTCCAGTGTTATTAAAGGTTTACCAATCACTGGATTATAGTTTCCTTAATGTCCCTTTTATCCACAGAATCCCTACATTTTTGTCCTTCTGTGAATCATTACAACCCTCCTTCCCTGACTCATAGACCACTGTGGTTGCTGAATTCCCAACTTGATTGCCAGAGCCAAAGAGAACAAATTGTCCAAGCAATTAATTGTCTCACATATGTGTTAAGTGCCAGCTTTCAGCATGTGGCCTGGCCCTTCCCTTTGTGGACAGTGGCAGGCTCAAGGTCCATCTGACAATAAATTTTCTGCCAGACCTCAGGTTTCCCTTACTTCTCAAGAAAAGTAAAGATGACTGACAGATTGGTTATGGCCATCATTTTTAACTAAGGTGTTTTAAAGGCCTGTGTGTCCTTTCCAAAAATATAGGCATTAAAAGGAGAACACGTGAGAGATACAAAGCCCCTGTTTAAGTCTGTTTGTATAAAATCTTGATTGATTAATCTTTTGATGTAAATATCTTGATATTTGGGAGAAGTTTTTATTCCAAATAATGAGAGAAGCTGTGACTAGATGTTACTATAGGACCCGCCTTGACTTCAAAAAAGGTATTTTTAAAAAATCAGATGGACTCCCCCTTCATTTCCTTCTATTAGAAAGTCCCCAGGTTGCTCCTCTAAGGGATTCACTAAAGGCTGTGACCAAGTATCTCTGTTGCTACTCCACTTCCAGGTTAGCCACCTCCTTGTGTTTTAGGTTCAAAACTGCTCTGAGTGTTGAAGACTCACACACTTAGGAAGAATGACAACCCAATATGGCTTGGTCAAGATGTTAGGGGAGATTTCACCTTTTATCTGGACTTTTTCCTTTGAGTCCCTTTCATCCAAAGAATCAAAGAATTGTTGAAACATCTCTTAATTTGCATAGGCTTCTGGAGCAAACTTTTTGAGTATTGACCCCAACAAGCTTAAACCTCTCGTTTGTGTTCTGTGAATTTTCACAAAGGCTATGGGAGTCTCTCCATTTGATCTGCATTTGAAGTGAGGAAGGAAGTGTTATTCTGTTTGCTGGTCACATATTTTATCAGTAACTCTTGTAAATTCTCATTTTCCCAAAGTAGGGCACCATCATGGTCAAAATATATACATATTTTGGTTGTTATGGCTGAATTAGGACAGGTATAATACATGGTTACTTTTTTCCAATGCTTTAAACTTCAATAGTTACTTTTTAGAACAATTAATATAAGGAACATAAATCGTATTGGATACTTACTATTGTGAGTTTCAAATATCTACCCAGGAATTAGATAGATAAGGAAAAAAAAAATCTCCCGAGGGTTAAGCTGAAAAGTCAAAGTCTTCTGGGTCAAAGCACAGAGAAGCAAAACTCTCTTTATAGTGATGGAATGGCTTTCATGCTCATAAATACCTGACTAAAGCTAAGTCACTATAGTGGCAAATCTACACAAATATTATGTTTACCAGAGGAAGGAGACTAATCTCATTTAAGAGAAGAAAATGATGAGAATCAAGGCAATAAGCCTTGGCCCATCCAAGAACCATCCAGAGGAAAGGATGCCTCAGACTGGTAAAGTTGAGCTGTGATCAAGATGGGTGGGTCTGGCCACACCATTTAAGATGCTGACTTTTCAACACATTCTCCTTGTTCTGATTCAACTTAAGTCTGGTTAGGTTCCACCTTACCATGAGACTCCAGACTTGGTGGGAGGGGCAGAAAGAAGCAGCTTAAACACCTGAGTAATCAGAACCAAGGATTTTGGTCTGAGTGAGAGAAATCTTTCTTACTCTAAGTAAATAAGTGAATGCTTATTCTTTACCCATGAAGTCTGCTGAACTTGGCTTTCATATGTCTGACAAGGAAACTTGTTGGGTTGTCCTGGGTGTGCTGACAAAGCAGTTTCCAGAGTGCAGATCTGACCTCTATTAACCACAACTGGATCCATGGCACCTGGTGTCCATCAGGGTAGACATACCAAGGAAGTGACTGCTGCCTATGAGCACTCATGGAAGGCAGCCTGTTGGGCCCTCCCTAGGTGGACACAACCTTCAGTGTGTCAGCATGGTGGCTTCATTTCCTCTAACCAGAATTTTTCACTTGTGATAGGTGAAGTACATGCAGGCAGATCCCTGGGTCTCTCCTTCCCTCCATTTTGCCACAGGAAGAAAAATGTGTTGAGTCCTCATGTCAATTCCTGAGCATCTTTATCTTTATTATCTGTCATGCGTAGACCTAAACATCAGGTCTAGGTGGGGGTTAGCCTTATTTTTTTCTTCTTTCTTTCTTTCTTTCTTTCTTTCTTGTTTCTTTCTTTCTTTCTTCATTTCTTTAAGAAGTTTTATTAAGGTTTGAATGGTATACAAGAACAGCACACATTTTACAGCATGCAACTTGAAAAGTTTTGAAATGTTCATATTCTCATGAAAGTATAACCATAATCAAGATAATTAGATATATCTACTACCTCCCTAAATTTCCTAATACCCCTTTATAATTCCTGTCTACTCCGTTCAAGGGCAGCAACTCATTGGTACTTTTTTGTCCTTGACTTGTACTTTAAACTATGACCTTGTCTTATATATTTTTATCAGGAACTAAGGACTGTTTTTCTTTTTTTTTTTAAATTCTCTCAATCCAGTTGCCAAAATGGACTTTTCTGGTGTCTGCATTTCACTTCTTGCTCTAAGGAATTTCTATTAATCATGGCCTTTTTGTCTGGATCCTGTTCGATAGTTTGTTACCAGAATCACTGTATTTCATGTGTCTGCTGAGCTATATACCTGTGTTCCCTGCAGCACCCCTGACATCAGCCCACCACCAGCCAGTTTTCACTTTTGTTGCTTTTTTTAAAAAAATATATTTTTTAGCTGTCGATGGTCATTTATTTTATTCATTTATTTATATGTGGTGCTGAGAATCAAACCCAGTGCCTCACATACGTGAGGCAAGCGCTCTACCACTGAGCCACAACCCCAGACCTCACCTTTGTTGGTTTTTAGGCTCCACATGGCAAACAACTGTTTTGCTACTACTCACTGTAGGTCCTGGATAATGTCTGGTTTCTACCTGGTGCATTTCCCCCCTTGCCTTCCTCTGGAAAGGCATCTAGACAGTTGCCTAAAGCCCCTGGCCTAACGGGTTTTAGCTTTTGGCCATCTTGGCTGTTAGTCCATACCATTACCTGTTGATACCAGTGTTGTTAAGAAAGAATTTAAAATGCAAAGAAAACCAATATATTTTTTTTTTTATTATTTCTCAATTCCAAAAGTCTCCTACAATCACAAGAAACCTCAGTGACACCTCAGCATCACAAGGCACCTCAGTGGTGCCATTATGAATGGCATTGGCCTATAGGTAGGTTGAACTGACTTACTGGTTAATAGAGAATTTTGGATTAAAGAATAAGTTGTGATAACGTTTAGATCCCAGATGATGAGAACAGTTAGGAGAAGAAGGTAGTAACAGAAGAAGGTTGTAACTATGGGTGTATTTTTAGGAGAGTCACTATGGCCTTCTCTCTGTTTAGTCTTTGTATACTGAAATTTTTCTTTGTATGGAGTAGGTCAAAGGCACAGGTAATCATAGATCTTCTATCTTTGCCTTAAGCAGCATCAGGGTGAGAAGTTAAAAAAAAAAAAAATCTAATTCAGTTCTCTGACATTTACTGAGTTACCACCGTGGCCAGACACTGAGTTATTTGGTGGTAAGACTTACTGACTGAGGCCATCTCTTCTCTTACGTTTCTTTCAGCTTGGTGGGTGGGAAGGAAACCCTCCTGTTCTTACATCAGAACTCATCGGTTTAGTCAGCTTCTGTTGCTGCTGTGACCAAAAGACCTGGCAGGAACCATTCTAGAGGAAGGAAAATTTATTTGGTGCTCACCATTTCAGAGGTGTCAATCCATGACAGTTGGTTCCCTGGCTCAGGGCCTGAGGTGAGGCAGAGCATCATGGTGGAAGAGTATGGTGGAGGAAAGTAGCTCAGAGCATGGTCACCAGGAAACAGAGAGAGCTCTCCTCTCCAGTGACAAAATATAAACCCTAAAGTGACCTAGCCTCTTTAGCCATTCCATGTCTGTTTACAGTGATCACTGGATTAATCCACTCAAAAATGGAGTAATGCACTGATTATGTTAAGGCTCTCATAACCCAATCATTTTGCTTTTGAACTTTCTTACATTGTCTCACACAAGAGTTTTTGTGGGACATCTCATATTTGAATCATAAAATGCATCTTTGTGCTTCTTCTTTATTTGAACAGATATTTAGTCTTCCTTTAAGTCCTCAGGCCCTGAAGCCCATGTGCTTAGTGGGCTCTTCACGCCTAAGTTGATCTCCCAGGCTAATGTTAGGCCCGACTTGGAACAGATATCAGCTTGATCATTCTAGCCCTGACAACACCTCTGCAACTCTGATGTTTGAGTGACTGCTGACTGCATGCTCCTTCTAGATGAAGTATGCTTTGTGGTTTGATGGTGGAACGTGCTGTGCTGCATGAGGACTAGTAATACCTATGGCCTATCTACACATATCACTCACTGAATTTGTGTGTCCAAATTGCTCTTTGCTCTCAAACAAAGTCAGAATATACTGTTTTATTCTGAATACCTTCTGAAGGAGTTAATGAATTTTTAATCCTGGATAGTATTTTTTTTAATGGCACTTTGGAGATGGGGTCAAGTCAATAGGGTGGCTCAGGCACTTCCGTCTAGAAGGTGTTCCCCCACCTGTGAGAGGAGAAAAGTACAATATGTACACAAAAAGTGCTTACTCACTAAGATATTGTCTTGCCCACTGTTTGTAGCCAGTCTGTCTAGTCATTTATTTATTTACTAGTATACTCATTTATATTTCTTGCCAATGCTGTACCAGATACCTTAAACTGTCTCAGAATTCTTAATAACTAACTTCAATTGATGTATTTCATAAGCATGTACTGTGTAAGGAAACAGTATATCTTGAGACTTAAAATAAAGATTGTGGATGCCTACTTTATGGTATGGGGACACTATCTGGTATACATGAGGCATCCAATCAATGCTGTAGTCCTTTTAAGAGGGGTTAGCTTTGCACAGAAGAAATCTCTGTATTACAGTAAATTATAAAACTCCTAGCCTTAGTCAGACCCCCTTTATACCTTTCTGTGACATAATTGACTTTATGTGTGCATGCTTCCTGTGCATGTTTTGGGGGAATGTGAGTGGTGAATAGAGAAGAAAAAAGTTATTGACGGTACCAATTCTTCCTACAGCTGGTAGTGGTTCGTGACATGGTCACTATATACAAGCAAATTAATTTTGAGCTCTTTAATCTTTTATGTAGTTGAATCATTTCTCTTCCTTTAGGTTTCTCCTTTGAACAGAGACTGTGTGGCAATGAAACTTGGAGATAGAGTATATCAATACCTCCTTAGACTAGGAAAGAAGTACAAATGATAGAGTCATCTGCACAAATGCCTTTAGGTATAAATCATTAGATTGTTTTGTTCATTCATTCATTCAACCCCTGTTTATTAAGCCCATATATATGTTAGATGGTGTAACAATGAGGTCCACAAACATAAATTTGGCGTGGCCTCTCCCCATGGTGTGATTGATAATAAAACCTTATTTCTTTGAAAAAAGTGAACTGCTGGTACAATATCCATCCAATAGTTTATGGACAAGAGTTTATTGACAAAATAATGGTTTCCCAAAGTGTAGTCTGTGGAACACTAACCTGGAGATACTCCATGGGAAAAAAAATGAAAAAAAAAAAATCCTGGTAAGAAAATGTTTGGAAAATGGTAAATATTACCTTTCTCTTTTGAGAACTTATAAAATACAGCCATGTATTTGAGGCCCTGAAAAAAATAGGAATTTTGCTTCATCCAGCATTCCCAAAGTTCATTTAATCAGGGTTCCCTTTTTTAAACGTAAAGTTAATCGCCCCCATAGAATTCAGGGAACACTGGACTAAATGAAAATGTAAATTAATGTTCCTAAGACCTCTGAGAGTTAAAAAAAAAAAAAAAGCCAGTAAAGGTTTTAATTCTTTTCCCAGCTTCATGAGTGAGGCCTCAGCATTGTGCTTTTTAGACTTCAAGCAGAAGAAAAATTTTGACTTGGTAGCATTAGCATATTGGTTTATATAATTAATATTTATAATACAGAAACATCTATAAACACCTGCATGATCATGGTTTGTAAAGCAAACAGTAGGCCAAAAATACACCAGTCATAAAAATTTACCTATTCTTTCTTTCAAATGTAGTTCTCTTGGAATCACAAATGCTTCTAGTAAATTTTAGGGACATTTCCATTCCCGGTTACCTGGGCAATTTTTATATTATTAACCACACATGTAGAATTTAATGGGAACTGCTCCAATAAAACTTGCCCTCACACCACCTTGGATTGTCAGTTTCTATTTCCTGAACAGCAATGATGGGGATTTCCAGTCAGAATCCTTCCTGAATCTTCAAGGAATCCTTCTACGTTTAAGAAATATAAATCAAGGTTAATTGAAGAAAAACGAGAGAAAATGTGTTTTTATGTTGCTTTGATAAAGCGGAGACTGAGCAATAATTGCAAAACAATACGTAGGTGAAAAATGGAACCTGACAACTCAAAGCAGCACTGATTGCATGGGATCCCACGACTGCCCAGGACAACTCGGCTCCCTGTCTAGTCGGGCTTCCTTGGAAAGACTTGAAAACCAGATGCACACTTCTATATCAATTATTTTAGCTATCCAGGTATTGCCTTGAACAAGACTTTTATTTTGGGCTCCTAAAGTTGACCTCATTACCTTAGCAGTGTGACTCAAGTTTCTCTCTTTTGCAGTCCTTGTTTCAGGCTCCATGAGATTTTTCTGTGTTTCATCCCCCTTCCTTCTGGATATTGTTGCCACCGTCAAATGGGAAATACATAGAAATAGGAGATTAAAAATGTAAATTTTATAAACAGAAATCAAAGGTCCTAAATCCTTAGCAAAGAAAAGCCAACATAAGTAAGAACATTAAAAAACATACATAAATAGTGCTTCTAGGCTGAATACGTTAAATAATTCAACAGTTAAGTCATAAGCGTTCTTAAACTTAAGTATAAAAATGCCCTTGACAATATTTCACAGCCGTGCATTTCTTTAAAATATTTAGCATTCTCATTAAAGAGAATGACTTTAGTTTATATATTAGTTACACTCCTGCTTGTTAATATGAAGGAATTTAGGAGCAAAAAAAAAAAAAAAAAACACCATTCTTATGTATATAAGCAAAAGGCAATTTACATACAAAGTTGGACAACTATTCACTTTTTATTTATTTCTGGATCATCGGCATCTACGTATAGCCATACAGCATTTAAACAAATTTGTTCCTTAATGTGTAATATTAATATTCTCTGCCCCAAAGTGCCATTTGCTAATGCCATTGTGAAGACAGGTTCCTTCATAGCCACACGGAAGTCCCTGCTTTAGAAAGACTTAATGAACCTTACATTTTTTGGAATACTGCACAGTGTAATGCCTATTACATATTCATTGCCAGAATGGAAGATTTCCTTTAACTCTGCGATTCCTGGTCTAGTTCTCTGTAAAACATTGTCAAAAGTCACCAGAGACTTTCGTGGAAAATTGTGACTCTTGATAGCAGGATGTAATGGGGAAGTTTAGAGTAGAGAAGCCAGGAGTCTATCGCTCCGCAGGGAGACGTTCTGACAGACAAATGGATGGGTAATACAATTTTTGACATAATGGGATGAAAAAGTTTATGCCAGAAAGAACTGAATTAAAGTTATTACTTTAAAAGAAAGTCTGAAGTTTGAAATCATCAGAATTTCCAATGTGTGCTTCATTTTACTGCTTATATGCAGAAGAGATTTTAAAACAGAGATGCTGTCAAGTGATTTATAGAGTCACTAACAAGGCCGCCATAAAATTTTAGTTACCTCTTTGGAAATATCCACAATAATAAACACAATGTTTGTTTTTTCCTCTCTCATATTTTTAATAAAGAATATCTAACATTGTTCTTTATGTTTCTACTTTCTCATTACAAAAAGCAGAGGGATAATTTTCAGAGGTGCAGGATGTAGTCCCAAGGAAGATACCATGGTGCAGAATTTTACCTTTAGTGAAGAGTGATCTGCAATGTCATGACAGGTTTAGAAACCAGCAGTGACAAATGGGCAGCAGGTTGTGTCCATGGGATGAGGGTCCATTTGGAAGCCTTATCAACCATCTCTTGGTGCCAGTACCAAAGCCAGCCTAAGATACTATGCACTTCTGTACCACATGTGCCTTCCTATCAGTTAACTGCATAGTGGGAAGCATTAAACTCTCTTTGTTTCCCTACCTGCCTCCATTTTATTTCAGATCCTTAAAAAAAAATCACAATCATATAGTGAGTTTTCATGATTCTCTCCCTTATTTAAATTAGTATGTACTATCCTTTCACCAAACTGATATCCCTTTTCTCAGAGGGATATCAGTTTGTATTATTACTTGTGTCTACCCCATTACCTCTCTTATTTCTTTGCATGGATGATATTCATTTAGTGTCTCCTTCTTTCTGCACATTACCTGAAGGTCAAACCATGACTTCTCATCTTTCTATCTCAGTACTATCCAGCTTGGGGCTAAGGTGAGGGGCATGAGGTGTCCAGGGTCTAACACTAAAAGAGATGCTATCAGTGTTGTGGGAGTGAGTGCACCCTAGAGCTGTCTTTGTCTCCCATGTCCTGGGCCTTGGTGCCATTGCAATGCCTGGTACATAAAAGTTCAATCCACACTCAATGTGAGACTGCCCTACTAGCTGTGTAAAACTTAAAGCACACTTTATCCTGTTAGATATTTTAATAAAACTTTGTCTTGCCCTTAATGTGTTCAAAGGTAGACAATTATCACTATATCACATCTGCTAGAAATAGGTTTTATTTAGCTGCATAGGGAAAGGGAGCAGCTGGACTTGGGGAGGAGACCTTGGACTCAATTGATAGAACTGTCACATCATTTCTATGTGATGCTAAATAATGGTTAAAAAAAGATCATGTAATTCAATAAAATTAGGTATTTGGAGTTCTGAACATAAAAAAAAAAAAAAAAAAAAAACACCCCAGGAAGTGAAAACAAAAGAAAGGATAGAAAAATTTTTTTAAAAAGAAAGGAAAGAAAGAAAGAGAGAAAGAAGAGGAAAGAGAAAGACCTCAGAATTCACCGCCCTCCCTTTACTGAATTCACTAACTGACTTCTATGTACCAAGAGGTAATCAGTCGCATGTGTATCAGCAACAAATGTTCTGGTAGTCCAGGGACTTGCAGCCACTACTGCAGAGTCCTGGTGCCTACCATGAATGGGGAAGGGAGAAAAATACAGACCTTGGGAAATGTGCTGCTTAAAATAATATGTAACGTTCACAATGTAATAGTAGATCAAAACATGCTATACATCATAATATATACAATTTTTATTTGTCAATTATACTTTAATAAAACCGGGGGGAATAAAACAAATAATAAATAACAGGAAATAGTAGAATGATGTCCTGTGTGTATATGTGTGTGTGTGTGTGTGTGTGTGTGTGTGTGTGTGTTTTCTTCTTTTTAAAATGCTACTTTCTTCACAATTACAAGCTCAATGTGCACTTTGGAGAACTAAACTGCAATTATTCATCTTTAGCCGCAGCCACCAACTTTTATTCTTAGGCTTCAGAGGGATATCAGTTTGTATTATTACTGGAATATCTAAGAGAAAAAATTATTTTATATTAAAGTCAGGAATATCTGCTTGGAAATAAGGTACGATGTGATGATGATGATGATGATGATGATGATGATGATGATGACAAGCATTCATTAAATTCCTAGTGTTTTATGAATTCATTCTTCAGTGTTATCCCATGTGATTACTATAGGAATCCTATAGCACACAGGAGTTAGAATCTCCAGTGTATCCACATTACTCAGTTTTCTGTTATTAGATATTACAAAATATCTAAGAAAATAAACTTAAAGGAGGAAAGATACATTTCTGGTTCATGGGTTCAGAGGTTTGGGTCCATCGTAAGTTGGCTCCATTGATCACAGGCCTACATTCAGGCAGAAAACAATCTCTTTTCTCTTAGTGGCCAGGAGAGACAGACAGACCAGGAAGAGATAAAGGAAAGGGCCAGGGACCAAATATATCTTTAAAAACCTGTCCCAGTGACCTACTTCCTCCAGCTAGGCCCCACCTCCCAGAGGTTCCAGCACCTCCTAATAGTGCCACAGGTTGGCCACCAATCCTTTAACATAGAGTCTTTGGAGGACATTTTAGATCCCAATCATAATAGTATTAAAACGAACAGAAGTTCAGAGTAGCACAGAGATTTAATTGAGGTCAGTTGGTAAGTACATGCATATGACCACTCTGTCCTCAGACCGAATGGAAAGAACATTCCTTTTTTTTTTTTTTTTTTTTTGCTATCACTTAAATACATCAAAAAAATCATATCAGACAATTGAAACCTACACCAAGTTATTCTATAAAGTATGCCAAGAGCTATAGGCCTGCCTTAGGATACTTCAATTGCATGTGTTTGCATTTTATACATCATGTCCATTAAAAATACTTGTGGGGTTATTCCTGCTTTCCTGGGGTGTCTTCCTGGTTTTAAAAGACAGAGCTGGTATGAATGGAATCCATACCAATATTTGAGATGACTGCAGAGCAGAAAACCTAATATAAGCTCTTTTTTGTATGGGGGAAAAATGCTATGCTTTCCTAATTATGACAAGTACAAAAGCCACTGTTTTTAGTCAATGCCCTGGAGCCTTACAAAGGAATGGACTGGACAAGCCAGCAGCCGCCAATGAAAGGCACTGCACATCTACTAGGGCACTAGAACAGGCTGGCACATTGCTCAGCAGCACATCGGGTGGATTTGGATGGCATTTATTGGGAACTAATCCAATAATGACCTGCCAAAGCCCTTACACAAAAGCACTTGTGCCCAGTGTCAATCATTTACCCTCCGACAGTTCAATGAACATCCTCTCTGGGATGGCTTTCAGCCATGCAAACACCCCAAATGCAGCAAACAAAGCCATGAGACTTGAGAGAGAGAGGGAGAGAGAGAGAGAGAGAGAGAGACACGACCATGCTACTGCAAAGCATCAAAAGGAAGTAACACTACTAGCAAGGCTTTGCCAAGTGTTGCTTAGCAATACAATACAGGCAGGCCCAGGGCTGTCGTTATTGCTCACAATGCAGTTGACGACTACCACCCACACTGAAAATACATCATTTGGAGACCTAAGGACCTGCCACAGCAGCAAGAGAATGGGATGCCAGAGAGTTGGGATAGACTCTTGGATTCCAGGAGAGAAAAGCATTTAATGGTCCATAGCATCACAGTAATCTCATCTTCCTACTGTCTTTATCTGTTTCCTTCTCCCCCTACTTTGCTCCTCTTACCTCTCACTTTTCCTCATTTACCTTTCTGTCACATGCTCATAAATTTAAGTGTGTATAAATTAAAAAACAAAAAACAAAAATCCATGCACTGTAGAAAACAAGTAACATCTATCCCATGTCATCCATCTATCTGGTTAAATGGTTTTAACTCTTGTGATGATTAGGAAAACACATAAGTTTTGATCAGATTGCCACATACTACCAATAAAGATCATCATAATCCGTAGAGATTCAGACTAACAGTGTCCCTTTGGTTTATTTGAAGACTGGGGGAATTTTGTTGGGAATGTATATAACTATGTAAGAATTGTGGGGTTTTTGCACTTCTTCAGTGCTCCTGAGAAGAGTTTAAATTTTGACCAAATGGGGGATTTGGAATGCCAAGAGGCAGTAAAGTATTACTTTGCTTAGAAATAGCACTGCTTCAAATGCCAGGCAATATCTGCTCATTGGGTTCCAGGACTCAGAAAAATAAAGCCCATCAAAGTCCATTGTATTACAACAGGTGGTTTCTGAGAGGTGCGCATTCCAGAAACCATGTAAAGAGAGGCCCCAGTGACCCACTCCACAGCAAGAGAGGAAAGGACCCTGAAGAAGATTGTGGGGGACCACACCTTTGGAATTTAGCACAAATGCAAAAGTCGCTATGCCCCGTGGCAAACTCTGCGGGAGACCTGTCTTATCCTTCCAACTAGTTGGGAACACAATTCTATTTCCATGGTGACTTCTACCTTCTCAAAAATTTTTTTTTCTTTCTTCCTTGGTACACTTGCATTATGTCATTTCTTAGATTGGGAACATGAAAGTGGCTGTGAAATTGGATGATGACGTTTGGTTAAAGTGATAACTAATTCAAACAAATTAAAATAAATAAATAAATAAACTGCATGTCTATGGAATTAAAGAAAGAAAGAAAGAAAGAAAAGAAAAGAAAAAAGAGAGCCTGCCTAGGGTTAAACTAGCTTGGTGAGGGCCATGAAAACCTCTCCAAGCAGCCTCTACAGGGAAATGAGGCCTTCTTTCCGTCTTTGAGAAAGGGCAGGCCACTCACTTCCTGGACAATGGGGCCCATGTCCATGTGCTCCCTGGGGGTCTTTAAAACACAGGCTGGAAACAAGAGTCGACATGTGAAGTAGTGACGTCCACCTGCCAGTTGGGCTCTGGTGTGGTGTTACTGTGAGGTGGCTCACCCACTCTACCTGTGCCTTGGCTTCTCTGTCATTAAAATGGGAAGGCAGAATATGCCTCTCTGAGATCATAACTGTGCTATAGCTCTTGTCCTTCACAAGCCGTTGAAGAAAATTTCCTCCCAGGAGTCCTATTTTATTTTATTTTTTGCCTTCTATTCCATGCCCTATATTATCTGGATGCCCTTTATTCAGCCAAACATCTGGGTCCCCTCACTGGGCATCTGGAGAGCTAGCGGTATGTGCCTCCTGTCTCCTTTGTCTAGTGGGAGGAGGGCAGGGGGTACCTTCTCTGTTCCATGATTCACAGCCAATATCTCTTAGAACTGGCTTTCAAAGGGCTAGTACATCCCAGCAGGAAATGTGAAAAAGAGCAGCGAATAAATGGAGTCATCTCCACTGTCATTACCAGAGGCATCATCATCCTCCAACAATCGATTAAGGGTGTGACACTCAGCTTGGCACTACTGAAATAGTTAAAAAAAAAAGCCACAGCTTCTGCCCTTGAGGGGCACAGGCGACTGGTGATAGCTTAGTTAATACACACAGGGAAAACACAGAGACAACAGTAATTGTATAAACATCAAACAATTAACCACCCTCACTAAACAGAGGGAAAAAAAAAAGAGCTCAGTTGACAAGACACAGGCCAGGACTCTAAATGGTGGTGGGGTGGTCTGGGGTCAGGTCTGGGGGTGCTCAATCTGACAGTAGCAATACTTTGTTCTATGACTAAGAGAAATAAATCATTTAATCCTTTCTGTGAAATGTGGAATGAGGGCAATGATACCCGTCTCAAAAACAGGGAGTGAGAGAGAACTTGGAGGGAGGGCTATGAACTACTGAATAATATGAAGGACGTTCCAGCTTGGGAGGGGGAGGGAGTGAGCTTTCCTGCCAGGCCCTGTATAGGGTACGCATGTGACAGGTGACTTCCTAAAGGAAGTGGATCTGGTCCAGCGAGAAGAGGGCAGATGTGGCAACATAGGTAACCACTGTGAAGCAACATGGGGTCAAGAGTAGGGGACGCTAATGTCCTCCACAGTCTAGATACTTGTCCCCATTTTCTCTGTGACCTCCCAGTCTTATCACTGGGCTGATGTCCCTCTTACCTTGGCAGTCTCCCTCCCCTTGATTTCCATGACATTACCTTGGCTTTCTTTGGAACATCGTATTATAATCAAATGTTTCAACATATTAACCCATGTCTTTACAATTATAATGTGTAAATTGGCTGAATACATTCTGGGATGTGCATACATTGTAATTGATTGAACCATTCCTGCAGATAGATATTTACATTGATTCTCATTTGACTCTTACAATTTTTCATTCAATAGACAAACAGGTCAAAGAGTGTGACTGTTTCTTGAGATGCGCTAAAGATTGTAGAGGTCTGCACTTGCTTACATTATGGCCGGGCACACCTAAGTCACTTCCCAGCACCTCCAAAATGTCTCTTGAGACCACTTGTCCAGGCCTCTTTGTCCTGCTGCCATGTTATCCCTCAACTCTAACCTCAGTCTTCTTTCTCTTTTACTGTAATTATCCTCAAAACCGGACTCTCAAGTCCTCAGGTGACACCTCAGCTGATGCTCTTGAGTAGATGCTCCTAGCTCTGAACTCTCTAGGTTCAGCAGTTCAACCTACCATTCACCACACACCTGTCAATCACTCAGCCCCACCCCAAGGCCATCTTTATACACTTTTTCTGGAGATCCCAAGATGAAGAAGACATGTCTTCCCCTTAGGGCATAAGAAGATGCCTGGAGATGAGGAAGATGGAAAAACACCAGACAAAAGATGGTTTCTGCAAAGTGATGGGAATCTTGGAGGAGTGTGGAAGGTGGAGTTAAAGACAGTTTCCCCAGATCAGGTGACATCCATATAAAGTTCTGAAGGAACTTAGCCAGGCTAAGCAGGATGACAAAGAGTGTCAGAGTAGAAAGAGAACAGGGAAGGAAGAGAGAGAGAGAGAGAGAGAGAGACAGAGAGAGACAGAGAGAGACAGAGAGAGAGAGAGAGAGAGAGAGATTGATTTATTGATTAAGGTATATTAGGGAACTGCAAGCAGATGGGCAAGTGTGTGTGTGTGTGTGTATGTGTGTGTTTTCATAAGTGTGACATGCCAGTTGAATCTGGAAAGGAAGATGATCATGGAATTGTATTGTTTATTACAATGCCATAGCTTAGTCTTTTGGATCTGGAATAGTCCTCCAAGACCCAGGTGTTCAAGGCAAAGTCCTCGGCTTGGTGCTGTTGGGAGGCAGTGAAAACTGTAAGAGGTGAGGCCTAGTGGAAGATATTCTAGCCACTGGAGTGTCATTGGTGTCCCATAGTCCTAGGAGAGGATCCTCTTTCACTTTTCATGTCCCATCTATGAGGTGAGCTGCTTAGCATACACTGCCAGACTGGAATTTCTTCCCTTTAAATCTTTTCCCTTTTCCCTCTTTTTTTTGGGGGGGGGGGTGGGGAGAAGGGGCAATGGTATTAGGGATTGAACTCGGGGGCACTCGACCACTGAGCCACATCTCAGACCTATTTTGTATTTTATTTAGAGACAGGGTGTCTCTAAATACCTGAGTTGCTTAGTGCCTTGCTGTTGCTGAGGCTGGCTTTGAAACTAAGATCCTCCTGTCTCACCTCCTGAGATTACAGGCATGTGCTACCATGCCCCAGCTTAACCTTTTCTCTTTATAAGTTGAGTATCTCAGGTATTTGCTATAGTAATGGAAAGGTGACTGGCACATACAGGAGAAAGTTGAAGCTTTCTCCTGAAGATAGTGGAAATTCATCAAAGGATCTGATGCAGGAGAGCTTCAGGTACCAGATTTGCTTTTGAGGAAGGCTACTCCTCCAACAGTGTGGAGGATGAACTGTGGAAGGGCAGGATAGTGGTAGGGAGAGAATGTACGTCTATGGTGAAAGAGGCGATGACGACCATAGCACAATCAGTGATGGTGAGGTTGTACAAAGTAAGGAAATACAATCACAATGAAAGAGAGAGAATTGACAAGGGAATTGATGCCATATGGGAAGGCAAAAGGGTTGGTAAGGGATGAACAGGAGGCATTAATGACTGTCAGGTGTTTCTGTTTGGCTATACTTTCAGACAACATCAGTACAGATGGGACCAGTTGATATCACCCAAGGGGAATTGTGTAACCATCAGATGAGAGGAAGGTCAAGGGCGAAATGCTGAAGACCACTGACATTTCCATGACAGGTCTTCCTCGATGATGGATGCTATGTTTACCAGGGCTCCAAACTCAAAGGGTCCATCTTTAATTCAAGATTCTCCAGCAACCCATGCAGCTACAACTCTGTAGCCCTAAACAACACTGTAACAATTTCTATACATGCTTGTTAATAAGGTGAAAGGTAAACTTTATTATTCTTTTGTTATTGGTGATTAGAGAGGCTAAGTCACTTTCCTCCATTCATGCAGCTAATCAGTGGGAGAATGAAGATCTGACCCAGATCTGTCTGATGTCAAAGTCAGCCTCCTTCAACTTTGCCACTGTCATCATCTGAATTCTCACCGTGAACATTCCACTTGGTGTGACAGCCTTCCTCTCTGTAATGCTCCTCTGCTTTGTTTCTATCAGTTTTCTAGACTCGCTCCGGGAGGCCTCATCTCCTCCTCTTAGATATTCTCTGATTCACTTTGGCTTCCATTGTTCATCTTTCTTAGTGTTTTTCTTTAAAATATTGTTGGTATTTTATCCTTTCTGGTTTAGAGTTTGGATCAATTGAGTCAGAATATATGAATGCCAACTGGGTGACAATTGTGACAACAAACACTTCCTATTATATTGTGATCAGGATCTTGGTCATGTAGATGCAGGTAGCTCCTCGGAGAAGTAAAAACCCTGGTGTGTATTTCATTTCCTCTTGAGGCTCCATATTGTTAGCTTAGAACTGATGGTGCAGTTGTGTCTGATGGTTCTCATTATAAGGATAAGTAAACTGTAAGTCACTTGAGTGTTTATTGAGCACTTTCCACGTGTTTGTCACTATCTTGAGAAGCATAAAATATAATTAACACAGGAATAAATATATTTATGTTTAAATCTCCGTCTCTCTATGTTCATCCAACCATCCAGCTACTATTTATTGAGGACATATGAATGCTGACATACAGCCAAGAATTTCAAATATATTCAAGGTGGCTACTCTTGCTTTGAATTTAGATGTGAAAAAATTGCCTCAGAGAGGTTACATGACTTTTCCTAAGAAGTACAGATATGGTGACAACAATGGCATTGGGACTTTCGAAAACTTGGAGGAAGAAAGAAATAAAGGAAGGGAAGGAGAGGGGAAGAGAGGGAGAAATGGAGAGAGGGGGAGAGGGGGAGAAGGAGGCAGGGGGAGGGGGGAGAGGGGAAGTGGGGGATGGAGTGAGGGGAGAAGGGGAGGGAGGGAGAGAGGGAGTGAGGTAGAGAAAGGGAGAGGGGGAGAGGGAGAGGGAGAGAGGGGGAGAGGGGAGAGGAGGAGGGGGAGAGGGGGAGAGGAGGAGGGGGAAAGGGGGAGAGGGAGAGGGAGAGGGGGAGAGGGAGAGAGAGAGGGGGAGAGGGGGAGGGAGAGAGGGGGAGAGGGAGAGAGGGAGAGAGGGAGAGAGAGAGAGGGGGAGAGGGAGAGAGGGGGAGAGGGGGAGAGGGAGAGAGAGAGAAGGAAACAAACAAAAAAGCTTTGAATTAAACATTTAATGCAAAAAATTAAGGGTGGAGTTAGAGGTCTGGCCTGGACATGGGTGTCAAGAGGGCTGTCCAGCAAACATGGACCAAATGTGGTCATCGAGGCACACACTTGTCTTTCACTTGGGAGGGACCTGCTCCTCAAGAATGTCACCTGTTCCAGAGTATATCCCAGACCTCAGAAAAATGTTGGGAAGAAAAATATCATGGAAGATCAATACAAAACCAAAAGGCAACCCACCTTTCTCGGAGGTGCTGCTGGTGAGGCTCACTGGTACAATAAAGTAGTTGCAGCTGAGAATCTGTTAATAGCAGTCAAACTGGGAAAGCTATAGGCACTGGGCTTTGCTGAGTGTATGTGTGTGTGTGTGTGTGTGTGTGTGTGTGTGTATACACACTTAGGCACCAAAGTTAACAACTGATACGATAATACAAAATAAGATGATATCAGCTATGGGAACTGGTTTCTTCTAGTGTCCTGGCTTTGGAGGACTGCTAAAATCTCTGCTATGGTGCTGGATTAACAGAATTGTTCACTTTTGACAGGACTAACCCTCTCAACTCCCTGACATTCAATTTCTTGTTGGGACAAGTGGCACCGAACTTTCTGTCTATGCGTGTGGAAAAGCCACTTAGGGAGCCATGCTTGGTGATTTTCTTTCTTTCTGTAAAGGGCCAGCCATTACACAATTTAGGTTTTGCAAGCCATACAGCCTACACTGTGGCTACTCAGCCCCACCACTGCAGAGGGACAGTGGCATAGATAGAACCTGGAATAAGCAGAGTGTGTTCCACTAAAGCTTCATTATGAGCCCTCCAATTTGACTTTAACTAATTTTTCTTGTGTCAGTAAATAGAATTCTTCTGATTTAAAAAATCCACTTGAAAATGTAAAAACCATCCTTAGTTCATATCTGTACAAAAATGAGTGGCGGACCAGGCTGCATTGGCCTCTGGGCCATAGCTTGCTGACCCTTCACCCGGGCACAGAAACCAGAATGACTAGATTCTTCTATGGACCGATAATGGCATTCGGAAGAAGGTGGTGGGCTAACCCCGTTAGTGGCGTTGAGCTTCAGCTGTTAATTGACATTATTTCTTAATTCCCAGCTATATTTCAAGGTATGAACCTACCTAAAGAATTTTAAAGTCATTATGTGGGTGAGGGACTGTTAAAAATAAATCCTTCCGGTTTAGAAGTGGTGGAGAGGGAATATCGGGTGTTAAAGAAATCCAGGAGTTGCCAGGCAAGTGGTTCAAGAAGCACAGGGGTGGCTACACATCACCGTTAAAGGTCCTTGGTACCACTCTGTGTCTTCTCTTTATGTATTTTATGCTGCTCGTAAAACAAAGTTAAAGCAGTTTAATTTAACAATCTAATTAGTAATGGATTTTTCATTTTATCTTTTTAACTCTATGTGATACAAAGATGAGGTCTGGAAGTGACTCAGTCCAGAATGGGGTATTTATCTGTTAGTAGTTTGGCATGAGTGCTCCTAGCAGCACCGTCTAGATGGTGGAGGATGTATCTGTTTGATTGCTGAAAAATTGACAGGCATGGAAGGTACAGCCATAGCTTCTTACAAACAAGACCTCTAGGCATTAAGGTCCTCTGTAAGTCTCACCTCAGTCATTATACTTCTCCCTTCTTAGTGTTCACATGGCCAAGAGAAAGAGTGAAGCTATTGCTACTTAGCATCCAGGTTCATAGGGAATCCAGTGTATGTCTCTGCTAATATTTGTTCTTTGTAACACTGTTCCCTGTGAGCCAAGTGTGAACTCCCTTTCTTCTCTTCCTCTTTTGCTCTTTCACATTTGAAATGGTGGGGGAGGGGGAGAAGAAGGGGGAAGGGCGTTGGGGATTACCCACCAGATCTTGAAATTCAACACCTTGGGATTTATTTCCTTAATTGGTTTTACACCTCTGAGCCACAGCATGAGGGGCTGGGGCAAAGCCAAAGCTTTGCGTGAAGATTAGGGATCTCAATTCTTGTAACCAAGAATTGAGAGCGCCTGGTGACGGCAGGGAGATTGGTGAGACTGCATAGGTGCCAGGTGTCAGAAGGCAAAGGGTGGACCAAGGGTTGCAGGGATGGGCTAGATTCACAGTTTTCTGGCATAAGCCAAGAGAAGTGGCTACTTATAAATTTGACTTTGTGATTTGATCTCTCTCCAGTCATTTAATCCTCTTGCCCAACTGGTCCTTATTAGTGCCCTAACAGCAATGACGGTTCCCACAGATGTAACATACACTTAAGAGACACAGTTTTTCAGAGCTGAAAGTATGAGCTTTAAAACAAATAATTCTGTCTAAATACAGAAAGTCCCTTAACCCATTAAAAAAAAAAAAATCCTTAAGATGTCTATATTTCCATTCATTCCTATGACAAATCTCTCCTTTTCGGGATCTCTAAGGTTTTTTGTTTGTTTTCAAGTAAGATGTCTTCAATCGCCTGAGCTAGTTTTTTTATTTTTTTTAAGGCAAAAACTTAACAGGCCTATTGGAAAACACACAAATTGCTCTCCGATGATGAACATTCAACTTATATTTTGACACGTAACCGTCTTTTTTTGAAAAGTGGCCATTTATGTACTCATCAGAGGGAGTCATGCAGAATGCAGCCTCCTCTGCTGACCTTCCTTCCAGAGCCTGGGTTTGGGAAAAGAAGGCTTCAGCTTCCAGGCTGTGGATACTGGTCAGTGCTGGATGAGTGTCCTGAATTTGGTCTTTGTTCCAAATTTCAGGTTGGCTCCAGGTCGGCTTCAAGGAGGTATTGCAGCCTCAGGGGCCTGGAGCCTATCAGCATCTGAAGCTAATTGTAGGAGTTTTCCTTCCTCACCCACAGAGATGAACACAGAGAGACCAATTTGGTAATTACTCTGCATCCTGGTGCCCCTCTGAATTGCTCCAGTAATGGAATAAACTACGCTGAGGGAATATTTACCCAAACATGGGGGGGAAATTATTTACATATACTGAGCGCTAGCTCCACACAGCTGGTTCTCTTCCTGGGGATGAAAGAGTGCAGAGGTGAGAGCTGGTATGTAGAAGGAAATAATCCTGAAGGTGAAGAGCTCAGAAGAAAGACATGGTCATCCAGGTGATGTGGGCTGGATTCTGTAGAAGGTGCAAAGGAAAGGTTGCAATGGCTTCACAAGCTCTGGCTGCCTGGTTTAATTAACTTTGGATGAAGCCATGGCTGCGATTTTTATCATTTAAATCAATAGTATCAGACCCTCCTGTAAATAAGCCTGGTTTTCCTTTCCTTGTTAGGCTTAGATGGTTCAAAACCTGCAAGGTGTTAGGATCTAGAGAAGGGAATTTTCAGAGACAGACAAAGGGAGAGGGAGAGGAGAATGGAGCAGAAAGAAAGTGAGAGAGAGAGAGACATTAACACGTGGAGACACTGAAGTGGTTGCAAACATTGGGCCGTGTGTTGCAGCCTTGCAGCCGTCATAAAACAAAGGATGGCACAGAGGAAGCAGGTTCACTGAGACCAAGCTCCTTGCTCACTCTGGGAAGGTAAAGAAACAGCCACAAAAGGAGTGTGGGAGACCACTGGCACCTGTTATTGGCCATTAACAAACAACCATGTACTGCTAATCTGTGATCATAAAAAGGCCATCTGCTAATGCTCAAAGGTCATTAAGATGCCAGCCATGTTTGTCCTGTTCTCATTGGTTGGGCTGATCATTTCTAAGCAAAAAAAAAGCTTAAATGGCTATTGTGGCGGTGCCTGCTCACTCTATTCCAGCGAGGGGCCTGTCAATGTTTCCATAACAGACCCCTACCCTTGGTGGTTTAATGTCCAGCCGTAAAAATAGCAGGCTAACAGTGGGTGCACGTGTGTGTTCATGTATGTGCAGAATGTTCTTTTCACAGAATGGAACTGTGAGGTGTACTAGTTTGCCTATTCCTGGTCAGTGGTATTCATCAGGAAGGAAAGGTGATTTCTTCATTTGAGGCTATTTTTCTTTCACCTGACTGATGGACTTATTTTAGATAATAGCCAGTCCACTATCCTTAAAAACTGTTTTCCCTGATAAAGTAAACATCTGCCTAAAGAAGAATTTTCCTGACTCTTCCAGGCACTTGAGGGGGTTGGATTACATGTGGGGTGACCAAAGATCCGATCACATTGCTTAAAATGTGTCCCAGAAAGGGAGCTTATGAATTAAAGCTTGCCTCCCCTCTGCATGCTGTTCTTACCCTCAAGAGTTAGCACATGGCTTACCCAATTTATCTTGTTTTTCTAACCTTTTCAAATAGATTTGTATATGTTCTTCTCTCCAAAGACAATGGTGGATAGGATTTCTTTCTTAGTTCTTTTTCCTTCAAGTATCAGTGCATTGAATCTGGTTCACAGAAACTTGGCAGGTTAATAGGAACATGTTAAGTGTTCAAAGGTATCTATAATACTATAGCAGCCAGCTAGCACCAAATGATCCCATTATTATATATGTATATACTATGTATATACATGCAGGTGTGCTGTATATTTGCTTAAGGCTACCCTGAAGAAGGAAGTTGGTATTATTTCTTTCTTCTAGAATTTTTCAGAGGAAAAAAATATAAAAATAAACTTCAGTGTATAAACTAATTGACCAACGGACCTCAAAATCTCCTCCAATTTTAAGATTCTATCTCCAATCTTGCCCACTGTGGCAGGTAACAAAGGTGGCTTTTATTAATGGGTGGCCTGACAAACTATATGTTCTACTACCAGGTAGAAAAGTCAGAGCCCGTTCCTAGAATATGAAGTTTAGCAATATTCTGTATATCTGTGTATGTGCGTGTGTGTGTGTGTGTGTGTGTGTGTGTGTATGTGCGTGCGCTCACGTGTGTGTTTGAGGACCAAACAAACGGGATGCCAGATCTTCAAGTTTATAGAGATGTAGACCTTTGAACTTACATGTGATTTTTAAAAACCCCAGTTTTCAAGTCCTATGAGATTCTTCAGTGATGGCTGTTTGGATTGTTCCTGCTTCATTTTTGATAACACCATAGTTTCTCAGAGCACTCTTGCCTTTCATGTCTGCCAATTAACTAAGTAGTCAGAGCCTTGTTTTGAAAAGTTCTGAGTAGTTAGTAAGCTCTTTTTATTTTTTTATTTTTTTCTGAGCCAAGTCAAAGTGTCCTCTGGAGGCTTCTGAATGAGGGGTCTGTCCCCTGTCCCCTCCCCGTCTGCCTGTTAGTACAGGCCTGGGCTTAATCTTTCCCTTTCAACCAGTTGCAAGGGGGGAGGGAGTCACAGAGTAGGGGGTGGGGTGGTGACCGCAGGTGGCTGAAGAAAGGGGTCTTGTTCTCCTGATGCTAAATGGCTGGTTAGCACTGCTTTTACTGTGAAATTCAGCTTCTGTCACTTTGTGGTTAATTGCTTTATTATTCTCAGATCCAGATTGGACCTGATTTAGTTCTATCAGGAGCCATGACTCTCCCTGGCATTTGGCCAGGAGCCTTTCGATCCTTTGATCTGGGATTTTATAATCACATCACAGTTTAGTTTGCAGCAGGAGGCCTGGAGCTTCTGCTGGGCTTTCTACTTCGTCATACACAGGGCAGCTCCTTGGGTAGGTGGAGGGTGATTCTGATCAGGGCAGGTTGAGGAATGAGACCTTCTCCCTCGCTCAGTTTCTCCTTCCTGATCTTAGGCTTTATGGGTTTTGTTTGCTTATCTCTCTCCATTGGGCTCCAAATGGCAGTGGTAGCATCCATTTGGACTTGCCTCTTTGGTGGGTTTTATTTTCCAGCCAATGGACCCTTTTGCCAAAGCTTTTCTACATCAGCTGACTGTCCTCAATGTGAAAGAAGTCAACAGGTAGTGAAAATGACCTCCCCTAATTGTGAGCAGAGGCAGACTGGCCCCATCAATTGTTCCAGAATCCAGAACACACAGTCCAGAGGCTGGGTTGTTAGTGTGCCTGGTGAGGATGAGGAGCAGGAGTAACTGTGGCCTGGATTTTTAATAGGCAAGGCTATAAAATGCCGAGCAGGCCCAAGTCACAGATGCACCACAGAGCTCTTTCAAGCCCTTATTCCAGTGCTCCACTTGTAACTATTTTTAACCTTATTAAAAAGGAGCGAAATGCTTCAGCTTCACAAGCGCATGCTAGAGTCTTGCTGTAAATTTCTTTGCTTTATAACTCCACCTTTGATTCAGAAGGCCAGCGGGCATGAGAATGTGGATAAACATAAATCTCCTCCAGATCTGCTCGTGGGAACCAAGCGCCGTTAGGGATGTGCTGAGGACCAGCCCCAGGTCTCCAGCTGGAGCAGAGGGGTAGGCTCTGCCCTGCTCTTTGGATTTTCAGGCAGCTCAATCTTCCATTCAATCTTGCAAAGACAGAATTGGTGGCATTTGTGTAATAGAAACACAGACTAAAGTCAGAATCATGCACCCAGGCAGGTGATGTCTGATAACTTGAGCTCCACGTGACCAGTTTCCCAGCACAAGGTCAACGGGCCCATGGAAGCCAACTGCTATAGCAGAAGCAGAAATAGGACTCGTTTTTAGAGTGAAGGATTTCCTCTCTCTCTGTCTCTCTCTCTTTCGCTTCTCCCATGGAAGCTTCTCTCCCATCAGTGGCAGAGTCTAAAAATCTTATTTAAATTTTCTTCTCAGATTTCTTATTGGAATGCTTTTGCTAACTTTTGAAAGAAGGGCTTTTGAGGGCCAAGTGTATTCTTGGTCTGAAGTACTTGCATGGATCTCTTCTTCACTGGGATCTTGAATAGAAATAAGCTCCTGCTTGTTTTGATGATTTTAGTTTAGGACTCTACTCTGTGAAGACCTAAGCTGGACTTTTGTTCAGATAGGCAGTCAACAAGGATACCTGAGAGGAGATGGCACGAGTGCAGAAGATTTCTGGTTTATAATTTCAGCAGTCATTTGGGGTCTTCAGAATGTCCTTGCAACCCTCTAAGGAGGGTTGTGTAAGACAATCAAGACAAGATTACTGTCTTCCAGGATTTTGTCATATTATTAGAAAAGCCACACCCAATTATCATAGAACTGTGTGGAACAGGTCAGAGAAGAAAGTCTTCTGTGGTTCCAGGACAGGTCAGGATAGGCTGATGCAAGCAGGGTCACTAAATTCTCTGCTAAAGTTACATGTAAATTATAATGGACACCTGTGTTTTATTGTTGCTGTTGTTTGATTTTTGTTTGTTTTTGTTATGCTGGGGATTGAACCCAGGGCCTCACACAAGCTTGGCAAGCATTTTGCCACTGAACAACATACCCAGCTCCACATCTGGTATTTTTGAGTATTGATGATTACTTCTTTCCATTTACTTCTGGCAACAAAATTCTTTTTCCTATGGGAGAATCCATTCCATATGATTGATACAACTGGAATGACTTTACCACAGGGCTGAGCATCTGACCAAGGCTTAGCCAATTAGAGTATTTCACTGCTTTGGCCGTACTGATTGGTTCAAGGATGGAATCACTGTAGCTGACGATAATCCTCCAGAGACGTACTCCTCAGAGCTATAGGGAGGCTTGCCAGGCTACAAATGTGAGAGAGGGGCTGATATCTCTCCTGCCATGCTGTGAAGAGAGCCAGGCTGAGCTGACCAGAGCTAAACAAATCTCTGAAATGGCAGGAGAAACAGACCTCATTTGAATTTCTGTATACACCTGGGTCTGAAGTCAGTCGTATACACCACAATCTACTGGCTTGTCTGGAGTTCTATAACTTAGAACAGGAATAATCTGAATAATTTAGGGTTGGGCAAGGGGTCAATAGAAATATTTTGGGGGAACAGGACTTAGGTTTGTAACTGACAGCTCATATAGGAGTACTTTCACCTAGAACAAAAGAAAGTGACAACAGAATCTGTCACCTTGGCTAGCTCATTTCTCTTGAAGACTGTCAGCATGGGGACGTACCAAATTAAAGCAAAATGAAATATTTAAATTTGTTACTAGCCCAATGCACTGATTTTTAGAAATATATTTATTAAGTTGAATCTTTGCTCAGATCTTCCCCAGCTTCTCTGGGTCCTTCTTATCACCACATCTTCTATGTAAGACAAATTTTGAAACATTTAACCAGAACAGGCAACTCACATAAATATTTATCTAGTTCTGAGTCAGGCAATATGATAAGGTTGGGGGATACACTGATGAACAAACTAGACATGGTGTCTGCTCTCATTTAACTTCTGAGCTCAGTAAAATAGGAGAAACTGGTATTATTTGATGAGAAGAGTTGTTCCGTGACCTTACCTTGATTTAATATGCAATGGCTAAGATCTCTCTTAAGATGGTTTGTCTACTGGGCCTTAGGTCACACCTTCCTCATGGCTTTTATTCTAGAGTGCTCAGCTCCTTTATGGAGTTTGTCTGCTGACCTAGCTGTGCTTTATGTCATCATCTGTTGGCCTTGATTCAAGTAAGTGTTAAATTTCTAACGATTGGGCCACCCAACTCCCTTTGTACAATGCTAACTAAAGGGTATGATCAAATTAAAATTAAATTTTAAAAAATGAGAAAGAAAGAAAGAAAAAGGAAGAATGAAATCATGAATATTGGTCAGTTTCAGCTCAAGTAGGCATAACTTCCCCATGTTCCCTTTATAATACTCTCCCACTGTCTGACTTAGTGTGGAATGTCAATAATTGTGCCATTGATATGTGTACATTTGTGTTTCTAAGTATGTACAGAATAAGATAGCTCATGGACCATGTATAATGGAGGTTTTTAGATGCTGGTATGCTTCTCTCGTTGCTTAGAATAGAAGAGTCAGATTGAAGTTCAAAGCCTGATTCTATCACTTAGTAGCTGGTTCAAGTTGCTTAATCACTCTGAACCTCAAATTCCTTATTGATAAAATAAGACTGGAATGTGCTTAGAAGGATGCTAGTATGTGAAAAATCTGCAAAGCATGCCAAAATAAGTACAGAATTTCCCCCTTACCCATGGGAAATACATTCCAAGACAACCAATGGTTGCCTAAAACTACAGATGGTACCAGAACCTGGTGTGTGTGTGTGTGTGTGTATATACTTATATACTGCATAACTTTATACATATATGTATACTTTACACATATATACTGTAGTTTATAAATATATATATGTACATATATACTGTAGTTTATACATGTGTATGTACATATAAGTATATATTTATACTTATGATAAAGTTTAATTTATGAATTAGGTACAGTAAGAGATTAACAGCAGTAGCTCATAATAAGAGCAATTATAAAAATGTATGATGGCAGAATTGTCAACATCATTACACTTGCACTTTGGGAACATTATTAAGTAAAAAAAGGATTATTGGAACATCAGTACTGTGAGTCTCAATAGCTGATTTGATATCTAAGATGGATACAAAGTGATTGACAGGGGGGTAATGCATACAACACGAGCATGCTAAATAAAGAGATGATTCGAACCTAGGGCATCACAGAGCAGGGCTGTGAGAGATGCTGCTCAGAACAATTTAAAACTTATGAAATGTTTATTTCTTGAATGTTTTACTTAATAGTTTCAGACCGCATTTGACTGAAATTATGGAAATCAAAACTGAATAGGAGGGGTTTACTGTATGTGAAAGTATGATGAGAATAGAATATTCACAGACTCTCAAAATATCTCCCCAAGATACATAGAAATGACAAAAGAAAAAAAACATAGAAAATTTACAGTGGAGAAATCAAGTGATAAAAGTTAACATCTTTAATAATGGGGCCAAATCGAAATCATGTGCCTCCTGATAGGATTCACTGAGGACACAACACCACATTTGTGATACTCTTGCCAAAAAAGCTTAATCTGAATCTAATCATAAGAAATCATCAAACAAACCCAAATTTATAAAATAAATGACATGTGTTCTTCAAAAGTATCAAGATGATTAAAGAGAGACCAAGGAACTATTTAAATGCAGTGTATGATCCAGGATTGGAAATTAGATTAGAATAAAGGAAGCTTAATAAGACAATTGGCAGAATTTGAATATGCTTTTTAGATTCAATGCAGAGTTCCTAATTTTGATAATGGTATGATAATTATTTAAAGTGTTAATAGTCAAGGAATCTAGGAGAAAGGTATGCAGAAAATTTTTGTGCCAATTTCATAACATTTTGAATGCCAAAATTACTTAAAAATGAAAACAAAATACACATGTAGTGAACATTTGACTGACCATGTGTGGTTAAGAAATCTTCTGGAATCTCTGCAAGTCATTGAGATGAGACTAGGAACTCTGAGTGGGGTGCCCATGTCTACCTCTGTTGGGAGTCCAGTAGCTTTAAGAGGGTGTCATGCATGTTCTAGGACCTTCCTGGGCTGGTCTTTGGCCCTGTCCCCATGTTGTATCCTCCATCTCCACAGCTCTTTTGACAAAGAATTTGAGACAAGGGAACTCTTATCTCAAGATCGCTGTCTGACAATTTTCACACACTGGGCTCCTTTTTTTTTTTAGATTGGTGAGATTGTCCAGTTGACAAAGATTCAGCTAGTGATCTCCCTATGGTTCTGCCATTAATTTTGCTCCGGAATCTACCCCTTGGTCTATACCTAATGGGCCTTGCCACCCTGTCATTGGGAACTGAGAGGAAAAATGATGGACTTTAAAAAACATGTTAAGTATCCAAATGTGACATCCACCTTGTCAATACCAGATGCAATAGAAAAAAAGGGAGGCGAGGTGATTAATCTATCCAGGGGGCATGAGATGAGGACATGTAGTGCTTTACCAATACTCAGTTCGAGGAAGACCAAACCAGAGAGAGATTCTGATTTGTAAAATAAATAAGATTATGGAAAGTAAACACAGGTTTCTTCACCATCCAGGGTAGAAAGACCTGCTGTGTCATTCGAATTATAAAAGGACCAGTTCTAAGCTAATGAGAAAAATGGTTCAGCAAGTCAATAAACCACATATGAGTCTTGTTTCAAGTAGTAATTCCCACCATGATGAGGTTCAAGAAGAGTTTGAACAAACTTGCAGAAGTTAGATGAAGTTAGATGTAAAAGACATGTATGTGAAATGACAGAAAGCTAGAGTTGCCACCAACGGGCAGGGGGTGTGTCCTTCACCTAGACATTTTCTGATGTCCTGTTATAATTGGATCCAAGACTCTGTGTCATTTTCCCGTTTTTAATTTTGTGCATACACTCGTAGCCCCTTGAAAATGGACTTCTCTAGAAGAGTGAATCGATGGTGATGATCTCACAAGGAATGTTGTGAGGTTAACAAATACAATTTGTAATGTGCACTGCAAATGTAAAGTGCCATAAAAATGCTAATGAATGGAAATGCGTGTCCACTCATTAGCGGCTGGCGCAACAGGCCAAGGATAATAGAAAAAGAGACTGCCTTTTGAACACACAAAGTGCTGTCCTTTTCATCTGGCCTCACATAGGCCACCATGGCAGGCTCCAGCTCAGCTCTCATTATTCACCCAAACAACTTCCTTTCCCTCTCTGTCTGGGTCTGCAAGCTGCTTTCTGTGTGAAGAAAGATTCCCTGGAACCTTTTGGCGCCATCAACAACAGCAACAGCAACAACAAAAGTTTGGCTTGAAAAATTCTTTTCAAGGAATGAAAAAAAAAATTCGATGGAAATCTATCATTATAGATGTTTTGGAGAGAGAAAACAAAACAAAAATAAAACACACACACACACACACACACACACACGCACACACAAAAGATTCCCGCTTTGTTTTGCATTTGGGTAAGAAATGATATATAGCTACATAGTAAAACAGTTTTATTAAAAAGATCTTCTCACCCTGAATTCAAAATACGAATTGTACCCTCTTATCATCCAGTCACTTTGGAATGAAAGTTAAAAATGCTGATACCGTGGAACTAGCCCTTGGTATTATATCTCATAGCTGATATATTTGTCTAATACTTTGGTTTTTGAAGGCCCATTACTCAGGACCAGTGCGTAGGGCTGTTCATTTTAATCCTTTCTGGTTACTGAAAACAGGACTGCTAGGAAGGGCTTGTAGATAAGATTACATCCCCTGCTTCTTTGTGTAGGTGGAGGTAGTGGGGTCTGAACCAGATAGTGGAACAAATGCAGTTTTCATCACCCTGAGAAAAGACTTCTGACCTCAGATTTGTGGAAAATTATTTAGGAAAATGCTGCTTAACAGTAGGGTTGTGTGTTGATCAGAATGGATCCTTCCCCTCGTGGAGTGGACAATTTAAATAGCCCAGTGAGGATCCAGATATACCTAATGGATAGGAATATTGACCTTCTCATTTTTAGCCATAGAGAAGATGCAGAATTTTTTATTCTTTAGTTGTATCATAAAACAAATATATTTCTATTGAAACATTATATTAAGAACTAATCAGGAAACTTGGGTGTCCTGTGCTGTGAAAAACGAGGATCTTTTTGGATCCCATGAACAGTTCAAAGGGAGGTTTGTTAAGTGACCCAGATTAAACTGTGAACAGTGCTGATACTTGTTCAGTTTATACAAAGCTGTCCAGCAATTATATCAACACTTGGCAGTGTTATCATCATTATTTATTCTGCTATAAGCTAGATTTATAGGTTTTGTAGCATTCATAATGCTAAGCATAAGAAACATTAATAGCTTTACTAATTATATCACTACTTTACAGATATAAATAGTGATAAAAATGCCAAGTAAAGTGAACTAGTAAACCATTTTTAAGAGAATTTTAAAACCAGTTGCTGATTGATGATGTCTTTGGTAAGTCTTGGGGTTTGAATGAAGAAGACAGCCTTCTTTGAAGATTGAAATTTCGTTCCCTGCCTGCTCCTAATGCTTGGAAAGTAATTCTGTCTTAACCTGTGCTGGGAGCCATCAGCCAAGTAGGTATGACAATTTCCTTGCCAGCGTACCCCCATGTTTCTTTAGTGGAAGGACTCATGGAAATAGGACATTTTGCAGCTACATTGCATGTAAGGTGACCTTGCTCAAGGACCAGGGCTGATCCGTGTTTAGGGTGTTCCTGGTTTAGCATAATACGAGATTAGGGTGTTCCCCGTTTAGAATAGGGCCTATCCTGCTGCCTGAGTTCCTCTTGAGTTCTTAGGGTCAGACAGTATTATTGGGAGACAGAAGCCCAGTGGAGAGGTGGATTTGGGCAGAGAACATGGATTTCCCCAGAACGTGTTTGTAGACGGCCGGTGTGAGTTCGGGAATAAAGAATTGCTCTTTGAATCTACAAGCTGTGTGGAGGCTCGTGATTTGTGCCCAGCTAGAGACTGCGGCAAACCTGACCATGATCAACTGAACTGTATATTTAATATGGGGCCAAGAAAACATATGTTGTTTTGGATCAGAGTAAAATGAAAACCAGATTATAGTAAAGAAGAAAGAAGAAGAGAGAGGGCAGAGAAACAAATGATCATAAATGAAGAGGGGGAAATATAGAGAACTGAGTAACTAGCTTTGTGCCTCTCCCCCATTTCATTCTCTTTATTGATCTTGCTCAGGGTTCTCCAGCACACACCTTGTTATAAATGAGGGTATTGAGTGAAGAAAAGGAGTTAATAAATCCACTGCCTTTGCCACAGCTGCAAATGGAAATCCATGAGCAATTTTAAGTGCTGGTCAAGTGAAAAGACCAAATTGGGAGTAGAGGATATGGCGGATAAAAATTGGTGACAGCAGGACTGTCTCTGAGCTAAAGCAGTGGGCAATGTCCTTGGTTGGAATGCAACTCTTAGAATCTCCAAGGTCCTGCCTGTTGACCAGATCAGCACCAAAATAATACTCATTCTAGAGCAACGGGCTCCTATTTTTTATAAATAAAATTCTACTGCACCACAACCACACCCAGTCATCTAAGAATTTTCTATGGCTGCTTTTGTGCTTCAACTCTGAGTTATGGTCTGCAAAACTGAAAACACTTTCTATCTGTCTGATTTTTAAAAAAATTAAAGGATGCTGCTCATTTTTCTAACACTTAGTAAATATTAACTAGTTGGCTAAATAAGTTAGAAGTTTTCTGTGGTTGATTGAAACTGTGCATTTTTTCCTAATTATTTTTTACTGGACTACAATATATGCCTGATTCAAAAATTTTCCCTGCCTACCTCAAAGCTGTCTGAGCATCTGAAGGTTGAGATGGGAGTGGGTCATGGGTGTGTAAGAGAAGTTCCTTTTCTTTGTGCAAAACAAGAAATGTGACTCTTTAAGAAAAGACATGACGTTGCATTTGATAATTTCAATTTTAAATGTCTAATCTTAAAAACCATAACTCAGGGATAAAAGAGTATGGGTATTTTTTATTTGTGATTTGTGAAGGCTCTTATTGCATTTCTCAGTCTTCTTAGAGCTAGCCGAAAGGTTCATGGTAGGGAATAACTCACCTGAGCCAAACTGAATGAATTCCCCACTACCACCTGAAGAAAATCCCTAACATGGAAATTCATTTCAACATAAGAGATGTCTATTTTTGAGATGTTTTGACCTGATTTAGAGACTAGATATAAATAAAAAGGAGAGAGCTGTTTACACACTAAACTTGGGGTAAAATATTTGAGAACTAATACATACTAGATGCAATCTATCAGGATTTGTAAAATATGCATTGTGTAGCTGTTGCTTACATCTTCCTCTTAACCATCCTTGGGTTTTCCCATTACTCTTGCTCTCAATGCTGCCTCTGTCGAATTTTCTATGCTGGAAAATCTAGCTGAATCCTATCACTGTCATGACTATTCCTCAACCAACTCAGCCAAGGATCCTGGAAAACCAAGAGGCTTTATCATCAGAGACTCAAGTTCACATTCTGGCTCAGCAGCCAAGGGACCCTGAACAAGTTACTCATCCCATCTGAAGTTCCACTTCCTCCTTTGTGCATGAAGAACGAACCCAAATCTCAGAATTGTTCTGAAGATGGAATGGGATGATATAGGTAAAGGACTTGTCAGATAAGAGATTTCCAATAAATGATAATAAGAATTATTTTTTTGGGGGGGTGGAACACTTCTATTTTGAATGACAGAATTGCCGGTACCTATTAAATGACATATTTTTAATGTTTTGTCCTCCATTTTTAGTTTATCTTTTTCTATACCTATTTGTCCTACCCAATTGTATTCTGAGCTTTTAAAAGTAGGTGCCATGTTTATGAATCTGTACAGGTATGTGGCAAATAATAGGTATATAATAAGTATCTGGATTGATTGTGGGTCTTTGGTATGTTGGTGATCACCAAGAGAAACTAGAGCAAAGAGAGAGATTGTATTTTGTAGGCTCACTAGATTGTCCCAAACTTTTTAAAAATAAATAAATAAATAAACTTTAACCCAAGAACTGTGTTAAAGTAGGAGCAGAGAGCTCTGCTTTGACCTGATGTGTACATTGGGAAAAGGAGAGAGAAGGATGGAGCAGAGAGAGTTCTGAATCATAGGTCCCTATGCACCAAGGCCCGCATCTCTGGCCTCTTCCCCAACAAAAACCCCATAAAAACACTTTTGTCCACAACAATGAGAGTATATTATTGATGGAGATCATCTATTTAACAAATTCATTTTTCTTTCAGTCGGAAAGATGGAGATCAATGAAATTAATTTTAAAAACTATCATCTGTAGCACCCCTCTCTCATCTGAGCATGTATCAATATTTTAAGATATAGTTTACATATAATACAATGCTCTCTCTGTATCTATAGATCTATACATTTTGTCAAATTTCTGGAATGAGTGACCTTCATGACAATTAGGGTAGAGGATTCCCATCATCCCAATGAGTGTTTTCATTCCTCTTTGTAATCACTTTCCTGCCACTTACTCCTAGTCCATGAAAGTTACCGATTTGATGACTGACCCTATCGTTTTGCCTTTTTTGAGAATCTCGTATGAATGGAATCATGTAGTACCTGTCCCTTTGAGTCTGGCTCTTTTACTTCTAAACTGCTCTTGAGTTTTATCTGTATCATTTCATATAGTAGTAGCCATTCCCTTTTATTACTGAAGAGCACAGCATTAGCTGAACGTATTGTGATTTGTTTGTGCATTCACCACTTAATGGACATTTGGGTGGTTTCTGGCTTTTAGAGATTATAAGTGAAAGTGCTTTAAATATTTGTGCACAGGTTTGTGTGCATTCATGTAACAAGGCATCGGGGTGAAATTTCCCTGGATGTGTGATTGCTGGGTCATATAATAAGCTTAACTTTATAAGCATCTGTCAAATTACATTCCAAAGAGATTTTATTGTTTTGCATTCCCTCCAGAAATGTTGCTCTGTATCTTATAAGCATTTTGCATTGTCAGATTTCTTTTGATCTGACCAGTTCTAATAGATATGTAGTAATAGCTCATCATTTTAATTTGCATTCCCCTCATGGTTAATGATGTTGAGCATTTTTTCATGTGCTGCTTCCCATCTATATACTTTCTTTGGTATTGCATGTTCAAATCTCTTGTCTATTTGGGGGTGGGGAAGAGGAGTGCTGTTTGTATTTGCAGCAGGTATTTGTGATTTTACTGTAATTTTTCTGATCAACCCATAACGATTCAGTCAGTTCCCTATCGGCTTAGAATACTATTTCACTTCTCTGCTAGATGTCACAGTCTGAAAAAGTGTCCAGGATGTAGCAAAAACATTTAGTAAATTGTAGGCAAGATGGATAAGTCTGGAGAGAAGTCAGTGAGGGAAATGCTAAAAAACTGTCAGAGTATTTAGACAGCCCAGCTCGTCATTCTAGATCTGGTCTGCTCTCATCACTTGAAAGTTTATTAAGCTGTTTCACATTTGACCCATGTGAACTCCTAAACCGAGCTTCTCTGGCCTAAACCTGTATTACATTTCCAAAAGGTCCTTTAAAAACTAGTTCCAAGATGGCAGCAGAGGTGGCAATGACACCTTTGTTTGAGGACCAATAACCTGAATTCTCTTTTTCTCTGCTTGGCTTATTCATGCAGCAAAAGCAGTCTCTGTGAATCTTAGGATTCTCCCCCAGGTACAATTAACTAGTGAGCTCAGACTCTTCTGAGGACTTCCTTGTCCTTTATCTTGGATTGCCCCAGGCTTGTTTATTCCTTGCCCTGGCTTTCTGATATTGCCCATACAACAGGACATTTCCTTGCTTGCTCTTCTGTAGGATTCCTCTGACTTGACTGGAGAGCCATGGGGAAGGGTGGTTCTTCATCAGGCTGCATGTGGCCTGTGCTTGAATAACAGGTTACCAGGACTGGGAACTTTAAGAAGTCACTCTCCTTTGATGGAGCATAATGGTGTCAAAGTTGAGTTCTCCATTCCTTTTCACACTTTATGGTGTCCCTGACCATAAATAGTCTTCCGTATATGATTAAAATCCAGAGACATTCCTGAACATGGATATGGATGAGTCATGTAGTTTGGGACAAATTGGGGAGGACAGACAATGTCTAAGAAAAAAAATCACCAACTTAACAATCCAACAAATGAACAAAACTTCCAACCAATATTCAGCAACCAATGGCTGCTTTTGAAACCATGAATATTTTTATGGTTACCAAGAAAGGCAGAGAAGGGGGAGAGGCTTTCTAAAAATATATATTGTTTTCTCTTTTTGAGTTGGTATATTCTGATTTTCCAGTGTATTTTCAGCTCAGAAATTATAGGAATAAAATGACCATCTAACCTGTATTAAAAAAATACAAAACAATATTTGGGCCTATTTATGGTTAGGACTTCCCACATGGGAGCAAGTGTCCTAAAGAGCAAGCACGTGTAGCTTTTCCCTTGAGCTGAGTTCTTTTATAAAGTGTAGCCTTTCGGAGTCTGGTTTTCAGAATTCTTCTAAGCTGAGCATGTTTCAGAACTGCTCTTTGCCTTCTTAGTGATCTTAAGCAAAATTATGAAAATCTTCCCAAATCCTGATTTTATAACACCAAGAAATAGTGACAGTGATGCTTCAGGAGGTTAATGATGGTCTAATTATCTTGCACCAATAAGGAAAAAGAGTCAGCCTTTTGGCAAGATTATGTCAGAACTAGTCAGATAATATAGATATTTCTACCTCCACACATTTTCTAAAGGGGGATGTTGCTGCTTTAATTAAATGTTATATGAATACATTTCAAATAGATCCAAACACAGGGCAAACTCTGTTCCAGAACTGCTGTTCCTACATTTAAAATGTATTTGAAATGTAATTAAAAAAAAAAAAAGATAGTGGGAAAGAAAAACTAAAATAACTCGGAACAAGCAGAATATAGTAGCTCATCATTACACTAATATATCAAACAATGTGATCTTAGCTTAATTATCCCCTTTGAGAGTTGAGAAAACTAAGCACAACCTTCAATTTACAGCTGTTTGGTGCCGGGAACCTGAATTATTATTTAAAAAGAAGGGGGGGGGGAAAGTTTATTTATTGTGACCTCCACTCAATTTTTATTCATCGTGGAAAATCTGTATATTCACAAATGAGGGCTATTCATCGCGAGATCACAGCATTCTTCAGCTGTCCAAACCTACATCAACTGCACTTCTACAGCTTTTGTGTTCGTCTCGAAGGCTCTTCATCCAGATTGTTCATCATCTTGATGGTCGAGCTTTATCTTGCTTTTTGTGCAGCTGCATTCCGCTTATCCAAAGTGCTGAGGGAGAGAGAAAAGAGCGAGCGAGCGAGCAGGAGAGAGTGAGCAGGAGAGAGCCCCTAGAAGAGAAAAGGAGAAAAGGCAATGGCCGGTGCACATATGAGGATAATTTGTAGTTTCTCAATAATAATAATATAAAAAAAAAGGAGGACAGGCTAATTACTGGCTTAACTAGGGCAGCCTGTGGATCTTCATGTCAAAAGGACTGCCGTAATTATTTGCCATCAAAGCACATTCATATTGTGGCACAAAAGAAGGGCCTTTTGCAAATGGATCTTGCTAATAAACAGGGCTGAGAGGAGCATTATGTGTCTCCCTGGTTGCAGGCACATTAACACAGTGACATGGAGCATAACTCCGGGCCTGAGGAAAAAAACACCAGAATGATAATTATCCCCCAACCCTCCCCAGCCTCCTGCGCCTTTCCCTTTGTGTTGGACCAGGAAGCTGAGCATGACCTATTGGAGGGCCCAAGGCAGGCTATTAGTGACCCCTGAGCCCTGACAAGGTGCCTCTGTTCTTTTAAAAGCTGCCTCTTGATGTCAGGAGGGCCACGTGGACCAGCGGGCTCTGCTTGAAATGGTCCAGCAAACACTTCAACCTTATAGACACCTGGAAGGTCATGACCAATTGAATGCAGATGAAGACAGGAGACAAGGCTCTGTGGAATCCTGGTGCTGTTGCCCCCTACCCCCCCCCCCCCATCCCTTTCCTCTTCTTCTTTGTCCACACTAGCTCAAATGCATGTATTTATGTCCTTGAAACTAAATTCCTGGGGGGAAAAAGTTCCTTCTTGTTTTCTCTTAGTTAATGAAGACAGTCGTAGGGAAACATTAGCCTGCCATAGAATAATTTATGGAAGAAAAATTATGGAATGGTACTATGTAAGAGAGCTAGAAAAAAAGAGGTAAAGGTGGATGCAAATAGAGCCCCCTAGATTAACCCTTCTTCTAGCAGATGTAAACACACTGGTTCCCCACAGGTAGGGGGTCACCGCGGGGCCAGGGGGCTGTGTTTAGTGAAAAGCACTGACTGCTTTTCCTGCTTCTTGCTGGGCAGCTGGTAAGAGACTCATCAGCAATGGAAACTCCAGCACACAGCCCAGTGCCCAGCCATTCACCTGCAAGCGGGGCTGCCCAACTTTGGAGATCGGTAGAGCTGCAAATCATCTCTGAAGGCTCCAAACTTGTTTCTGCTTCTACGCAGAGTGGCTGCTATTGAAGAAAAGGGCCAGTAATCAGTTTGGAAAATGTACCTGATTGTCTTTTTCCTTAACTTCCTCTTCCCTTTCCATCTTGTGATTGTTCTGTGAGAGGTGTCTTCTGACACTGAGTGGGCAACCCAGAACCCCAGAAGATAGGTGAAAGTATTCTATTTTACATGCACTAGAAGCAAACCCAATCCCTGGAACTCTTATTTTACCCTGCAGAGAAATTAAGAGTGGAAATTTGCATTGCAAAAGAATTCTTGCTTCACAAAAGCCAGCTTCCCTGAGCATTTAAATATTTAATTATTTGAAAGGCTGGAGGTAGATAAACTTCAAGTTAAAATGTTATGAGCCATTTCTAATGGAAGATCTACCAAGGATGACTTGGAAACATTAAAAGACATGTTATGTGTGGGAAAACAAGATTAAGGGGTTTTAAGATATGATTTAAAACTGTTCAGGAGTGTGCCCTGTCTGAAGGGTGTGGGTGTAGGGTTGTACACAGTCTTAGGTTGTAAATCTCCCAATAATCAATTGATTGATTGATTGATCAATCGATCTTTTTCTCTTGCCTGCGATTTCCCCTTTTCTTTTTCTGTTTTTCAAATAGTCTTAACATAAAGGAATTGGGATATGAACACACTAAATATAGATCTAGATTTTTCCAAACAGTTAAGAATGGTAAAAAAAAAAAAAAAAAATTGAAATCACACTATTCCTTATTTTATCTCTCTAGCCCAGACTTCTTTCTCTGGAATCTTAAACATTTATATCCAACTGCTCACAAGACCTGTACATTTGCATATCTAATAGACAGCTTCAACTCCAATGTATCTGGAATGAAATTCCTGATTTCCATTCCTGTCAAATTTGCTCAGTTCCCTGTTGTTTTTTTTTTTAATTTTAATTTTTTTTTTCTTTCCAAATCTCCATGGTGGTAATTGCTAGTTTCCAATGTCTAGGTCAAAAACTTTGTCATCATTCTTGTCTCTTCTTTCTCTCATTACCTCCACCCTGTTAGAAAATACTATGGTTCTCTCTTCCAGGTGCATTTAGAATCTGACCACATCTCAGCCACTCCATTGATACCTTGGTGTGAGCCACTGATCTTTCTGGCCACCATTACTCCAATAGCATCTAAAGAAGTTTATTTCCTCTTCCATTTACTGTTAACTTAGCAAGGAAACTGAGCCAACTTCCAAACTGTAAATCAGTCATGTTGAAACATTGTTACAAAGGCCCATGAGGATCTCTGAGGTCATCTCCTACTTTTTCTTCCTTGGGTCATTCTTCTCCCTTTATTTCCCTTAACAGAGTGAATTCATATTAGTACAATCATCTCTCTCATGATCAAGTCTTTTCTCAGAACTTACTTTCCCAATGACATATGCTCTAACTGCCTTATTCCACACTACAGGCTGCCTATCACTCTCATATGGTGCATCCCTTTGCCCCTCCTGTATGCTGTATTTTTTTTTCAATTTACTTATTGAGCACAATAAACAATTAGATTTATTTATTCAGTTATTCTGTTTGCTATTATTTTTGTCTTATAGACTTTAAAACAGTTGTCAGTTGTTAGTATTCCTTGCCTTTTTTTTTTTTTTTTCACGGTGTACCTTCAAGTACCTAGAATAATGCCTGGGATATAGTAACTGCTTAATAAATATGGTATGATATTGATTAGATAAATTTTAAAGTGGAGAAAAATGGAGAACAATGATTAAAAAATAAAAAAAGAAACACCAGAAAATATTTAGAAGTAAGAACATGGATGTGAGAGGTTTCTTGGATGTGAGAGGTTTCTCCCAGAAGCTCACGTGCGAGACAATTCAAGAAGGTTCAGAGGAGAAATGATTGTGTTATAAGATTCTTAACCCAATCAGTGAATTCATCTCCTGATAGGGATTAACTGAGTGGTAATTGAAATGCTAGGGTATGGCTAGGGGAGGTATGGCTTTTGGGTATATGTTTTGTTCTGGGCCAGTGGAGACTATCTCTTTCTGCTTTCTGATTATGATATGAGCTCTTTCCCTTGGCCACACTCTCTTGCCATGATGTTCAGCCTTGCCTTGAGCCCCTCTGAGTAATGGAGCCAGCCTTCTGTGGATGAAAACCTTTAAAACCATGAGCCCTTAAATACACTTTTCCTCCCTTAAAATTGTTTTGGGCAGATCTTTTAGTGACAGCAGCAAAAAGATAAGACACCACGATACAATAAGTCTGGAGTCATTACATTACTACACAGTGACATGGATTAAACTTTGCTTTCTTCCAATCATGTTGGTTGTACTTACAGCCTTCTTCCTCACCCTCATTCCAAGGAGGTTGAGGTAGAAAGTAGGAGAGTAAAATAAGAGAACTTGTTTGTTTGACTTTGCTTTTTTTTTTCCTTTTCCTTGCATAACCAAAAAGATTTTGTAACTGATTTTGTTTTCTTTTGCAAATGCCCTTTCTCCTTTTGCCACCTGTTGAATGGGTCAGTTATGATATCACAACCACCCAAAGTGGCTGCTTCCAGAGCTCCTGCTTCTCCCCAACACTAAATCTAGAGGGGAGGGGGAAATATCTTCAAACACATCTGCTTTGGCCACCCCAAGCTATAGCCTTAACAATGTCTATTTTACCCCATAGCTTTTTAGTTGGGCAGAACTTTCAACTTTACAGGGCAAACAAGTACAGTTCCACTGTCAACTCTTAATTCTCAGCCCAGGGCTCAAGTCAGAAGTCTCTCTCTCTCTGTCTACCCCCACCCCTTCCTTTCTGTCTTTATTTCTATATTTAAATATCTTAATCAAAGATTAGAGAAGAATTTGAAGAGGAGCATTAAAAATAACTATGATCCATTTGTTGCTCATCACAGGATACTTCTAAGACAAAGAGGACAATAGGGAAAGGAAACTGAAAAAGATGCCATTTTGGACTTGGGTGAAATCCTCCTGAGACCAGTGGTCCTGAAAGTGTGGCATGAATTGCGTGGCTTCCCACATCAGCAGAGCTGCTCAGGATCTGCAGCTCCTCTTAGCCTTCAGCACTACTAAAGTGGAGCAGGCTGGAAATCGGTCTTTCTCTCAAAAGGCCAAGGTCATATCTGCTCCAGAACACAGAGGCTCCAGTGTGTGAGGACCAGCACATGACCTGGAGTTTCCACCAGATGCAAACCACCTTCTGGCCCAGAAGAGGCCTTAGGGGGCTGAACTTCTTACTTACTCTTAATGTGTAGAGGGGGAGCCTTAGGGTCTGCTTTCTTCCCCCTTCCTCTGCAGGCTCCATCAACAACCTGGAGAACAGTAGCAACTTCATGAATCAACTTACACGGCTATCCTGGAGAATCATTTGTTAGCTTAAGTAAAATAGGGATTAATTGCCACTGTCTGTTTGTGAAAATATTGACTAAGGAGGGCTCTGGTATACACATAAGAAAGGTGAAACTCTCACAGACTTGTGAAATCCAACTAGTAGTGCAGTTGTATTGCAGACGTTTTAATTCAATGGAATGATGATGATACAGGAAAAAAATAATTAGGGTATCCAATGAATACTGTGCAAGATTTGTTCCCTGAGTACCTTTGGACAAATACAGTATGCAGAAGGACAGACAGGCAAGGCTAGACAATGTATCTAATTGTGGCTTTCCTGTGAATTTTTTAAAGTTCCCTCCCTCCCCTGACTTTTGTGTGACTTTGGAAGAAATCCTAGTAGAGAACCTTATGAGAACTGCTTTGGGAAGACCTAAAAATGCTCATTTTCTGTGCATTACATTCTAGGAAATGGTATTGGTGTATATAAATTATATATATATAATTTATATACATATATATGTATATATATATAATGCTATACTATATTATAGTTGTAGATGGACATAATACCTACATTTTATTTATTTATTTTTATAGGGTGCTGAAGATCAAACCCAGTGCCTCACACATGCTAGGCAAGTGCTCTGCCACTGAGCTACAACCTCAGCCCAATGTGTGACATATCTCCATATGAACCTAAGTTTCTCAAAGTTAGGGTTTTTGTTTGGTTCTTTGTCCATGTTTCCAGCTCCCGAATGCACTGTTCAAAATCATCTACTTTGCTTTAAAATCATATGTGTGATGTCAATTATTGACTTAGAAAATATGCCTTCATCAACTTTCACTGATAGCGGCCTATGCAGAAGGATTTTGGTTGAAGAAACAATACTATCTCTTCCTTACAGATCTGAAAGTAGAACTAATCCGGGCTCCCACCGTGGGCCTGAATACCTTGGGCTGGGTTAAACAGTATTCCCAGGCTCCATCTTCCGAGACCCTCCTGCAAACAAAGGGGGGTTTCCTTTCCCCTTCTATAGCCTCCTGCTTAAAACCAAGTGAATCTGCCATGTAATTGTTTCCATAAGGAGAGGCTGTGTCTGAGTCCTTTATGCCCTCATGTCCCTGAGCATGCCTTTCCCAAGAGTAGTGTGCAGAGAGTCAGTGGATGGGTGCCACAGTCCAAGACCCCCAACAAAGGACAGAAGCAAATAGAGTCCCAGTCCTTAGGGCTTGGAACAAAAGCAAGACAAACAGAATTGTTACTTTAGGAGGCCTATATAGACAGGATAATCCTTAACATCATAAGCAATATGGACATATTTATTCTTATATGAAAGCTGACCACCCACAGAATGAGCAAATGTAATCCAGAAATTTAGCCCAGATTTTCAGGGCAAGCTTGTTGTTGTTGTTGTTGTTGTTATAGTAGTAAACAAAATTTTTTGATATTTGATCTTTTCCTACAGGGTAATGTGCATGTGTTTGTGTCCTTTAGATCCATGTTTAAAACCTAAGGACACACACATATGCACACACATTTGCACAAACCTATACAGAAAAGATATTTATATGTATATGTGTGTATATTCAGAACAATGTAGGTGTGTATATATGAAAACAAAATATTGACACAATATTAAGATTTATATTAAAGTAACATGAATTTAAATGATAAGTACAATTGTATTTATATTATAATATTTTAGAAAATATTTATTTATATGAAATTTTTAACATGTGAAAAATTTCCAGGCCTTCCAACATAGTCTTCAACATGTTAATAATTTGTAGTGTCTTTTATGGATTTGGTGTGGTATGATACATTTTTTTTTCCTTAAAACATTAACTTTTCACATTTCAGAGGTAATATGTGTTCACTGTAGAACATTTGGGAAACACAGGAAAAAAAACAAAGAAAATTTTCTTCTTTAAATGACAAACACTGATAATATCATTATGAAAAGGTAACTATTATTACATTTTGTTATTTTTACGTAGGCTACTTTTTCATTTTGATTGTTCCCAACTTGTTACCCTTTAAGAGGACAGTGGTGTATCTTTAGGTGAAACAAATACATTGGGGTATAATTATAATTGGTCCATTCATCTTGCTTTATTAAGGTCATTATTTTTAGCAGTCTTCTCTGAAATATATGCTTGTTCTCTATCCACCAACCATCATCCACCCATAAACCAAACCACCATCCATCCAACCATCACTGATCCATGTATACATACTCATAGCTTTCCCCTGAGTGCTCCGTGATCTTATTTCTCCAGTTCCCCTTGGGATTTCGTTCCATAGAGTTCTTCCAGTATAACCAGTCTCCTTCCAGTATTGTGAGTTTATCCAAACTCCCTTTTGCTAATGTACCAACCTCCCAGTGATATATTGCTTCTATCTCTTAGTTCTTTAGCAACTCAACTGAATATCTTAGATTATGAACTCTTCTGCTTCTGTAGCTTGCAATTCTGAACTTTCCCTTTCCGAGTAGCATCTATAGTTTATCTCTCTCGTGTATTCATATCAGTTCATCTCCGTGAGGATCTTTCCATCTTGTTACCCTTCCCTGTCTTCCCTTTTATAACCATCTCCTCCCATTTGATCTATGCACAACCATCAATTATTTTAGGGATATACCATCTGACAATTTCAATTTATTATAGACTTTGTCCCCCTCCACGTCCAGGTCAGCTCAAACCCTTTTCTCTCCTTTTTGTCACTGCTGAAACATCAGTGACTGATTAAAATATGATCTCCAATCTCAAACTTCTAAAGCTGCTAAAATTATCTTTTTAATGGTGAGTTAAACCCTTTCCTTTCTTTCCTGATATTTTATTACCTGATTAAAACAACCAACTCAGTCTCAGTCTTCATTCTTTTAGTGTAAAGATATGTCCTCCTATTTTGGTGAAGGACAGCACAATCGTTGTCGATGGCCTGGCATGGTGGGGGAAACCGTGAACTCTGTACTACACCAAGTTAAATTTTTGGTCCCATCACTTACTATTTGTATCATCATGGATAATTGCTTTCATCCCTCTAAACTTATATTCCTTTGTTTTGATAAACTTGCTTGTTTCATAGGATTGCTGCAAAAATTCAGGAAGATGTATGTTTAAAAATCCTAGAATACAGTAGTTCCTCAATTACAGCTATTTTTATTTTTATTAAGTAATGGTGTTCTTAACTTCCTTCTCCAAGTTTATTTATACCTTTTGGTTTCTTATCTCTTTCCATATTGATTTGGAAGAAATAGAAATTGCCTTCAAAACTAGTTCCTGGAACCTGTACCCTCCATGCTAGACAGAGAGTTTCATGGAGAATTTCTTTCTTTCCTTCCTCCCTCCTTCCTTCCCTCCCTCCCTCCCTCCCTCCCTTCATTCTTTTCTTGGCTTTTCAATTTGAGTGGCCACATCTTCTTCGTGTGAACACCCACTCTCTCTTAGTCTCCTTTTTCTCCACAACCCCCCCTTTTTTTTTTTTCAATCTTCAGTCCTTTGCAACTCTTTAAATCTTTTACCAAAACTGCTTATAAATGTTTCCAGTGACTCCTGAATGGCAACTTCTGTTGGAGCTGGACCTCAGTTCTGCCAGCTCCAATACCCAATTCTTGGGGAGCAGGAGGTGAAACCTGTCCTTGCTATGCTTCTGTAAAATTTTGTTTCTTCTCTTAGCATCTCTCAACATGGTATTGCTGTAGGGTGTCTATTTGTCTGTCTTACCTGTTAAATGATGAATATCTTCCAAGGAGGGACTGAGCTTGTTTCTAAAAATTCAGCTGCTTGATAAACACACACACACACACACACACACACACACACACACACACACACACACACCTTTGTTCACTTTAAAGTTTGTTGTCCCAAAGAAGAAACTTAACATAAAAATATTGCCTTTATATACACCTTGAGGTTCCAAAATGCTTAGTATGGACATCTTTTCATACTTTGTGAGTTACCAGGACATCTCTTAATATTGCCATCAGCCAGTCAGCAAATATTATTGTTACCTATCACTTGCTGGTCCTATCATGAGTAATGAGGAATCATTTGTGAATAAGACCTAAGACAACACAGTCCCTGCCTTATAAAATTGGTTGAGGACTTGAAGATTTATGAATTCTATATACCTATCCCTCCCCATAAGACATATAAGACACTGAAATTTTACAGCATGGTAATTAGAATTCCTTGTAGAAGGGAGTTATATTAGAAGTTTCTCTAATTTTTCACTTGGGTAGAGAATATATTTTCTCATCTGGAGCCAAAGATTGATTCAATAAATTCAATTTTAGTTTTAGTATCATTTTTGTTTGTTTTTATTTTTTGGCTTCTACATAAAAATGATTGTATAATATGTGATTATATAGAGTTATGATTTAAATACTGAGCCTCTGTTAGTCTTGTCAGGCTCCTGCATGAAAGTTTTGTGCAGATGACATGAATCTAGAAAGAAGTAATAAACACTGGGGGAAAATATCCAGTTTGGAAAGTTTTACTTTTGTAAGGTTATCGTTGATAACGAAATATGGAAAAATTTCCACTTTGAAAGGATGAGTTTTAAAAATAGTCTACAAAAATACATGTATAAACAGAAGTAGTCTATCATTGCTTCAAATCTCAATATGTGATTTTTTCCATTCTGAGGTTTTTATTCTTAGGTTCCTGAATATATATATATATATATATATATATATATATATATATATTCATAACTCAGTAGCCAGCTATTGATTGAACAAGAGATACATTTGAAATATCCTTATCAAGATCATTATGCAACTTCTGAAAAACTGAGAATCCTACTTTGAAAATATTTAAGATGATGTAATGCATTATCAGTACAAGATGATAGCGCATAGTTTGGCTCGCAACTGGTATTGTTGCCAGAGAATGAAACATTAGTTCCTGCCACCAGGGATTTTTAAAAAATATAATCAGAAAATAAATATGATATGATCACCCCAACCCAGGTGCCGGAAGAACTGAAGCCACCTGTTAGTGTCTTCCAGCTGATAACGTTGAACAAATGACAGTTTTATCAGGTCTTTGTGTGCTCCAGGTAAACTGTGAGTCTCCCCATCTTTGCTGTGTTTCTGCTTCTATTCTCCATAGTTTCCTTTTTGCTTTTCTGGCTCCATTTTTTCCAGCAGCTTGGCAAGAGCCAAGTTTTATGAGACTTTGGCCCCTGAGAACTAAGGACAATGACAAAAGGAACTGTGTTCTTCACTTCTGATTTCAAAGCAGCTTCTACAGTTTGACCCCTTGAAAATGTTCAGTGGGTACTTGTGGGGCTGAATGGAGGGGCATGATGGCTTTGCAAGTGTATGTGCAAGTGATCTGAAATCTTGCGGGAGGTGCACCTCCTCCATTCTGCTGCTGTTCTCTGTAGGAGATGACCATTCCATGATTTCATAGGGAATGTTTGAGGCGCTGAGAGAAGACTCTGGGGAAGTGATGGCTTTGGTCAAGTTGATGTTCACTTTGCTTAGACCAGTTCCCTACCCACCTGACCTCCCGGTTCTTTTCCTGTGTTTCTATTTCTTTATTCACTCCAAGATCTTAATCCATTCTCTTCTCCTTTAAAACACAACACCACAGATTGAGTAATTGAAAAATAATTATTTTATTTCTCACAATTTTAGAGGCTGGGAATTGCAAGATCAAGCTTGAATTGCTAGCACCTGATAACGGCCCTCACATGGATCAGGTCCTCATGTGGCAGAAGGAGGAAGGGCAAGAAAGAACCAATGCCTTCAGCCAGATCCTTTCAGAAGGACTCATAATCTCATTCATGAGGAAAGAGCCTTCATGGATCAATCACCTCTTAAAAGCAAGACCTCTTAATACTACTTATATCAGCAGGACTTAAATTTTGGAGGGGACACATTGAACTCTGGCAGTTAATTAGATTTTTCAGAATAGGCACTGTTTTACAAGAAGGAGGAGTTCTCTAACTCATATAATTTCAGGTATTGTTCATCATATAGGAGAAGAAGGTATTTGAATCCAACAGGGACATCCTAGAACCTCTTGTAGTCAGTCAAGCAGCCACATCCTCTGCCAACAGATTAAGTAAGCCCTGAAACTGGATATTATTTGATATTGACCAAGGACTTGGGTTGGGCTTTCCCTTATTTATTACACTTTTAAAAGTGGTGATAACAAATACTTTTTAAGATTACTTATACAACAGTTTATTTTTCTTTGGACTCATTCTTTTGACTCATGAACCCCAACCTGCCCTTCTGTGCTCACAGGCACACACTTCCTGTCGATAGCAGATACCAACATTTTGTTTGGTCTCCCTCTTGAGACTTTTCAACATTTGGGCAAAGGTCCGGGATGATAATGTGTCTCCTATGCAATCATCCGTAACTTATTGAAGCCACACTGCATTTTTCAGAATTGGGAACTAATCATCTGTTTGTCTGGATTTGGATCAGACCAGGGACTGTCTCTGAGAACATATACCAACCTTCAGGTCTGCCGCCTACCTAGAAAAAGCTGGGAAATATTTTCCTTTTTCTGTAGTCAAAAAAAAAAAAAAAAAAAAAAAAATCGTCCCAGACATTTTCGTCTTTGAAACAATGTAGATGTATAGGTTTAATTTCTTAATCAGAGTGAACTTTTGTTAATGTTTCATGGCTCACATATATACCATCCTACCATGGACCCGATGGTGATATTAGTAATAAAGACAATATCATTAATATCACCACATCAATATAAAAAGAGTTATAGAGTTAACATTTGTAAGAAAAAAAAAATCCCAGGTTAACAGTTGCCTTTCCTGCCATTAACTCACTCATTGGCGATATTTTATGCACTCATGCAGTTTATATATCAGGGACAATATGGCAAGAATAATCAAAGACACACAAAAACAACCAATTGCTCCTCCTTTTTTTTCTTCTTCTTTTTCTTTTTTCTACTTTTCATTTTTTCTTCTTCTTCTTTTAGATAAAATTTTATTATGATTATTTTTTTTTTGAAACTCTGAATCAGCCTCCAGTGGGGGGCTATGTCCTTTTAGAGCCAAAATGCAGTATTTGAACTTTGGTATCACATAACACTTTCCAAGGCTGCTTGTCTGAAATGACTTAATTTGCACTGTAGGACCAGCCCTGAACCCACAAATACTCCAAAAAGCCACAGTGAGCCAGGGCAGCAGACCTATTACTAATTTTTTATTAAAATCCCTGAGGCACCCAACACAGGGCCCCAAAGCAGCTTTAATAATAGACAACATACAGCACATTTTTCTTGTATTGCCATGTAATCAAATCTGAGGCTGCTGTTCACTTTCTTTGTTTTACCTAGAGGACCAACTTCCAATTTAGTTGTGGCCTACTCTAAACTGATTTTTCATTGTAATTAATGCCTACTTTGGCCTCAGCCACTTATACAACTTTCCATTAGAGGTTTGCAGCCATCCACAGAGCATTTTACTAAGTTACCCTCACAGACCTGCTATAACTGCAATTTTGTTAAAGTCTTTCTTTTTATTATTTTTTTTTACAAAGAATTTTTAAATTGCTTAGCTAAAATGGCTTTTAAAAAAAATTTCCTCTTTTATTTTTTTTCTCTTCTCGGTGCCGTACCTATTAAAATGTTTGGGCCAGGGTCCAAGTTGGGAAAGCGCGCGCACACACGCGCACACACGCACACACACACACACACACACACACACACCATTCACCTCTTCTATTGCCTTCAATAGCCTCAACCCATAAGTGATTTCAGAAAGGCTAGGGGAACTTATTTAGGCTCAGGGTCTTATGTGGTTCATTTTCTGTGTTTTGTGCTGCCCAATTCCTCTGAAATAGTGCCTGAGGTTTAAGGTTCCCCAGCAGAGGATGTTAGAGACCTCTGCAAACAGCCAGGCAGCAGCCTTCCCACCACTAACCTTAAAAAAGATTATGGCGTTAGGCCCAGGGTCAGGCTGAATAGATGAAAAAGTATATGCCAGGCCTTTGCTGCTCCCTGAACCTTTCTCTGTTGGCTAGGCTGACATTTTCAGTGACTTTTCTTAGAGCCTTGTTTAGACTGGCTTCCTAGAAAATTCTGGATCTGTTTATGACCTATCTTCTCCCTCCCACCCTCTGGCATTACTAAATCACAAAGAACAACTCTCAGAAATTAGAGCCCTCTGGCTCCTTAGATGGTCCCCTTTCAACCCAAAGAAATGGTTCTCAGGAAGACCCAGTGAATAAGTGGGGTCCACCTACGTATCACCAGTAACATGCAGCTTCCACAGAAAGGAGCTCAGTGAGGGCAATTCCGTTAAAGGCCTCTGCTGTGAATATTCTGAAGAGGAACTATGACATCTTTGCGCATTTTTAACTCAATATTTTAAATATTAGTAGTTCACCCTATAAGATTGATGGGAAACTAATCTACTTTGTATTAATGAGCAATGAATGTTCTGTTCTTCGCTTATTTAGGTTACAAAAATTCAACTAGCCTTTGAATATAATTCTCCTTCAAATATTTGTAGTCACTTCTCCTTGGATAACATTTTACACTGTTGTGTAATGCAATTCACCTTTTAAATAGCATTTATCGACTCTTTTGATCACATCTACCATGGAAGTTGTTGAAATTGGGAAGCCCGCAAAGGCCTAATGGGACTCTGTTTCTATGTTTTGGCAAGTCCTTCTTTCTTTTTCCCAACAAGAATCAACAGGTAGACAGAAACACTCATATAAGTGATAATCCATATTTTTTTTTAACATAGAAACGTGGCACCATCAGTTGTCTTTTATACAGGAGGTTAGACACACAAAAAAGGAAAATGATTGTGTTTGAGGCTTCAGGAATATGGGAGTCTACTGATACTCTTACTTTGTGCATCTTGTGTTTGCATTTGTAAATCTAAATAATCTAAACTCATGTAAATATAGAGTGCTGCTGAAAAGAGGTGGGTTTGTAGTTCCATTAGGTGATATAGTTTGCTTCTAAGTTGAAGGGACCTTATGTAATCTAGATGGAAATAAATACTAAAGGCCACAAAAGAATTTCAACCAACATTGAGAAGTCAATTTCTAAAAATTTAGTTAAGAAAAACTCTCTTGTAGTGGTACGTTTGGCTCTTCCATCTTTCCCACCCCTTTCTTTTGGCATACAGTATTACAATGACCTCTTCTGCCTGCTGCTTGAATATGACCGCTCATCATATCTTTCCTCGTTCACGGACTCCCCACCCACCTGCCACCCAGCACCCTGGCATGCCCGCTGCACACTGATTGGCTCTTTTTTAAAGAACTGTCTGGCAGTGACTATCAGAGACTGCCTAGTGCCATTTCTAGCAAATAAAGCCTGTCCTTTAGAAACATGGAGATGATTTTATTCCAAGTTATTTTCAAGTTCACACATAAAGCTTGACTCTCTGGCTCTAGAGACCCTCAAAAGAACAACTGGAAATTCCTTTTAGTAGATTTTCCTGAAATGCTTATAAGGGAGTGAGCGTGTGCATGCATGTGTGTGTGTAAGGTGAAGGGCAGGAGAGTATTCTATTTGGGACATTGACAGATGTTAGAATTTTCTAACAAACAGAACAACTGAATATACTACCAGGTGCTCAACCAAAACATCCCTTGCTGGCATTTAAGTGGAATGAAATGGATTCAGCACAAATGCGTTTTGTTTCCATATGAATGGTATATTTCCTTGTCTTTCTGACAGGGGGCAAGGTGCTCACCATTAGGCAGGGATTGGGTGATTGTGATTGCGCTGAACCAAAAGGCACGAATGCTGGGCTGTTCACAGCTCCTTTCATAACATGGAATACAATAGCAAAGATTCTTGAGTAATAGGAATGACTTGGCACCCAACATTTTTAGTGCAAAGGGGACTGCAGAGATCATCTAACTCAACACCTTCAATTTGCAGATGAGGAAAATGAGACCCAGAGAATTTAATTAAATTGCCCAAGATTCCATAACCCATCAGTGAATCCACAGTGGATGGAACCCATCTCCCTGCAAATTAGTCTCTCCTTCCATCTGCGCAGCTGCTTTATAAGCTTCCCATTGAAACCCAGGTCCGCACTAGAGATAGAAATGTGGAAATTTGGGAAGCAGTTTAAGGATGTGTTTAATCTGCATCCACAAGGAAAGCCCCAGTATGAGTCCCTGAATAACTTTCCTGCTAGAGCAGCCATTTGAAATAGTTCAGTCCCTTAAAAACTGCAGCTTTCCCCGGAGAACATGATGCCGGGAGGGAGCAAGGGTGTTTATTCAGTGGACTTTTGAGATATTATGGTGCACTAAAGTCATCTAGAGAAGATGCAGACTCCAGACTGCTACTCCTTGACAGGGACTCCATAGGTCTGAGGTGGTGCCTGGTCAGCTGCAATCGATTGAACAATAGGTTACAGCGTTACTCCATGCTTATCTTCTCAGTGCTAGGAACATTTCTATTGTGTTTGAAGGGGTGAGAGGAAGTAGCCAATAAACATACATAACTACATTTGTAAATATGTTGATTAAGTCATATAAAAATAAGATATAATAAGAGGGTACTTAGTTGTATGGAACTGTATTTTCTTGTATGCACAGAGATGGCTTAAGTTGACTCTAGTAAGAGCCAGACATGGTGGTACAGGCCTGTAATCCCAGTGGCTCAGGATGCTGAAGCAGGAGAATTGAAAGTTCAAGGCCAGCCTCAGCCACTTGGCCAGGCCATAAGTAACTTAGTAAGACAATGTCTCAAAATAAAAATAATAAAATAAAAGGGCTGGAGGTATGGCTCTGTGAATAAGTGCTTCTGGGTTCAATAGAGGGCACCCAAAAGGAAACAAACAAACAAACAAACAACAACAACAACAACAAAAAGCCACTGTAGAAAAAAGGAAGACCTTGTGCACAACCTTCATTTGAATGAGGCCTGCAAAGAAAGGCTCAGTAGACAGAGAGCAGCTGAGGGAAGAAGGGCTGCCCGTGAGGTCCCAGAGCTCTGTCCTCTGTGCTATGGTGAGCAGTGGATCCCCTTCCGCTGCAGTACACAGCTATGGAAGGGAATGATACAGTTCAATTTTTGACCTAAAGAGATGCATTTTTAACAAGTTTCCAAAGAGATTCTGACTCAGATGCTTCTGACTTGAACACACACTTGGAAATCTTCAATTAACCTGGAGTCCTCAGTAATGATTTGTCTTTTGGGGTTTCATTTTTCTTCTCTATAAAATTTAATTCCCAACCATCCCCACATTGCAGAATTGCAAAAAAAAAAAAAAAAAAAAAAAAAAAATCAAGGCTTCCCTTGGGAATCGTGAGCAAGGGTAAATTTATTTATTTATTTTCCTCTGTCTTTAGGGCCAAACTGGGAGATAATTGGCTGAGAAGTAATTCAGAGTTGGGCCATTGGGTTGGAAAAGTCATATACTTTAGAAAACCCACTGGGATCCAACTTATTTTTCTTTTTTCCAGTATTCATTGTAAGTGGATTTCCCTTTTGTGTGTGTATGTGTTTCAGACAGATGGCAACTTTACAGCATGATGTTAGAAGAAAAAGTGTTTGGGAAGGGAAGAAGGAAGGCAAACAAGAAAAGCAAGCCTTGAATAAGCAATTTTTCTTAAAAGGAACACATTCTGGGACAGTTTATTTTTGTGATCTGCCTGGAATTTGGGGACAATGTGCTAGAATTCTCTTCTTGCCTTCAGTTGGCAAGCTGCCTAAAAAAGGTGGGGACTTGGAAGAGAGACACAATGTTTCTATTAAAATAAGGCTTTATTGAAAGCAGGACCAGTGGCTAAAGTTAGTCTTTGGCTTTTTTAAGGCACTGTGGCTGGGTGTACGTGAACACTAAAGTGAAATGGAAACTATTTTCCAGCTTGGGTGCCGGGCTCAAATATCTAAGGATAGTCAAATCATTGCAGGCCAAATAGTGGGATTTTTTTTTCCCCCTTAAGAGAAAGTGAATTATTTGGATAATTTCCTACTTTATTTATGGGGTAAATGAGGTCTATATTTGAGCTAAGTATGAGTTTAAAATATTCTCTTCTTCCATTTGGTTTAGGGCTGTTGCTGTTACTGTAACAACAAAGGTCCCCATGGCCTAGCACCATCTTATGCTGTGGTCACACCAAACTCTTCCCCAATGCTACAGTCCCCCTAGGTGCAGAGGGTTTGCTTCTAAGCCAGGTTCTAGACCTTACAGAATCCCAAAGTAAGTATTTCTCTGTCACTATCAGTAGTTTTTGTTTAAAAAATTTCTATTTGAATCAGCCTTAAAATTTGGAAGTGATGGTGGGTGCTCCATTTTCCCTATGCATGCATCTCTGATTCTGTGTTTCATTGATTCTTTCTTTGATGCAAGCCCAAGTAATGATGGTATTCACTAACGTTTATGGAACCCTAATATAGATAAAAGGTCAAATATATATGTATATGTTGTAGATTAATCTCAATTTTCCCAATGTCATTAGGTTGATACAATTGTTGCACACTTTCACAGGTGAGAAAACTGAGAATATGAGAATTTGAGGGCACTCATTCATGGTGACAGAGACAATGAATGGTAGAAGTGCATAGAAAATAGTTACTTTCTTCAACCAAAAAAATACTGTGTGAGTTTTATGGGCTAGGAATTTGCTAGATATTGGGATTTCATAAGAGAACAGGATAAAGGTAAAAACTAAATGAGTTAAACCATAAAATTTTATGGAAAGGTATTAAATAATTAAAGGTATAATTCATTTACCAATTGCAAGATTAATTATTGTAAAGATGTCAATATTTCCAAATTATTTTTATAATTTAGTGCAGGTCCCAAAGGAGATTATTATTTATAATAATCAATGTAAAATTCATTTAGAAAGTACCACGAGAGTCCAAAATACACGAAACACTTTGTAAAGCTGTCGATTTTCTAATTGACAATGAAATCTACTACTAAATTAAAACAATCCAAACAGTGTAAAAAAAAGCAGATAGATACATGCATGGAGTTAACTAGATAGCCATCGCCAGACTCATATCTGTGGGAATTTTGAATGTGGCACATGTATCACAAATTTCCAAAACAGCAAATGGCTGACCATGAATCATCTTAGGAAAGTTGCTTTACAATATTGAAATTATTATGGTTTAAACCTGGGACATTCCCCATATTCTTATGTGTTGAAGGCTTTGCCTTCAAAAGAGCAATGTTCAAAGGTGGGGCTTCTGGGAAGTTATGGAATCATGAGGGCTATAAAAACAATCAGAGAAGTTGGAAAGACATCATGAGGATAAACTACATAAAAAGTCCAATAGTTATGTTCAGAACAAAAAACAAAATTGAAAGAAGATAACATATTGAGGTAAACTTTTTGCAATAACTATGTAAGACAGAAGACTTATTATATAATAAGTTCCTCTGCAAAGATGGACAAAAATCCTAATCCCCTTTCTAAATATGAGAAAAATAAAATATAAATAAATTAATATGTGAATATTAAGTGTATGTAATGTAAAAACCTCTCAAAAATATTCAGATGAAAATAATGAAATTCCACATTTTATTATTAAGTTGGCATGGACTTGAGCAATGGTGTTATATTAGTCACCAAAGTCATGCATATGGGCAGAAAGCACTTGCTTACCCTGTGATGTGGGAATGTGAACTTATATTGTCTTTCCCCTTGGCAGATTTGTAACGTGAACAAAGAACTTTAAAATTTTCACAACTATGATTTGACCGTAGTCTTTTTAGATTTTACTCCCAGGAAATACTCAGAGATGTATTTTTTAAAAAAATTGCATACAGAAATGTTAGTTGTACCATTATTTATAAGAGAAAAACTTTGGTAACAAAAATGTCCAAAAGAAGGAAACATATATAGTTTTATTATGAAATGTATAGCTATTTGAAATTGTATTTTGAAAGAATATTTTACATTTTGGGAAAAACTCAATTATAAATAAAACAAACAATGTCTAATTATATATATTTCAACCTTTAGAAAAGTCTCTCTCACATGCTCATATATATGGAAAGACAGGACAAAACATGAGAGAAAAAGTGAGAAAATGGATACTTTGTAAAATGAGTAAATCTTTACATCAAAAATGTCTTTTTTATTTTTTAAAGAAACATGCCAGTTTTATAATTTGGAAAAAAAAAAAATTTAAGGGAAAAGAGGGTGATCCTAACATTGAGTAGGTCAAGAACTCTTCCTTACAGTGAGAAGAGTTCTTGAACAACATTTGGCCCTCAGAGCAACCAAGTCACTCTTAGAATGCAGCACTTCCTGTATATCTCCCCTCATTTTGTAAAAACCAGTGTAAGTTCTGCATACCTAAAGGAATGTTTGGTTCAGATTGTTATTTAAATTGGTCTAATTTCATTGAATTTTGTTTTATCTCTAGGAAAACATTTTGAAATGGTCCTATAAAAGACCCTCTAGAACCAAGCTATTGGCTGATCAATTTGATTAGCAGTTAGGAATTATAAATGGAAGATAAAACGGGTCTTTTCTTGTTAGGCAGCCCTGGTAATAAATGGCAAGTACATATTTTTCTGAGGCTTTTATTCTTAGAAAGAAAGCAAAAGGATATAATAGGTTTTTTAAATACATGGCACATAATTTATTCTGACAAACAGATGTATTTTGTTGTTGCTATTATCATTTGATGAAATACTTTAAAACTAGTCCAAGGTGGTCCATTTTCAAATATAATACATACAGTACATCTAGCAGTTAACAAAATTTGGATGTGTAGCGTAGAATGGTCATTATTTTTACTGAAAAAAAAATAAAGGCACTAATTACTTACAGACAAGATACTTAGCACAAACAGATAAGCTTCAAAATGAAAAATTCTCGGTTTATGATAATTATGTTCTCTGCTTTGTTTTCAGAGACTGATAATTTGAGGCTTTAAAATCACCAGGAAGCCATTAATTGGAATTCTTCAATAAAAAATAAATTACATAGAAGTTCATGATGAGTTGTAAAGGCAGAGAGACTGTATTATACAGTGAGCGACATTGCTTCACTATTTATAGCCTGGTGCAGATATGTCTAACAGAAAACTGTAAGGAATTTGAGATGTGCAGATAGCAATTATTCATAGACCCAAACTATCTGCAGATATTTCAAATAAAAGCTTTTAGCAGATTTCTTCACCAATAAAAGCAGGGCTTTAATTTGAAGCAGGGTTTTGCTAACATGTTGCTTCTTGTTTTTGACATTTTCCTTGGCTTCCTAAGGTCCAATCAGATCATAGCTGCAGGAGAGCAAAATCTTGATATCACATGGTACAGTATAGCCCCATGTCAGAGTGTTATAGCCCGGTGTAAAAGCACAAACATTTTGGAGATGATGGTCCTGGTTGTACTCTCTGTGTACATTACTATAGCAGTAATATTGAATATTAGAATATTGCCCCTCAATCTCTAAAGAAAAGCAAATCACTGTAAATGCTAATCTATCATGCTTAAGGCTGGTGGCAAAAATTAAGGGAGAAATGGAGATACCATATATTTAGTGATAAAACAAAACAAAAAAACAAATCTAATCTGGGTAAGAGAAGTGAGCAGGTAGTAATGATAACTCTCTGAGTTTTAGGTGCTGTGTGAATGAAGGTCAGGTTAGCCCATACATACCTCTCCCGGGTCATATAATGAATGTGACTGTGATACCAAAGGTGGGATGATTCAACTCTATCTTATTTGATGAGGGCAAAGGAGCAATGGTATCACCCATGCGCATGATGTAGGGAATAAGAAGAATGTCTAAAATGGTGACAATGGCCATTTTATAAGGAAGAGAGAATGGTGGGACATGGGTGGGGTGTGAGAAAAATTTGTGATTATTTTTATTTTCTTAGATTATGCGTTTTCACCATTCAGTCAATAACTCCATAGTGTGTACCACCGTCTGCTCAGAGTGTGTACCACCGTCTGCTCAGAATTGTAGAAGATTTGGGCAAAAGTGACCTTCAACTATTAGGAACTGTTGAGAGATTGGAGAGAGTGGTTTGATGCTCATGGAGGTGACATCTTGGTTCTGTGCAATGAGCACAGATTTTGTAATCTGTATTTGTCAGAATATATTAGGCTTCAGTAACAAATAATTCCAAAATTTCAGTGGCTTGACATAACAGAGGTTGGCTTCTCCTTCCTCTTCTATGCCTAATACAGGTTGCTAGGGGTTCCTGTTCGTCACCCAGGGGCAATGTCCAGTTCTTCTAGCAACACACTCTGTGTCTCCCCTACAGGGAAGTGGGAATGTGATGAATTGTACACTGATGATTAAAGCCACCAGACCGTACTAACACATGTCACTTCTGTTCACACATCATTGGTCAGAGCAAGCTTGTCACATGGACACTACTAACTTCAAAGGAACCTGACCATGGATTTGGGAAGAGAACTAGAACATCTGAGAACAGTTCATTTAGTGCCTAGCTTAGGCACTTTTGATGGCCATTGTAACAAGTTACCACAAAGTGGGTGGCTTAAAACAACACACACTCATTCTCTTACTTTTATGGAAGTTTAGAAATCTAAAATAAACAGCACAGGTCCAAAATCAAAGCAAAGGCAAGGCCATGTCTTCTCTGTGAGTTCCAGAGGAGAAGCTGTTTCCTCGCCTTTTCCAGGGTCTGAAGCTACACTTCTTCCATTCCTTGGCTGTGGTTTCTTCCTTCATCTTCAAAGCCAGCGGTGCAGCATCTGGCTTCATCATCACACTGCTGCTTTCCTGAGATGGGCAGAAATCAATTCTGTCTGCTTCCCTCTTAGAAGCACACTTGTGATTGCATTTAGGACTCACTTGGATAATGCTGGATCCTCTCCATCTCAAGACCCTTAACTGAAATCACATTGGAACAACTCATTTTGCCATATAAGGTAGTATTCAAAAGTTCCAAGGACCTGGATATCTTTGGGGGATGTTATTTAACCCACCAAATTGCCATAATCAAAGCCCTACACATGCTTCACACATCGATGACTTGGCTCTAAAACCATAGAAAGAGAAACACAATTCTTTACGGTTCAGCTTTCTCATTTCTGTATATGAAGGATGAAGATTTAAAATACCTCATGGTGGTCACAAGGATTAAAAATGCTTTATCCATGTGTATGTTTTCTACAATGATTTTTAACATTTTAAGATTTTTGTTTTGATGGTAACCTGAAAGAATTTGTACACAGACGCACGTTGGCATTCTGGATCATCTGGATGACTAAAGAAAGCTGTTTCTGCGGTTGCGTCTGGGTTTGCATCTATTTAGGATCATAAGCACCATGATCATTTACTCTTTACCCCATAACTAACACATCAGGAAAAGCAGCTGTTCCAACAGCCTATGCCTAGAGATTCTGACAGAGACATTTTCCTGGAGAGCCCAGGAATATGCATTCTTATTACCAGTAGAGCTCATTTTTCATGTGGGTGCTCTATAAGCCTCATTTTGCAAATTACTGAACTGATAGACTCGTCGGGATGCCGTTAGATTATTACATCACGGTGTCAAGGTGAGACTTGAGTTTCTCTGGTCACTGTGCTCATGTTTCCAGAGCTCTCTTCCACATAACAGAAAATAAATCCAAGAAGTTCTACACACAGTTAATAGCATAGAAGAAGAACCCAGGGAAACATTGAAACAAACAAACAAACAAAGACAATTTTTTTTTTTCTGATCCAAAGTAAGAATGCTTGTATTTTGAAAGGATTCATCAAGTGCCCAGCAGAATTAATGAATTAAGACCGACATCTAGACAAAAACTGGTGAAATTAAGTTTTTTTAAATTTCCAACAACATAGACATAGGATTCTAAAAGCTTCTGGGGGGAAAAAAAAGGGAGACAAGAAGAAATCTATGTACAAAGGAATGAGGAGCGGATCATCATCACATTTCTCCTCTGTCACACAGAACCACAGGACAAATCCTCAAAATGCTAAGGGTACTGAGACAAAGCAACACTCAAGTAGGACAGCAAAGTTCAGACTTTGTATAAAACCTACAGATCAATTTTGGAAAACAGTCTCAAGTACACAATTAGCAAAGCAAAATAAGGAAAAAGGACAATAATGGAGATAAGAAATAGTATTTAGAAAAAAAAAACATAAATGTCATTCTAAGTAGTTGTCGATAACACATTGGTCCATGAGAGAATGAACTGGGGAGAAGAAAGTAGTGTTTCCTGAAAATAATTTGAAGAAATAAAATCTCTCACTAACGTTTTGTCTTGGCAGGTAGGACAAATGGTGATTAACTCATGATATTAATAGAAAAATACAAGTAAAAAATGTGACTTAAATGTTTGATGGTAAGCATTAGAAATTAGGATTTATTACTTAGAAACCATTAAAGCAAGAAAACATTATTGTTGCAAGAAAAAACAAGATAAACCAAACAGCAAAGAAACAAACCCAAATTGAACAGAAACAAAGAGAATGTGGTTTGTTGGAATAAAGATACAGTGGAAAGACTCCATCACAAAACATAAGTAATTAAATTACATGTGAATAGATAAATTTACCATTTAGCATCCATGCTCCCTACTTAGCTGTGTCTTCTACTGATAATGGTAATAATGATAACTCAGCTCAATGATCTTATAAATAAACACACCTAAAACCAGATAGCACGGAAGGACTAAATATAGGAATATGGAAAGATATAAAAGTCAAATATCAATTATAACAGAAATATCAGTTATAACAGAAGACATTCAATATTAATGTAAAACAAAATCAGATTAAAAAGAAATTTATTGGATACAACAAAAATATTGTATATACATTAAAGATGGTATTCCCCAAGGACATTCAATAACTGTGAATTTTCATGCCTCTGAAAATATATCTTTAAAATATATATTCAGCCAAAGCTTTTAGAAATGTGAGGAGAAAGTGGCAAAATCTCTAATTAGAGATGAAAACTTTATCACATTGCTCTAAACAAACAAACATGGAGAAAGCTATTAGGATTTAACTAATATAATTAAAAAGTCTCATTATATGTCTTTATGTAAATATATACTTATACTCTTACTGGGGATGAATGTACTAGGTATATATATAATACCCATTAAACATAGATTATACATTCTTAGATTCCAATGAAGCATTTCAAAAATTGAATAATGCATTAATCCACCAGAGAATCTCAATAAAGTTGAAGAAGTCACTCGTCCAAATTTTCTGACTATAGAAGATTAAAATTAGAAATGAAACAAAAACTGAAGTGCTAAAACATTCTCTTCCCTTCAAAATTAGAAACTAAAACAAGTAACTTTTCTCACTTTATGAACAATTAAGTGGCAGATATGATGAAGTAACATGGACAAACCTTGGGGACATGATGCCTCGTGCCATAGGCCTCTACTGACTTGTGGTATTTAGAACACTCAAATTCACAGAACTGAAGGGTGGAATGGTGGCTCCCAAGGGCAGGCGGGGGGGGGGGGGGAGTGGGGGGGGGGGGAGTGGGGGGGTGGGGAAAGGGAAATGTCAAACTAGATGATAAATTCTAGAGCTCTGCTGTTCTCCACAGTAGCTATCGTCAAGAATAATGCAACGTTTGTCAAGAGGGTATACCTCACCTTGTGTTCTTACCATCGTGAAATTTAAACAAATGATCTTTCAAAAAGGAAATTTCAAGAGGACGTATAGAATACTGTTTCCATAAATTTGAAAACTTAGATGAAATCCATCTCCTAGAACTGATCAAATAAAATTGACAGAATAAAAATTTAAAAACTGTGAAAGATCAATAATGACAAAAATAACTAAATGTGTCAAAGTTTTAGTTCTATAAAAAAACACTAGACTCAGGGACCGCCCCGTCAACTGTTGTGCTGGGGATGAAACCCAGGGCCTCGCTCATGCTAGGCAATCACTTGCTCTACCACTGAGCTACATTTCCAGTCCATAGACTCAGAGAGTTTTACACTGTACTCTTCCAAAAATGTAAGGAATGGATGGATAATCCTTTATGCTTCATAAATCGTTCAGAGCATAAAGAATTATGGAAAACTCCCCAAATTATGCAACCATGGCACATCAGAATAAAATATAGGTCAGTATTTATTTCTGCCATAGATGTAAAAACCCTCAATAAAATGATAAAGCAAAATGAAATGAATTAAACAGCATTATTTCAAAAGAATGATATATTATCACCAACCAGGATTATTCCAAGAATGCAAGGATATATAATGTATGGAAATATGTGAAATTGATGGTATTAACAGGAAAAAATATAAGAACCTAAGAATTGGGGAGGGGTTATAAAACTAATCCCTATTAAATTGTCATGAACTTTGGCATGTTCATTTGCTACAAACTAGCAAACTGTAGTATGTACATATCTGTTATCCCAGCAATTCCATTTCTAAATGGAAACATCAAGGGAAAAGATGCTTCACTTGTAAATTACCTTTTGATTCTTCTACATCAGGCAGAAATAGGTATGTTCTCTATGGAGAAGGTGATCCGTCAGTTCTTCAGAACATGGAAGAACTGTCCCTTCCAAACACACAACTGCCCATGATCTGCTTCTGTGTCCAGCAGCATCCTTGTGATGTGTGGTAGATTTTCTTTAGTGAGTCTTTCCGTCAGAAGGAAATGCTTTGTTTGTTTGGTTGCTTTTTTCTTATGTCAAGTTCAACCCTGTTCTAAAATGACTAAACCAGCTACTGCTTGGTTCAAATAATTACTCTATGCAAACCATTGCCACTGTCCTTGGAATTCTCAACATTTGACTCTTTTGCTTTCCAGCTCTTCCAAATGCTAGGTTTGCAGAACACAGGAAAAAGCTTTTCATAATGCTGTATTTGTGGTGCTAATCCCTCCATTGCTTCCATTTGAGGAATTCACATCTTTTCACGACCTAATGACATAGTCGGCATGAGTCTATGGAGACAGGCTAACAATGTCAAGATAAAATGAAGCAATATTGGCCAGCGTCTGTGCAGAACATGTTTCAATGCCAAGATGAAGTGGGCAGAGTCAGGGACAAAGCCACGCAATAAAAATATTGGGTCTCTGCAGGCCCGGAAACAGCTCATAATTCTTGTTGAATAAAACTCACAGTAAATCACATGAAATCAATTGATAAGAGATCCAGGGCAGATTAAAAATTGTCTCCTCCCCTTCATTAATAAGGTGGCTACAGTCCAGGGTTGACTGTTGACATTGCCAACTTTGAGAAATGCCTTCTTACTCACTGAAAAGAAACTTTCCTCAATGAGATGTTATCTTTTATTCCCTTTATTAATTTCATATTTGTGTGTTGCTATTGAGAAAGGAAGGAGAGACATTTGCATTAACCTGGCAGCTCTGGCCAGGAAATGATTTTCTGACATCTTCTAATTTTTCAAGGTATGTTCCATTTTCCTTTAAAGATACCATAATCAAGCCAGGTGCAGTGGCATACGCCTGTAATCCTAGTAACTCAGGAAGCTGAGGCAGGATGATTGCAAGTTCAAGGCTAGCTTCAGCAAATTAGAGGGGCCCTAAGTGACTTAGTGAGATCTGTCCCAAAATAAATAGATAGATAGATAGATAGATAGATAGATAGATAGATAGGGATATGGTTATAGCTCAAAGATAAAACTCCTTTAGGTTCAATTCCCAGCACACACACACACACACACACACACACACACACACTTCAGGAAGCTAACATTTTTTTTTCTTAAGTCCATCTATTCAACTGTGTGTTATAAGATGCTCACAACCATGGGTCAAGGTTAACAAAGGTACCCTGGGGCTTTGAATTTTCTTGCAGATGACATTCCCTGGGAAGCAGGGTCTGAGAAGGATATCAGCACAAAAGTTGATTGGGGGTGTTCTCAGGAATAGGACCTAAGAGGGCTGGAGTAAGCAGGGTTGGGTCAAAGGAGCAGCAAGCCTGCAATGCAATTGGATACTTCTGCAGAACTGTCTCCCACCTGGAGCAAAAGGTAGTTTGTCTTTAGTCCACCTTGGCCTTCAATATCACTGCCCCAGAAAAGTGGCTTCATTTAATGAGGTGATTCTCTTCCACCAAGTGCTCTCAGAAAGGATTCTTGACTGTCACTCACTACATAGCCAGCAGCTGGGGAATTGAGTGCCTCCGTATTGGAGTCTCTTCTATCTAATGTTAGTTAATGCTCCTGTTTATTGGGTTCTTACCTGAATATTGATGGGCATGTCACTGCATTATGTATCTCAGTTAAGTCACTCAATCTCCATCTACAATGAAAAGATTGAACTCATGACTAGTCCCTTCTGTCTCTGAATTCTATGTATGAAGGATTTACTTGCTGGAATGTTTTAAGCATTGGTGTTTAAAATAGAAGTGCAACAATTGATATAGTCTCTCCAGTCTTTGGCCGACAAGCCCACTTTGTTCCTTATACGTGCTTTTGTTTAAACCTCTCTTGGGTGGCTCGGGTGAAAGGAGGTCACATGCATCTTTGACAGTCTGAAATTTTCAGGAACAGTTCCAAAATTTAATTAAGTACTGATTGTCTTCTATGCACATGAGAGAGAAGAAGAAAATCTTCAGAAATAACAGAATTAAGCATGCTCTATTTTGTAGCCTTGTAATGACCTCCAGCAAATGCCTGACCTAGTTCTGAGGGCCTTGAGTCCACTTGCATGAACGCGATGCTTAAAAAGCTGACTCGGAAATCAAAGTCAAAAACTGGCACCATCCATGGTAATGGAGCAGGGAGGGATGTCCTGCACTATGAGTAGAAAAGACAAAATTTAAAATAAAATGAAAATCGCCTCCAGTCACTTCATTTAGAGGCAGCACAGGAATTGCGTAGCATTTCAGTCTGATGGCACCTTGAATTAAAAAGAACTAATCTGCAACGGATTTTCTTATTACCCTGATGGTGTTGGGAACAGATATTCCCCAGCTGCATTAAAGCTTAAGGGCAGCAACTTCTGCTTGCCCCCAAAAGGTTAACTAGTAAGCAGTGCTCTGTGAAACCCCCCAAATGTTATGCATGTCAGAATCTCATCTTTTTCTCTTCTACTAACTAACTGTAGTCCTTATTGGTCAGCAGAGTCAATGCTTTTGCTGTTTTACATAGAAAACCAAGTTCACATTAAGAGGCAAAGAAGGGCTTGTGTCAGAAGCCTTGAACCCAGAGTTGGTTCCTTTGCATCTGAGGAGAATGCCTGGGGAAGGGCGTGGGGGTGGGGGCAACTTTTCTATCTTGTCAATGTTGGCAGTCACTTATTATGTCATGGTGGCTCATTGAAAAGCTGCCTTGTGATGTGCCTCATTATCGTTATCAACAACAACAAAAAAATCAAATTTCAGTGATGTAAATTTGGGGAGTGCTATTTCCTATACCCTTGTCTTAGATTCACAATGAACATTAACACATGAAAAGATTATGATCATTCTGCCTTAAAAACTCTGTTTAATCCAGTTTTTTTCAGTCTTCTCTGATTTATAGTGCCCCTCCCCATCCCTCTTTTCGATAACACCCTTATATTTCTCACATTTACATATTTTTTTAAAATGTACTGCAGATCAGAATTTAGGGAATGCTGGTTGAGTTGGACTGTCAGAGTGTCAGACTGTCAGGCAGAGCCACAGGCCACTTCTGGACTCAGGAGAAGAGTCCTGAAGTTCAACCTCTCTGCCTTCTTCAGGAACCCTCCAGTCACCCCTTAAAGGGGGACCTCAAGTTGAGATTTCTCATAATTAATAGTCAAATCACCTTTACCCTTCTCTTCTCTCCTGCTCCCCTGTACCCTCAACTTTCTTGTAAGCCAAGGTGAGCACTTTGGTCTACTTTGAATTGCAGAGGATCACTCAGCTTGCTCATAAACTCTCAGCATGTTAACAGACATCTTTAGGTCTTCTGTCTGCTTTGTTCATAGCAAAACCTCCACAAATATTGATGGATGGTTGAAGAATTCAACATTATGAACTAGATCACTCTCATTAAATCTATGCCAGAAGGAGCATGATTAAAAACCCAGCTAAGTCAGAGGTACAGGAATTCTGGGGAGACTCAGGGTTCTAGAAAGTGGTTTTCCTTTCTCTCTGGAACTTGGTCCAGGAAGTACAGGATTCAGATCAGCAAGACTGGGATCCAGAATGACATCAGAGCTCAATAAATGTGCATGAATGACTGTATTCCCCAGAAGCCAATCATAATCCATCTGACTACTTACATTCTTTTAGTCAAAACCGAACAAGAAAATCTCATTACTTTCATCCACATCTCATTTTTGACCCCCTAAGGATGCTGTTTTATTCTGAAAGCCCCTGGAAAACTCCCTAAGGTACTCTGCTGTTTCCACCACTTCCCCCACTTACAAAGTTTTCTTATTTTGGTCCCTTGAAAAACGCTGTAACAGCCTTTTACTGTAAATAGTGGCTACTACCCTCAAATTTACCTCTCCCAAAAGAAAGACACAAAAGCAATTCCTGTGTGAAATGTAAGGAAGAGGTGGTAGCAATTACCCCACTAGGATTCATATGGTATCATAAATATCTACAAAAGTGGGGATTACCCAGAATCGGCTTTATTTTCAGGCAATCTGGTTGCTTTACAGGACATTCAGTTTCTGCTTCTTGCAGAGCATGGATGGGTAGTACTTCTAGATCTGAATCTACTAGATTTCTCTAGATATATGGATCAACTCAGAGACAGATAGAGAAATGCAGCTCTATATTTTCTTGAGATTTTTCATATACACTCTTACTTTGTATCAATTATATTTCCTCTACAGATTACATTTATTCTGTTGGAGAAAAAATGTTTTGAATTTGTGCAAACACCTACAGATAGATGCATGAATACATAAAATGTTCAAATGCTCTATCTATCTATCCATCTATCTATCTATCTATTACAAAAAAAGGTTGTGGAGAAGTGATGGGAGGGGAGGAGATGGGGGGAGAGGAAGGATAGTAGATTGAAACAGACATTATTATTACTGTGTATGTATATATGTGACTGCATGACCAATATGATTCTGCAACCTGTACACTCAGAAAAATGAGAAATTATATCCCATCTGATTCAAATTTATGATATGTCAAGGTCATTGTACTGTCATGTGTAACTAATTAAAACAAATTTTAAAAAAGTAAAACTAACAATAAATATTAACTAGTAAATCAGTCAGGCTGGGGTATAGCTTAATGAGAGAAATAAATAAATAAATAAATTTGAATCACTAATTAGAAAAAAAAGGTTGTGGGAAATTTTATTTTGTACTGCTCATGGTGGAAGTGAAATTTAATAAAGAAGATACAAAATTTAAAAATTCAACTTAGGACTCCAAGTAACATAAAATACCCAGCACAACAGTTTCAGTTCCTCGTTCATAACCAACCAAATGACACATACTGCATGCCACTCATTGCAGGTTCCATGTGTCTGGGGAGCCTCCCAGGATCCTGCTGATGAGATGAAGAGCATCGGCTGGCACTGTCAGGGTGGGCTTCCTGGTGAAGTTAGTATTTGGACCTTGAACAGAAGTTAACATTTGGACAACCACTGGGTGAGAATGGTGGTGGGGTTTTGAGGCTTTGAGAATAGTATTCTCTTTGGCACAAGGATAATGAAAGAGCCAGTCTCACCAGGCAGTGCTCCAACCATAAGACCAAAGGGCAACCACTCAACTAAAAGTAACAGACATTGAGGCTGGACGGGTTCACTCTGGAGAGCCAGCACTGCTAGTGACAGCCCTGCTTTACTCCTACCCACTGGTCACTTTTACCTGTACTTGCAATATGCTGACCTGGCCCATCATAAGTTGTAAGGTGTGTCAAAGTAATATGATTCTAGGAAAAGTAGCAACTAGAGGTTTTGTTTGACTTACATTTGTTTATGTAAATTGGCTACCTTCATACTGGCGTGTGGTAGGGATTGCAGTGTACCTTCTCCTTTCCACACCTGGGATTTAGGGATGGCTGGGCAGGCTTGCAATCAATCAGTGGGGGAAGAATGATAGCATCCAATGCCATATGCATGACAGCCATCTGCATGGGATGAAGAGCATCAACTAAGGGAGAATAAGCCAGACACACAGAGCCTGAACCAGTAATTAGGACTTCATCATCACCCAGGAGCTATGTTCTGATGGTGACTGTTTTTGGAATCTGCTCCTGATCCAACATTCGGATTCATACCTGAGCCCTGAGAAGACAGAAAGCTATAAATAAATGCCACCTATTGGGGCTCAGGGAACTTTGCCTTTGAACTCCTCTAACAGAGTGCCACATGGAGTGGAGAGAATGCCTTTCCTCATGTCCCCTCACTAGTGTAGGGCAGCCAGAAGAGATGCACTGTGTTCAACAGAGAAGCCAGAGAGACTGAGGAGCCAGGAATGCTCAGATGCTTTGAGATCTGAAAGCTTGAGAAATACTGGAGGCAGAGGCATCATGAGGTGGAGAGGATATTTACAAGGCATTGACTTTCTAAGCAGGTCACTGATTACTTGGGTGAGCAGAGTGGCTCTCATTCTCTTGCATTCCAGAGCAGTCACTGAATGGCAAGAAAGGAAGAAAGGGAGTGTCCTTAGGACTCCACGGCTGACTGCGTAACACCCAGTGCCACCTGCATGCATTTGACAGGCAGTGGTAGGGAAATGCCTGAGCATCTCAGCTGTATGTGACTGGTTTGGGAGCCACAGAAATTTCACATGGCTGATATTTTGAGGAAAATGATTTTCTGTGATGAACATAGTTGCCAGGTGGAGAAAGGAACAATTAGGACATATGTTGCAGGCCAAGAAGCCAACTTAGGAGGGTAGAGTTGGATGTAGCCATCATTGTAGTTGGAACCAGAAAACCTATGTTCATTCTCTGGCTCTCCCAGTTGGTTGCTGTGTACAGCCAGTCTTTGCATTCTGAGCCAGGATCCACACATGAATTGGTACGTGAGGTGTGTGTCTTGGTTTACCTCTCCTCCTCTTCTTCATTGCCATCCTAGCTCTACCAATCAAAATGTTCTTCTTTGTCCAGAGCAGATGGGATGTGCTCTATGCCAGCCATCCCTCTGAGAGTGTGAAAACCCTCAAAGAATGTTCTTTGGGCCTTTTTAGCTATTACCACTGGGCAACAAGAAAGAAAGAAAGAAAGAAAGAAAGAAAGAAAGAAAGAAAGAAAGAAAAAGAAAGGAAGGAAGGAAGGAAGAAAGAAAGAAAGAAGGAAAGAAAGAGAAAGAAAGGAAGGAAGGAAGAAAGAAAGAAGGAAAGAAAGAGAAAGAGAGAAAGAAAAAGAAAGAAATAAAGAAGGAAGGAAGGAAGGAAGGAAAATAAGTATATGAGAGTTTACAACACTATTTTATAAAAGGCTTTTTAGTAATTATTATTTCTCACCTTCAAATTCAACTTTTCTGACTCCCCTTCAAGTTCCCTGGGCACCCGCCCTCTGTTAGTATTTCTCCTGGAAACCGGGCCTGCCCAACCCCGCTCTCTCTAATACTAATACTTACAGACCCTCCCCTCCTTTGTTGGGGGCCTTTTCTCTTTTCTTGCAGTGGCCCCTGGAGGAGAAGGGTAGTGAGTGCTGAAGATGTCCTGGGGGGCCCACAGAAGTCCAACCAGGAGGAGCATGACCCCCACAGGGAGCACCAGGCTGGCCAGGGTACTCCTTATATCTTTCTGTTTCATGCAAGAAATGTGGGGTCCTACTCAAGATGATTCCAAGAGAGGCTATTTGACTCCTCCACCCACAGGGAACATCTCCTCTCCCTCTCAGGGTCACATTCTGAACTTCAGTCAACTGGCTGTGAATTTAAAAAAGGGACAAGGAGATAAGATAGGAAGAGTGAGTCTGCATTTGTTTGTGGGTCTTTATGACATGTACGTATTTGTTAGAGCAATACAGACAAGGTGTTCGGGGGAGAAGGAGCCAGGAGAGAAGTCATTCTGAGGCCAGCTTTTTACTCCTTGATAAGGTAGTCAATTGGTCTAGCACACATAGGGAGCTCAAGAGCAACCGTTCATGGTGAAAGATGTTGGATACCATCCAAGAAGGCCTCGCGGCGCAAGAATCCTAATGGAACAGCCTCCACAGTGACCACACACAGGTCAGGCACAATGGGACCACATGGGAAGCACCTGGGAAGCTGTCCAGTACCAATGAGTGTCTCAACCACACTCTGTGCTCCCACACAATGCAGCATTCTTTTGCTGATGGGATGCTTCTTCAGGGGTCCACCTGTCACAACTAAAGCTGACCACAGCCCAAGTGTTTGCTCATAAGCCATGCAGACTGGGGACAATTAAATAGCTCTAAGTGTGAACATGTCATCTACACAGATATGAATATGTATAATGATCTCTGTTACATGTTGAAACCCATGATACAAATCCTAGGGCAAAATACTGAAAAGTTATTTTCAGCTCTTGTTTTTCTCTCTTCCCTCTCCTGTTTGTTCTCTGGAGGAGTGCGACTGGGGTTAATGTTCTTCCTGAACACGGATCCTCTTCTTGCTTCTTATGCTTAATGGATTGAACGAAAGCATTATGTGCTTCTGTAGGTGGGTTGCACTGCTTAGAACTTCAAGGCGATAAGGCATTTCTGCAGGAAGTTATTTTTCTGTCCTGGCTCGCCTTGGTGGTGGAGGGTGCTTGATGAAGGAAAGTGAGAGTTCATTAGAGTTTATTGCATGGGGCAGCCAGGGAAAGTAAAACTATAGTAGCCAGGGGGTGGGAGGGAGAGGCAATTGCCGGACCAAAGCTGACACCAATAACATTTTATGAGGGTGAGTCAAAGCAACAAGGAGGATGCGGCCAAGTTTTCACCCTCTTGAACCTGTGACTATAGATCATGACAGGGAATGGAGGCAAGGTAAGCTGGGTCTCAGGCTGAAGTTACAGAGACAGATGCCACAGGGAAGGTATTTGAACTCAATTGTGGTTAGGGGAAAACACAGTGTGACAATTATAATAAGAGTAAATATCTGGTGACCCAGAATAATGGGAGCTGGGAAACGCATCCCTTGTGGAAAAAGAATCAGCTCATTGGGTAATTTCCACTCATTGGGTAGATACCTTTGGCTGTAACTTCCCTCCACTCTTAACTGTTTGTGAGGATTAGGAATTATTTAGCAGGCTAGGGAAATGGGAAAAATCTAGGACACATAAAGTTTGAAAACCAGCCCCCCTCACGAAGACACAGTGATGTCCCATCTTACCAACTCTTGAACCTTGACAGTTCACAGGCAAGGGGTGTGACCAATCTGTGATCTACACTGCTGGTGAGATTGGTCCAAACTAACCCTTCCCTGTCAATGTCCATTTGACTCATCTCTCCATTCACAGGAGGGGCCAAGGTCAGGAAAAAAGTGAGTGAGACCAAACTTGATTCTGCTCTGTGCCACTGACATTTAGACCTTTGCATTTCTCAATGATACTATTGTTCTACAATATTTCTAACTCCTCTGGAGACCTCAGCTGTGCCAAGATCAAAGAGAGAGAGAAAGAGAGAGAGAGAGAGAGAGAGAGAGAGAGAGAGAGAACCAACCCTGTTCACCAAACAGGAATAGAACTAAACTGGAAGCACTCGCCCAAGGCCACTGTTTCTGATTGGTATTCTTACATTTTCATCTCCTCTGCTGTCTGTATTCTATGCATGTTTTTTGTCATTTATTTATTTTGGTTCTTTTTATCACTAATAAACATATCTATCTCTGAATCTTACTGGAGAAGATTCAGGATCCCTTCAGTGAAACCCTCAAACCCTCTACATCATCCCTTTCAAAAAAAAAAAAAAAATGCAGATTGCAGCCACAGCCAACAGTAGAGAGCAAGTCGATGCCACAGAAGTTATTCAGCTGTTGACACTTACCCTCTGCCCCCAGTCTGCATGGCTTGTGAGCAAACACTTGGGTTGTGGTCAGCTTCAGTTGTGCCAGGTGGACCCTTGAAGCAGCATCCCATCAGCAAAAGAATGCTGCATTGTGTGGGAGCACAGAGTGAGGCTGAGACACTCATTGGTACTGGACAGCTTCCCAGGTGCTTCCCATGTGGTCCCATTGTGCCTGACCTGTGTGTGGTCACTGTGGAGGTTGTTCCTTTAGGATTCTTGCAGAGCGGGGCCTTCTTGGATGGTATCCAACATCTTTTTATGCAAACCTGGAAATTAGCCTTGGTGAGGTTTTTCTGTGTGTAAAGAAGAGGCTGCATAGAAGAAACTGGGAGATGGAGCCAACTCAAAGGCTCTGGGTTCTAGACCTCTTGCCTTTGGCCTGCACTGACTTTGGCATTCAGGAGTCTCATGTGATACATGTCCTGAAGACAGAGGCATAGACCCCCTTGGTGACATTGGGGTGGCTGCTCATACCCCCAGTAGTGCTCTCTCCTGGGCTGGCTGTGAAGGAACAATGCATATCCATTCAGCAGCACTTGCCCGACTCAGCTCCAGACCTCACTCTGCTCTCCCTGAGCGTGTGGGACCTCTGGGCATATGCTTAGGTGACAGGTTATTTCTTGTGGTTTCCATGACAGGGAGAGAGCGCCCCCTAGGAAAAAAATAACTGCTGCTTCATTTGTCCTTGGGCCATCTCCTCTTCTGGTTCTTTTTCCTGCAGAGGCACTTTGTACAAGAGGATCTATCTTCCTTTTTCAAGTCTTTCTCTGACCTTTATTTTAAGTATCCTGTGACATGTGTACAAGTGTTTTTATTGCAAACTGCCTCAGATCCATTTGGATATGGATGCTATACAAATTATAAATAAATAAATACATGATAAAGAGAGGATCTCTTCCCTGCCAGCTTGCTACTTAAAAAGCAGCAAGTTTGCACTTGTGTGACTCGGCTGCTGTTGTCGCTTTTGCTGGGTCCCATGCCGGCAGCCAACAGGAGTGAAAACAAAATCTGTCCCTTTCAGCAGCACACATTCCTCTCCTGAGCCTAGGGGAAGAGGTGGCAAGTATCATCTGCCAATCAGAAGCCAGATAGCCTTCCCTTTACTCACTCCCACAGTTTTCATGAATTCTGCCAGTGTTTTCTAGAGTCCTGCTGGTTGATAAGGCAGTGGCAGCTCTTCCTACCACCAGGTATAGAACATCAGTGGAACATTCATTTCATTCCCATGACTCCACACCGCCCCTGGCTTATTCTCCCATCTTGACCCTCTGCCTACTCCTTTGACACCTTTTTTTTTTTTTTCCCTCCTGAGAAAATACTCCCATGTCCTCCCTTAACTCCACGTGGGAACTTCTCGACTCTCGCCTTAAGAGCATCTAGCCTTCCCTTGCCCCTATTATTTCTAAGAAGGAGATCTGCTTATTATTTTGGCAGTTGTTTAGTATATCTCTTGCTTAACTCTTCATCTAGCTTACTCTCTCTTGGAATCATTTTTTCTACCTCTAAAACCCCCAACCCATTACTTCCCTTTTCATTCTGAGCCCAGCCCATGGAGCCCAACCTGATGAATTATTCAGGGTGATTCCTCGCATCTTCTTTCATCTGGAGCTCTTCTCCCTGTGACTCTGTTGCAGAAGTTGTCTTCTTCCTTCCCAGAAGACTTTAGCTTTGTCCTGGATTTCGGTCTTTCTTCTCTACTCCAGTTCCTTGTCTCCATCAACTTACCCTTTCTTTTCCCGCGACTTTCTTTACTTCTTCTCCATGACCTTGCTCTTGTCTTTATACTTTAAAGTTGTATTAAAAAAGCAAAAGCCTTTGTTTAGCCTTGTTCCCTCCACAAGCCATTTTCCTCTTGACATTTTTCTTTCAGTCTTTGGGAAGGAATCCTACATATGTTGACAACCCTGCCTGCTCCTGGACCCTCCCGCCATTCCTGTGTGACTTCTAGTACCACTAACCATGCAGAAACAACTTTCTTACATGATACCCAGAGCTCCTCGTTGCCAAGTCCAAGGGAAAACTCCCTTCTTGCATTCCATGGAATATTTCCTAGCTTCTCACCCTGTGCTTGGCTTCACTATAATTCCTTAGGTCCTTTCATCTCTTAGATGTTTCTTTCCCCATGTCACCCTCTGTATCTTCCAGTCCTTTGCTTGGTCTTCTCTTTTCAGAATCCGTTCTTAAAGCCCAATGGTCTGCTTGACAACTCTTCCTAAATATCCTACAGACCCCTAGAGATTTTATTGCACCAAAACGTCCTGTGCCCTTTGCTTTCGATGCTAATGTAGAGTATTTCTATTTGTAAGTTCATTTTATTCAATTTGATATTGCTTTGTGGATAAATGATTTTACTTCTGAATATAAATGAGTAGGCCACTATTCATATCTCCTTTGGCTTCTCTCTCTCTCTCTTTATTTATTTATTTATTTATTTTTTGCTTTTCTTGTGCTGGCTAAAGAAACTTGTTAGATTCCTAGAATGTCAAAGAGGCACACTGTTGACCTTTTTGATGATACGAACAGAAATAAAGATGAAATACTAAGAAATGTTAATTATAGTCTTCTTAGATACCTCCCATTTTTAAAAAATATTATGGTTAATTATATATAACATAAAATTATCCATTTAAAACATTTTAATTTATATATTTCATTGATGTTTATTACATTCACAAAATATTCAACCATTACTGTTTCATCAATCCAGCAAAAACTCTGTAACCATTAAGCAACAGCATCCTATTCTTCCTTTCCCCTTAACATCCAATCTATTTTCTCTCTGTGAACTTGTTAATGCTAAATATTTGATATGATGAAATCATACAATATTTGACCTACAATGTCAAGCTCATTTCACTTACCATGTTTTCATGCTATGTTGCAGCATGTATCTGAACTTCATTTCTCTTTATGACTGAATCATATTTCTTTGCAGACATATATCACATTTTGTTTGTATACTTATCTACTAATATACACACTTGGGACGTGTTTACATTTAGACTATTATGAATGATACTGCACTAAACATTGATATATCCATATCTGTTTCAGTCCCTGCTTTGAATTCTTTTGTGTATACACCTAAGGATGGAATTGCTAGGCTATATGGTAATGCCATATTTGGCTTTTTGAGGAAAAACAAACAAGAAATTTTCCCTAGTGGTTGCATGATTTTACATTTTCATCAGCAATGTGTGAAGGTTCCAATTTCTCTATATGTGTACCAACCCTTGTTATTTTCCATTTCCTCTTTTTTTTTAAGTTATAGTCATCCTAGTAAATATGAAGTGGTATCTTATAGTAGTTTTCATTTGCATTTTCTTAATAATTAATTGATAGCGTTGAAAGCAACTTTTCTGTTTTATCAATTGTATATCATCTTTGGAGAAATCCCATTCAAGTTCCCCATCAGTTTTTGGACTGGGCTGTCTTTTTTGTTGAAATGTCTAGATACAAGATTTACAAATATTTTCTCTGATTCTGAAAATGGACTTTTAACCTTTTTCATAATGTCCTTTCACAGAAAGAAGTTTTTATTCCTGATAAAGTTTTTGTTTATTTTCCTTTCAGTGCTATGTCTGAAAATCCATTGCCAATTCCATGATCATGTTTCTCATGAAAATTTTGTGGTTTTAGCTCTTATATTTAGGCTATTGCTCCAATATGAATTAATTTTTGCACATGGTGTGAGGTAGAGATTCACCATCATTCTTTTTTTTTTTTCTTTGAGAATGCGGTTGTTCTAGCACCATCATTCCCTCAATGGATGAATTTAACGTCTTCATCTAAGTCTGTTGGCCATAGATGTATTGATTGATATTTTAATTCTTAATTCTCTTCCATTGGGATATATATCTACTCTTATGTCAGTACGGAACTGTTTTGGTTACTGTATATTTGTAGTAAGGTTCTTTCCTGCCATACTAAGAACTGAACTTGGGGTCTGGCACATGCTAAGCAAGTTCTCTACCACTGAGCCCCATTCTCAGCCCTGATTTGTACTAAGTTTTGAAATCAGGAAATGGGATTCCCCGGAGGAAGGACAGCATCTTCAACAAATGGTGCTGGGAAAACTGGAAATCCATAGGCAACAAAATGAAACCGAACCCCTTTCTCTCGCCATGCACAAAAGTTAACTCAAAATGGATCAAAGAGCTTGATATCAAATCAGAGACTCTGCATCTGATAGAAGAAAAAGTTGGCTCCGATCTACATATTGTGGGGTCGGGCTCCAAATTCCTTAGGACACCCATAGCCCAAGAGTTAATAACAAGAATAAACAAATGGGACTTACTTAAACTAAAAAGTTTTTTCTCAGCAAGAGAAACAACAAGAGAGGTAAATAGGGAGCCTACATCCTGGGAACAAATTTTTACTCCTCACACTTCAGATAGAGCCCTAATATCCAGAGTATACAAAGAACTCAAAAAATTAAACAACAAGATAACAAATAACCCAATCAATAAATGGGCCAAGGACCTGAACAAACACTTCTCAGAGGAGGACATACAATCAATCAACAAGTACATGAAAAAATGCTCACCATCTCTAGCAGTCAGAGAAATGCAAATCAAAACCACCCTAAGATACCATCTCACTCCAGTAAGATTGGCAGCCATTATGAAGTCAAACAACCACAAGTGCTGGCGAGGATGTGGGGAAAAGGGTTCACTTGTACATTGTTGGTGGGACTGAAAATTGGTTCGGCCAATTTGGAAAGCAGTATGGAGATTCCTGGGAAAGCTGGGAATGGAACCACCATTTGACCCAGCTATCGCCCTTCTCGGACTATTCCCTGAAGACCTTAAAAGAGCATACTATAGGGATACTGCCACATCAATGTTCATAGCAGCACAATTCACAATAGCTAGACTGTGGAACCAACCTAGATGTCCCTCAATAGATGAATGGATAAAAAAAAATGTGGCATTTATACACAATGGAGTATTAGGCAGTACTAAAAAATGATAAAATCATGGAATTTGCAGGGAAATGGAGGCATTAGAGAAGATTATGCTAAGTGAAGCTAGCCAATCCCTAAAAAACAAATGCCAAATGTCTTCTTTGATATAAGGAGAGCAACTAAGAACAGAGCAGGGAGGAAGAGCATGAGGAAAAGATTAACATTAAACAGAGACAAGTGATGGGAGGGAAAGGGAGAGAGAAGGGTAATTGCATGGAAATGGAAAGAGACCCTCATTGTTACACAGAATTACATATAAGAGCTTGTGAGGGGAAAGGGGAAAAAAAAAACAAGTGAGAGAATCGAATAACAGCAGATGGGGTAGAGAGAGAAGATGGGAGGGGAGGGGAGGGGGGATAGTAGGGGATAGGAAAGGTAGCAGAATACAACAGTCACTAATATGGCATTATGTAAAAACGTGGGTGTTTAACCGATGTGATTCTGCAATTTGTATTGGGGGTAAAAATGGGAGTTCATAACCCATGTGAATCAAATGTATGAAAGATGATATGTCATGAGCTTTGTAATGTTTTGAACAACCAATAAAAAAAAAAACAAGTTCAAAAAAAAAAGATCGATTTAACAATTTGTTGTCGCTTGAAAATCTGTATGAATTTGAGGATCAGCCTTTCCATTTCCGAAAAGAAGGCTGTTATATTGATAGGGATTGCATCAAAATTGTAGATAGCTTTGGATCATATTGTCATTGTGTCAATATTATGTATTCCTGATCATGAATTTTTTTAAAACTCTTTCTTTGATTTCTTTCAGCAATATTTTGTAACTTTTCACACGAGATTCTTTCACCTCTTTGGTTAAATATATTCCAAAGTATTTTATTCTAAAGATGCTGTTACACATGGAATTGCTTTTTATTTTCATTTTGGAATTGTTCATTGCAGGCGATACGAAGTCCACTAAGTTTTGTTCATTGATTTTGTATTCTACATCCCATGTTTTGGTATTTTAGTTTTTAATCACAACTGTTTATTTTCTTGTTCCATTTGTCATTTCTTCTTTGAACTATTGGTTAGTTAAGAGCATATTACTTAATTTCCATATATTTTGGTGAATTTTCTATAATACTGTGACTGCATTGTATTGGAGTCCGATAAGATATTCTGGATGCTTTCATTTTTGTATTTATTGAGGCTTATTTTGCAATCTAATCCATACTACTTTATATAGAATGTTTACATATGTTGAGAAAATGAGTGTTCTGTTTTGGTTGAGAGGAATATTCTCTATATATCTCTTAGGTCCAGTTGGCTAATAGTGTTGGTGTGGTTCTCTATTTCCTCTTCAATTTTCTCTGAAGATGTTCTATAAATTATTGAAAATGGTTTTTGGGGTTTCCCAAACTCCTATTTTTCCCTTCAATTCTTTTAATGTTTGCTTACTGTATTCTGGAACTCTGTTGTACATATGTTCATAATTGTTATATTTTCTTCATAAAACAAGCCTTTTTATCAAGATTTGATGTTCTTCTTTGTCTTTTGTGATAGTTTTTTTTTTTTACTTTAAGACTATTTTGTCTGATATTAATAATAGCCATCCTCGCTCTTTTTTTTTTTAAATTATTATTTACATGGAATAAACTTCACCTCTTTTTATTCAGTTATTTTTCTCTTTGGATTTAAAATGAATTTCTTGTAGCTATCATGAAATTGGATTATATTTTAAAATTAATTTTACCAATCTATACCTTTTGATTGGAAAATTTAATCCAATTACATTTAAAGTGATTACTGATAAAGAAGGACTTACCTGATTTTCTGTGTGCTTTCTGTATGTTTTAGATCTTTTTTTGTCCCTCATTATCTCAATTATGGCTTTCTCTTTTGTTTGGTTAATTTTTAGGGTGAGTTGTTTTTATTCCATTCTTATTTCTTTGTAAGTATATATTTTAAATTAGTTTATTTGTGGTTATCATGGGGATTGTGTTTAGCATCCTAAATTTATAGCATTATAGTTAACTTATAACTACAATATAATTAATTCATATAATTACTTAACCTTATAATAACAATCAAAACTCTACTGTTGTCCAGCTTTATTCCCTACTGTTTCTTAGATGATTTTTGTCATAAATGACATATTTATATATTATAAGTTCAATAACATCAATTTATAATTACTTTTTATGCTTTTGGCTTATAAATCCCATAGAAAATAACAAGTGGAAGTACAAACCAAAAGTACAAAAATGCTGGATTTTTTTGTTTGCTCATATATTTATTTACTTTTACCAGATCGTTATTTCTTATACATCTTTGGGTTAATATCTACTGTCCTTTCATTTCCCTGGCATTTCTCATGGCAGGAATAATGAGTTCATTAAATTTTGTTTATCTTGGAATGTCTTAATTTCTCCATTTTTGTGAAGAATAATTTTGCCAGGTGTAGAAATCTTGGTTGAGATTTTTTTTTTTCTTTTAGTACTTTAACCGTATCTCACTACTGTGGCTTCCACAGTTTCTGATGAAAAAATAACTGTTAATCTTATTGAAAATCCTTTGTATGTAATAAATTGCTTTTCTTTTGCTGTCAAGATTCTCTTTGTCTTTTCACAGTTCAGTTCTAATGTCTCAGCGTAGATCTCTTTGAGTTCACCTTAAATTCAAATTTAAACTCTAAGCTACATGGATTCATAGATTCATGTCTTTCATCAAATTGGGATACCTCCAGCCAGTATTTCTTCAAATATTCTTTCTGCCACTTTTTCTCATCTCCTTCTATGACTCTCATAATATGTATGTGATCTCACTTTTTTTTTTTTTTTTTTTTTGGTTGAAACCAGGGGTGCTTAACCACTGGGCAACATTCTCAGCATTTTTTCTTTTTAAATTTTTGAGACCAGCATCTCTCTAAATTGTTTAGGGTCTTTCTAATTTGCTGAGGTTGGTCTTGAATTCTCAGTCTTCCTGCCTCAGCCTCTCAAGTCACTGGGTTTTCAGGTATATGCCCCCCATGCCTGACAATATTGATCTCTTTGATAATGTCCTATAAGCCTTTTTGTTTCTACTCACTCTGCTTTAAACTTTCTTTTTGATTCTCAAACTGAATGATTTCAACTGTCTTTATATTTCAGTTCACTTTATTCATCGTGTTCCAAACCTACTGTTGGATTAATTTAGTGAATTTTTCATTTCAATTATTATCAAAGAAACACTCTACAGCTTTTTGCTCTCAGACAGTAGGCAGTATATTGTGTAGTTTGGGTGCAATGTTTTGCCCTGGGCATCTGAAGGTTGTTAGTCTGGATTGCAGTATCTTTCAGTAATGCCCACTGACTTTATGAACTGCTTCTATTTAGACAGATCAGAGATTTTAATCCTTTAGGTATCTCCTTTTCTTGTTAGAAAGGACATAAAAATCATTTATGAACAGTATATTCTCTCTCCACCAGAAGGATAAGTGTCCCACGGAGGGAATTGCTTCTTTAATATCATCACTGTACTGGGGAAGAGATGGGAAAAGGGCTAATTAAGATGACTTGGAGTTTTCTTATGGTTTCTAAGTTGACTTTTTCTTAATTTAGCATTAACTTGGTTGCTACAGGTCTTTTACTATTTCTCAGAATTCTGATAAAGTTCATTCTGACAATTTCTGCTTGTTTTTCAGTGTTTCTATGGGGAACGAGAGCTTGGAGCTGTCTATTCTACCATTTTGCTGATGCCACTACCACACTAAAATTTTAACTTCTTAATCCTTTTGGAAAGGATTCCAAAATTTTAGAACAGAATGGAGCCTTTGAAATCATGTAGTCTGTTAGTTTATAATCCTCTTTCCATAGAACAAGTAATTCTGTGGAATTCATCTGTAGTAACCTCAAAAAATTTGAGATGGTTTACCATTCTTCCCCTATTTTCACCTAGAATCGCTTAGAGTTTGTTACTTTTCAAATTTTTTTCCTTAAGTGGTAAATTTTGTATTTGAATTAGAAGTTTACTGAGGGAGGAGGGAAAGAAAAGAGGAAATATTGGGGAATGATATTGGCCAAGTTATGCTGATATATTGTGTGCATATCCCACTGTTATGTACCACTATCATACACAATTAAAAAGGTAGGAAAAAACTTCTGAGAAAAATTTTTATGAATTCTTGATTTTGTCAAGTACTTAGTTAAGAACTAAGCAAAGAAGATTTAGATTCCTCATTGAAAGTCATCCATTTTCCAGCTATTCAGATAGGTTACTTTACTGAGATACATAGGCATGCTTGGCAGGATACTAACTTGTTGTCTTTGTTCAGCATTCAACTAGAGTAAAAGAACCATATTATGTAGGGGAATGTTCTATCATCCTAAACAATCCAGTTCTGGCCGTAAATTTAAATCCTCTATCAGCACAACTAGCCCCTAGAGTTATCCAATTGAACATTCTTGAAAGGCAACTTGTCAACCACTTATTGTTATTGTAGAATGCTCTTGGATTCACTTTTGCCACCATTATTCCCATAATTAGCAATTTTTTATCATCATGTATAGTTTTCTCCCTTAAAAGCTATCTATAAAATACAGTTTCCCTATTTTGTTACATTTTCAGCCCCATTTATATATGGCTACCAGTTCTGACTATATATTAATATTAGAGAGTGAACCTCTTTCCCATTTTTCGCTGTTTTTAAGCAACAGAAAGGAGCTTAAGTGATTACTGAATGAGACATTGGTAAGGGAAACTCTCAGAGTTGGAGAATTTTTTGCTAAAAAACAGACAAAAAATAGCAATCTTAAGATTTTGAAGAAGACACCAGAAGATGAAAAGACCTTCCATATTCATGAATAGGCAAAATTAATATTGTTAAAATGGCCATATTACCATAAGTGATCCACAGATTCAATGTAATTATCACTGAAATACCAATGTTATCCTTCATAGAACTAGGAAAATAAGTCTAAAATTCATATGGAAGAATAAAAAGACTCAGAATAGACAAAGCAATTTTGAGCTAAAAGGGCAAAACTAGAGGCATAACAATAACCAACTTCAAATTATACTATGGAACAATAGTAAGAAAAACAGCATGTTACTGACATAAAAACAGACATGTAGACTAATGGAATAAAATATATGGCACTGAAACAAACCCATGCAGCTACAGTCATCTGATTCTTGACAAAAGGGTTAAAATTAAACAATGTACAAGAGACAGCTTATTTAACAAATGGTACTGGGAACACTGGTTATCCATATGCTATATGGATATGTTAAAAATATGAAAAAGTGATCAGTATCTGTAACCACTCAGGAAATGCAAATCAAAACCACACTCCAGTCAGAGTGGCAGTCATTAGTAATACAAATAATAATAAATGCTGAAGAGGATGTTGGGGAGAAGGAACTCTTATACACCGTTGGTGGGAATGTTAGGTCAGTACAACCACTACAGAAATCAGTATGGAAGTTTATTATAAAGCTAACAGTAGAACTACCATATGATCTGAGTATACCACATACCTTGGAATGCATACCCATGTTTATTGCAGCACAAGTTACAATAGTCAATTTATGGAATCAGCTTAGCTATCTACCAACATGTGACTGTATAAAGAAAATGTGGTTTGTATAACACAATGGAGTCATATTCAGTCATAAAGAAGTTGTCATCTTTAGGAAAATGGATAGACCTAGAGAACATCATTTTGAACAAGACAAGCTGGTCTCAGAAATGTTTTCTCATATGTGGAGGCTAGAGGAGAAAAACAGGTATGGTGTCAAAGTGGAAAGGAGACCATTAAGGTAGAGAAGGGGATCCAGGAGAGGGAAGCAGGTGGGCAGGGAAGGTATTGGGAGTGAAATTGATCAGTTTGTGGTTTTAATATATGTATGAGTAAGCCATAATGAAACACTACTCTGTGGAACTAGTATGCATCAATTAATGAAAAAGAAAACAGCAGTATTCATTGGATAAATTTCACTGCAGTTCTTAAAGAAAGTGATCTGGTCTGATCTGGTTAACATCCCATACTCTCTCAGAGTCCCAAGACTATCTTTCATAGTAATTAAGTAATTTCTTTCCATTTCTGCCTAGGCACTATGGATATAATGATTTTTACTTTCTTTGATGCAACTATGCAAACACACATATGTATATCTATACTTATATACACATATGCATATCTATACATATATACACATATTTTATTAGTTGATTGTACAAAAGTATTAAAAATATGATAATGTCACTCAGAAGTTTGTAGAAGCAGTGATTTGCAATCCAAGTGATATTATATCTACATAGAAAACAATCAGCTTGGAGGTTTTCTTGCTGACTGGTATATTGACATGATTGTGATACCTCCAGCTGGCTTTTTCACACTGAATGACAATTACACGCATGCCCCATGATACTTGATGCTCACAGAGCATAAAGAGAAAGGAAAACAGTGATCTTAGGTCCATGAGGGAAGGCTATAACCACGGACAAAGTAAGCAAACAGAAACCTAGCTAATTGAAAGGGAGGATAGTTAAAATTTAGCAATGTTGAATTGGGAATAGCATCAATGTCAAAGGGAACTTGAATTTCGCTGGGTGATTAAAAAGATAACATGGAAAAAACAATTTTTTTCCTCCAAATTTATGGCAACAAAGTAGTCCAGGCTTCCCTCCCACTCCTGTATCTTTAAAGAGAGCTATTTAATATATAGTTTGGGAATGAATTTTTGATTAAAGCTGTTATTTTCTAAAAGCAGAAACATTTTTTGGCCTTTGGCATATTTTAACTGACATTATAGGCATGTGACTTGTCATGAATATGGACACTGGTAGCTTCTGTTTGATTGTTCAATGTATCTGAGTCTCTTTTCCACTTAGTTGCCCCTTCCCCACCCCGATAATGACACTTACGATGGTTAAAGCAAGGAATTATATGTACATATTAAATTAATAATAATAAGCACTTGTATATTAAGATAAAGATATTTTAAAATCCTCTTTTGCATGTTTCTCAGAAGTACCTGTGTACAGTGTGAAGATTTTGGACTGGAGATTCAGAAAGCTCTAGTTCAAGACTGCACTCTGTCCCTTAACCATGCAATTTTGTAAAGTCACTTTTCTTCCCTTGGCCTATTGTTTTATTTTTTTTTTTTCCTAATTTGCACAATGAAGACAGGAACTTTATTTTCTAACCTCACAGCTAATTTGAAATAATATATAGGAAACCACTTGAAACATGTGATGTGAAATTGTGGCAGAGGGTGATGCTTTCAACTAGAAGAAATTAATCTTCAGAAATAATTATTGCTATGTGGCATTTTAATTTGTAAAAGATGAAACATGACCAAAAAGTAGCCATCTTTTTTTGGGGTCAGGGGGAAGGGGTACCAGGGCTTGAACTCAGGGGCTCTCAACCACTAAGCCACATCCCCAGCCCTATTTTGTATTTTATTTGGAGACAGGGTCTCACTGAGTTGCTTAGTGCCTCACTTTTGCTGAGACTGGCTTTGAACTCGCGATCCTCCCATCTCAGCCTCCTGAGATGCTGAGATTATAGGCATGTACCACCATGCTCGGCCAAGTAGCCATCTTTAATGAAATAAGAAGCATTTAATTACCGTTTTCATCTAAGTGGACAATGGGCAAGAGTGGAAAGAGCTAAACAGGAGATAATCGACTATGAGAGCTGTATGCAGTGGTTTCACACCACTGCATCTGCTTTTTTATTAGTCAAGTACAAATACTCTATTTACTTAGATTTTGAGGAGTTCTATTCTCATTTATACCATTGTTCTCTTGTCCCTTACACTTATATGCGAGTGCCTCTGCACGCCGCCACACATACACTTCCTTCTTGACCACTTTTTCTCCTTTCACTAACTTAATCAAGATCTTTGTGTTTCTGCTTAGACCTCACTTCTAAGAATTATCTGATTCCTTCCCTTGACTTCAGTCTGACATAGGTAGATTTTCTGTGTATTGTCTTAATACCTTATGCCTCCGTGTATCACTGAACCCTGTGACATTTATATAAGGTGCTTTACCTTAGTTATAGTCTAAGACCCTTGAAAGCAAGGGTCATGTGCTGTTCGTTTTAGGGACTGGCAATTAGTAGGTTGTTGGTGAATATTCTTTACTGAGTGAACAAGTAAATGAGTGGATAATATGTGAGAAGCTCTTTGCAAAGAATAAAAGAAAATGTGCAACACAGTATTTTTCAAATGTAACTAGAGAAAGAGCGAACATTTGTCTAGTGAAAGACCATTGTATTTGTAAGCAGGGAATCAGTTATTGGGCTATTTCTACTAATTTGGTGTGTAAATCTAGGAAAATCACTTAAGCTCTCTGCAACTCAATTTCCCAACCAAAAAGACTCAACATTTCCCATTGCCTGACTCACTTGGAATGTCACAAAAGCAGAAATTATAGCAATTATGTGATGTCGCTATTTGTTTTAAATAAAGGTGCGTCATGCGTTCTTGGGGCATACTGTTATACTTGTTCATAATCAAATGCATATCTCACTTTATGTTCAAAATATTCATGAAATGTATTCTTAAGACTATTTTAAATTGAATAACATTTAAAATGAACTGAAGGGATTTGTGTTTAAAGCATACCAGTTTTGTAGAGTACAAATTCTTTTGAAGGGCAACAATTATTTCTAATTTGTTTTATAATTTAGAATTTTCTTATAATATTAAACTCTCAAAGCAGTGCCTTCCTACATCCTCCCATGTCTCCTTTTCTGTCCAGGGAGCCATTGTTGAATGGCGGTGGAGAAGAAATATCCCCCACTGAACCACATTTATTGTCCTGAGAAAACTGAGCTTTTGTTCAAGAACACAACAGCTGTATTGCAAACAGTAACTTTCAAAACAGTGGACAGATATTTGTTTCTTTGAAAAATAAGTAAAAAAGTATAAGGTGATGCTTTCAGAAAAAATTGGAGAGATCTTGCTCCTAAAGTAAGATAAAAGGTAGATCTTTTAATAATTCCCTAGAGGTTTCAGGGGGATTTCTTTTTCTTTTCAAAACTCAGCTATGATTTTTGTTGCTGCTGTTATGTTTGTTTGTCTGGAAATTGACCCCCCTATACAGCAATGACTTCAGACTATGTTTCTCAGGTAAATTATAGTATTACTTACCCCCACTTTATTAGATCACTTGCCCTAACCTGATGGGATGTAATTTGGGCTTTTCTTATTTTCCAGTTAAGGTATAAACTACATGTTATATTTGCCACGGCAAAAATAATCTCACATTTATGTTCCGTGTTCTCAAACTTGCATATGAATCTAGAACTTTAACTTTATGACTTTGGTACATGTTAACCATTGTATCCACAAGAACAATAAAAGACAAATAAATCAACGTATGATAGATAATGATTAGAATCATGTGATACACTAATCAGAGTTCCTGACTAAGTAGTTACATTTTTTTAAAGAAATCCACGATTTTTTATAATGTATTTCAAAATTCTTATTTTAGAATATATTAAAAGAATTTTAAAAATAAATGTCCTTCTAAATTATTTGTATAAGAAAAAAAAAGATAAGGGAAAAGAGAGAGAGAAAGAAAAGAAAAAAAATGTACTGATTTCCTAATTGCTACTTCTACATACTTGGTTTTTCTATTATTATATGAAAAATATGAGATTTATTTTATTGTTTATAAAACTTGTGAACAGAAGGAAAATATTATTATTCATGGTACTGTAGTCTAAGAATTAATAAATTAAAGGCACCAAAGAAGAAAAAAGAAAGTGATGTAAATTACAGAGTGCTTAGATTTTCCTCTGTGTGACACTGGCATGGGCTCCTTTTCCTTTAGTATACTATTGTGCTTTATGTGAAATTCCATATCATGGGACAATGGCACCTCTGTCTTCATGACCACAATTTTTTTTTTCAATCAACTAGATCAAAGAGTACTTAATGTACAAAAGACGGTACTTACGTGGAATCTGCATACCCACCATGATCAAGGTGCCAGACTTTTCTGATTGCCTCTGAAATTCCCACCTGCCCTTTGCTCTCAGTGCCCATGCATACTCAACCCTGGGCAACCACGAACTGCTTTCTGTTACCAGAGACTAGTTACCATGACTGTCTTTTCCTGGAACCACCTACTTGAGGTTATGTTCTCTTGTAGAGGTACAACTATGTGATTGGGATGGTGAAGGCAGAGCTGGAGTATTTATTTAAATCCAATTTGTCATCTCTAATAATCACCAGAGTTTTGTGGAAGCAAGATTTATCCAAAATTATAGTCTAGTTAGTCACCTTTAGAACACGGTTAGTCAAGAACTATAAAACTGGAATGAGATTTACATCTGGATCCCCAAAACAAACAAACAAAACCTTCCTAGGAGGAGGAATTCTGGGGTTTGCAGCAGCTTTGATGAAGTAAGTTTTCTATTCCTCCCTTGAACTTGGCCTCAGTTAGCCATTGCTAAAATCAATGGGGCTCTAATAATTATTTCTGGTATGTTCACCATTCAGGATTAAGTGGTTAGCTTTCCTTTGAGCATGCAAACTTACAGGATATATATACTCTTATTTTTAGGAGATACTTGTTGCAGTATTGGTTCTGCTTCAAATTTTGAAAATGGTGAAGAGACAGAGCCAAGACTATACATCATTATTTGGCATTCGTACAGAAGTTCTGACCAGTGGACTTTTGACTTTATATGGCTCACGAGTCAAGTTGGTGAAATATTTGCAAAAGGACTGGAATGAAATTGCCTAACTAGCCTCCTATGCTCATGCCACAGTCCAGAAATAAACATTCCATTTCTTTCTCTAAATGTATTTGTGTTCTGGATGGCCAACTGACAACTATTGTCTTTTTTTGGTTTTCCAATTAAACAGCAATTGTTCCTCGATGAAGAAATGGCACTGTTTAAAACTTTCTCTCTGAGGAGTCTCCTGGGTAAAAAGAAAATAGATTTCCAGCCTTCAGTGTGCAACGGCCCTGTTCAAAGTCTTTGGTGACTTCTACCTCACATGTTAATATTTTGCTAAATGGGACTTTAACCTGTCCTAGGTAAAGTTGGGATGCTCACAGGTGAGGCCTGTCCCGGACACAGATGTCTTCCCATCTTATAGATTTACCCTTTCTTTACACTATTCTGTAAAGTCACTTTTAAGCTTTCAATGCCTGGATTTCCATTCTTCCCTTTGTAAAGATTTAATTAGCTCATCTCTTTTTAACTTATTGTTTAGAAATTTGGAGGGGGGATATAATTTACTCAAAGCAAAAAGTCAGGTTTTTTTTTTCCTGCCTCCTCTCATTTTTCTTCCATAGGCAAGAACTATAGCATATGCAGATTATTAAGCGAGGAAAAATAATATCTGAGAAAGGTGGCTTTCTTAAAAGGCACCAGTAGCATTAGTGTCATGTCTGAAGCACCCATTTGTGTCAACTGTACAGACCTTTCAATGGAAAATTGTGCTGTGCTACCTTTTAAAGTATGAAATGCTAATTTGGGATTTACAGTTTTTGAACTGGAGGGCTGCATTTTGCATGGGATTTTGTTTAATTTCCCAGTGAAAAAAGGCATTTGAAACACAACTGCCTACAGCCAACTGTCAACAAAAATCAACTGTAATAGCACAGAGCCTGTCACTGATGTATGTGGTGATGTGGTAATCTTCTCAATTTAGCTGGATATTTCTTCTTCGTACAAAATAGCTAAAAGTCTTGCTAGGCATTTATGAATATTGGGAGGTGTTATTAGGCTGATAATGGGACCAGATTAAAGAAGTGTACACTGGTTCAAAGTGTCAGTTAGAGAGACACAAAATGGGACGATGCATGGTCCTCGGGATGAGGGTCTCTTCGTCTTTCAGGTTTGCTACAGATTTGGGCGATAGCATGCTGAGTTCCATCTGCCGTGAAAGTGGCTTTCTGGGGAAAAAAAATAAAGTTGTTATGCTATTTTTTCCCCCAGAAATCTGTTTTTGTTTATCAAGAGGGTGAAATAAAAAAATCTCTGAAAATGGAAGTGAGGAGGGCAGGCTATGGAAATCTCCTGGAGCGAGATTCCTCAGTGTTTCTCTTCCTCCTCTTTGAGAGCCCGTGGTTGAGGGTGACATCTTTAGCCATGACGATCTAAGAGCTGGGAGAAGAGCATTCTTTTAGAAACTCTGTATTTTTAAGAGTAAGACCCCCCTTTGAATTATAAATAACAACTGGAAAATGCAAGGCAAAAAAAAAAAAAAAAGAATCTGAATGTAACCCCCTCTTTGGAAAGGTGCAAAGTTGACACTTATCATTGGTTGCCATCAAACGGTGGCATTAGTGAAGCTTCTTATATCAAAAGGGACTTAGAATCAAATGGCACTTTATGTTATCACTTGCTATTTTTTTTTAAGGCCTTTCAAGTGAGACATCTTCAAATGCTGTGCCTATCGTTCATTAGCTGTGTTGAGGCTAAAATCTCTGTGACCACATTTTCTCATCTAAAAATTGGACTAATAGTGGTACCTACCTCACAGAAGTTTTTTTGAGAATTAAATTTCTTAGTGAATGGAAAACACTCAGGACACTGTGGACCTATAATAAATTAGCTATCTTATTAGGGCTACTGGAACTAACAAACAGTATGGAAAGGGGAATCAGATATGCTACATACCCCGTGATGGAAGGTGTACTTGTTTTTCTTCATCATTATGTTTTTGGCTGATGGGAAACAAGAGTAACCAGCATTATTTATGCTACGTGGAATATGTTCTAAGACACTTATAAGTAGTACCATGACTGAGGGGAATTCAACAGTGTCCCACGTTGTTCTGTGCACTGTCTATCCCTTGCCCTTCTTCCTGGGGCTCTGCCCTTGTGCAGCCCCTACTTTCCATATAACCCAGATCCATTCTCTGCCTTCCTTGGGCAATGATGGGGGTAGGGTTCTGATGGATGTGGATACAGATATGCATGTCAGTGATGTGTCTTGACATACTCCCAAGACTGAGCCAATCCAGTTCTTTCCTCCAGAATTCCATAACTGAACATTGAGACACAATTGTCAATTATCAGGAGTTTCACAAATTTTAATGACTTCAACGAGGAAAAGAGGGTTAACTATGGTCCTGGCAGTTATACACAAATTAAAATTGTGGGAAAAAAAATGATGGATCCAGAAAAAAATCAGCAAGGGGAGAGGAGGAGCCTCTAAGGCTGCCTATTCTTTGTGTGTTTCCTGAGTTCTCATGACTGCCTGTACACTTTTTCCAGATCCCCTGAAACGTATTCCCCTACAGAGAATTTCCCTTTCTTGACTTCTAGCTAGTATGAGTTGTTACTTGCAACCAGTTGTGTCACAGAGGGCCTGAGGTGCCAATTAGAGTAGAAAGTCAAGTTTACTAAGCAGTGAACATAATAGAATTAAAGATGAAACTGAAAAAAAAATGCTCCATGGGAAATTTTTTATTCATCATAATCAAAGTCTTGGGAATGAAGGGATTGTAGAAATAATGAAAAGGGTGATCTTCTTTTTAGGTCCTTGTCAGCTTGTGTCAACGTTGCTGCATACGTGGTGATTACTTTCTTTTGGATTGACAGATGACCAACAAGGAATATAAATGAACATGGTAATATGGACATTACAGACTGTGAAGACCTCGATGAAGGAGATAAATAGGATAAACATTGGAGATCTGTTCAGGACATTTGGTGAAGGTTGTTCTTTAGTACCAAATGATTTTTCTGGGTAACTGCCAGCAAAACATTCCCACATGACTTTGATTCAATCCCTTTCACTATCTGCTTAAACTAATGATACGGGCCCATGGATGGTTCTCTGATGGAAAAGAGTGGTCTCAGACAAGTGTAAGTACAGGTAAAATATATACCAGGCTGGCATATGCAGCTGTAGATTCCTCCTACCAGCCTGCCTTTTACCTTCAAAGATGACACCAAACCTGTCAATAGATTATTAAGAGTTTTCTTTATTCTCTTTCTCTTTTTAGAATGGATTTGGATGATGGATAATGGAACAATAATGTAAGGAACCTACTTTTTTATGAGGCAATGTGTAATATTAAACTCCAGTGAACAAAACCATGCACTCTCACCTTGTAATCAGTGTCATTTCTGTATCAAGTGACTGCCTAGGATTCAGCCTTCTGTCTGAATCTGGGACAGATTGGCTCTCTCTGGACCAAAGGGTGCTCTGTTCTGCAGCTTGCTTCTTCTAACATTGAAATCTAGCCTACGTACAGACTTTTAATGAGCAACTTATATGGAAATAATTAGTATAAAAGAGAAATTAACTATCATTACCCACTTGCTTTTTTCTTTTTAGAAATGATTTGCTATTCCATTTCAAGCTCTCCTACTATTTTGATGAGAATGTACATCCAAGTCGGAGAAGTAAGTGCTTTTTTGTTCTCATTATCCCTTCTGTTAAAACTGCATAGCTGATTTCTGGAGGTAGACATCCCCTTGAGTACCCATGATGGGAAGTAGCAAGATTGCTGTTCGATGGCTTCAAGGTCATTGAATACCCAGAATAAGCCTCCTACAGGGGACCAGACCCATAATTGTAAAAGCAGAGAGGGATCTAGAGCATTAGAGAGGAAAGATGCCACACACAAGATTGCAGTTGCGATGGAGCAGAATTTATTGAGCATGGAAAATCCTGTCACTAAATAGATGAAAAGTCCTCTTGAGCCTTTCCCAGGATGCCACACAAGTGGTTCCAGCAGGAGCTTTCTCTTCTTCAGGGATTTGACTTGGAAAAAAGATAAAGTTAGACAGATACAAGTACACTGACACGCAAGCCCCAGGGTGGATAAATGAGGGCTGAAGTCCCATGGATGACTTGCCCAGAAGGTGAATGTTCACTGATGAGGGCATTTCTCCAGGGGTGCTGGCCTTGGCATCCTTTGATAGTGATTATTTTAATTCTTCTTTTCTGTGCAAGTGTGATAATAAGGAATGCAATCACCACTCCATCGTCCATCACAAATGGCATGCTGTGAAATGATTATTAGAGGCAAAGTGTGGTTACCTTCTCATAGCCGTATTTATGCTCAGGAGAAGACTTCTGTCTACTTGTCTTTCTAGTTAGACTTGGACAAAGGGCGACACCAGTTAGTGTTTTTAATGAGATGGGCATCTTCTGATATTTGCCATACGTTTATCAACAGATTCTGATCTGGAGCCTTCTCGGTGCAGAAACCTCTAGAAATGTGTCAACAAACAAGACCATCAAGGTCTTTGCACACACAAGATTACATTTTGGTGTGGAAGACACATTATCAAATGACTATAATGAACAAGGTAATTACAGATTGTTGACAATTACCAGGAAAGAAAGAATGAGAATTTGTGTTTCATGAAAGGTGGGGCCTTCGTTGAAAGGGGCCGCCCTTCTCTCATACTCCATCCCCTCCTCACACAAATTCTCTAGCTTTCCCTCCCTAACCCTTGACAAGAGCCACTGACTTTTTAAATTTTTCCACTTTGCATACACAACCATGTGATTGCAACTTTACCCTCTCGGCCCTTTCCACACAAACTTTGTCCCCAAATATCTCCAATATACACACTGTAGAGATGACAACGGGCCCACTAGTACGCCATTTCCTTTGCAGATATAAATTTTACTTTATTAATCTTGAAGCCAAAAAGGATGAGCAGCTGTACTGTAGTTATTACTGAAACACGTGTCTGTATTCCTTATTAAACTTTGAACTCCTTGAAGTGGACACTCGTCTGGGTTGTTTTGTCTCCCATGATACTGAGCACCATGCCACGCACATAGTAGGAACTCAGTATGCTGCTTATTAAATTCAATGAATTAACAAAATTCACCAACTCTTGCCAAAGGTATTAGCAAATGTATGTTTGAAGAAAATTAACTAACAATTAAGATAAAAACGTCAGTATTCACATGAATTTTGGCTGAACAGATACATTTCCTTACTGGCGAACATAAGGCTTTTCAGACCAACGAATCTGGTATCCTATCATCCCTTGCCAGCACGCCATGGCGGATGGAGGGGAACAGTGTGGGCTGAAGGCAGACGTTGGCAAATGGTTGGCACTTGAATCTCTCTTGCCAGGGCCATAGGATCTTGATCTGTGTTCCAGGAGGTATGAAAGAGAGAACCCGAGAGGTCTCTATAGAGAGACCTATATAGAGCTCCTTATGGAGGTACCAAGGACATTTCTGTTTTGGTTTGAGGTTACCAGAAGCCTGTGCTGCCCACCCCCAACACCACACCACTAATAATTTTCAGCTGCTTCTCCAACTTGTGATTCAAATGATCTCTTTGTTTAGACCTTACCTTGTACCAACCCTATACTTAGAGCTGAGGATGCAAAGATGAGCAATCACCTTGCCCTTAGTAACCACTATTCCATCTGGGAGGCACACTGTGTGTTAAGAACACAGGGTTCCTCCTGCTTTGTCCACTGACTTATAGGCGCGCACACACGCACACACACACACACACACACACACTTACTCATGCATGTTAGCATTTTCCTGCTTGAAGTAAATCAGAGTAATTTTTTCAGTTCTAATACTTTGGTTGTGGAGCTGAAGAGGACTCCAAGCTGTGGCAGGGAGTAGGTTGCAGGCAAGGACCAGGAAAGGCACCTGCTGTGGAAGATAGATATGATTTGGATAGCTGGCTTGGGTTGTATGTACCTAAATCATCCATGAGGTTAAAGGAGTTTACAGTGGGAATATGCAATTCATCCAATCATTTATTTGTTCGTTTATTCAAGAAATGATTGCTAAATGTCTACTATGTATCAGGAACCAGTAATGTCATGAAAAGTAGGCAAAAGAAAGGATCTACAGAGGAAGCAGATATTAATCAAATAATCCCACAATTGCAAAATTAGAGGTAACATGGGATAAGGTACTTGACACTGTGAGAAATTATAACACAGGTATTAAACCTTTCTGGATGACTTTCCTTCATTTACCTGGTTTGGTTTATATAATATATGTTAGTGGACTGGGATGGTGAGGGTGGATTTGCCCTCCATTCTGTTTCCCAAGGTCAATCTTTGCATCAGTGTGTGAATGCATGCACGTGATTTAAATTGGACCTATCTTTTCATTCTTTTCTTCATTTCTCATATTGTTTATTTATTTATATATTTCACACCATTAGAACTATTTTTAATGGAGTCATGTTTACTCATCATCTTCAGGAGATGGTAAGAACTGCATCACAAATGCAATTTCTTCAGTCACTCACCAGACACTAGAGGCTGTCTTCAATGAGCTGGAAAACAGGGCTGAGTGGTGTATCACAAAACTTAGCTTTTATGTTGAACGGTCCTATTTTGAATTGTATTATAGTAAAATAGAATATACTGGAGGCAGCATAATGTGTGAATAGAACAAGGATTGAGGGGGTGGTCTATGAAGCTCCACCACTTATCCATGAAAGAACTTCATGATTTATATAACTTCCTGAACCTCAGTGACTCCCTCTGTAATATGGGAATTACAATACCTACCCTGGAGAATTATTTTTATTTATTTATTTATTTGTGAATGTGTGTGTGTGTTTGTGTGTGTGTGTGTGTGTGTGTGTGTGTGTATTAAGGCTGGTAGAATATTAGATGCTTTTTGGAGAATGCATTAGTAGAGGTTCAATAAATTAGGAGAGACTTTTCTTACATTTAGATTCTTGGGTCTTTTTATCATGAGTCTACCTGCAGCAATTCTGCCAGTTTCAAAGAGGGTGTTCTTTACCATGGGAAAAAGATTAAGGGGAAAATTAAGAAAGAATTCCCATCCAGACCCTGGGAAGGTAAGATGCCCATACCTCAGTTTATAACAACATTCCACAGAAGAGGGAGTGGAAGATGAATGTGTATTAAAATGATTCAAAACACAAGCAGACTCTGTGAGTATTCTACACAGATGAGTTAATTGTTTTGCCTTAAATATATTTCCTGAAGAACAGAAGCCTGATCACAGCACACATCGTTATGTATTTTAGACAAACAGCACTTTGAATCAAATTATAGTACATGCATAAAATATTAAAATAAGACATTTATAACAAATCTTTCTAACTTAGTGCTCAGCTCTAAAATAGATTTATATGTGGATAAGCAATAGGTGCGATAAATGTGGTACAGATACCACAATTTAAATTGCAAATCAACAGGGCATCATGGGAAAAAAGGATGCAGACTTGAAGTACTGGAGGAAAAGATCCAGCTACGCAATATTTTTAGGTCTGCTGCCTGATTTTGTTTTGTTCTGTCTGTGTCTGGACTCCACATTTGATAAATTTTAGTATCTGCCCTTTAATATAGTTTCTCTACAATCCCAATTTAAATTATCTAATTAAAATCTTCATATAGAGCTCCTTTTGTTGATTACTGAACTGTTGCCAATATGCACTTCCTGGAGTCTTCAAGTTATTTCAGTTAGTTGGAAAATTTTAGGAGGACATTATTTCTTCTAAGTTTACAAAATAAAAGGCAAGTGGAATAGGGAACAATGTCCTCACACAAGCATGCGCACTGCCTGCTTTTTCAGATCATCTTGCACCTTAGACTCTGGCCCTGTGGCTTCTGGAGAGTACGTATGTGGTGAATGAATGTGACAAAAACTGGTCTTCAGGAAAAATTCCTGCGGAAGCATATTAAGTTTGTCTCATTTATTTTGAAGACCTTTGGGGCTATCAAATTGAATGGAGAGCTGAATGTTTGGGGCCTAATTGTCCTGTGAGAATGCAGTAAGATTCCCCCAAAGTTGAAAGCCCTTGAACAACCAAAGGATGAGGTTGCACCTTGAGATTTGCATGGTATCCAATTCCTTTTGGGGAAGAATATTCTTTGCTTCCAGCATCACTGTATATAGATGGACAGCTAAGAATTGCCCCAGCAACTCCATTCAAGACCTAGGAAGACAGGGCAGGACAGGCCACCACAAAGGTTGTGATAGGCTTAATCAGTGTTTACATCTTAAGGGATCTCTTTTAGCAAAAATTTTACTTGCAGCTACAGCACTGAAATATCTTTCCTTAGCAAAAAAATAGTTGTTTTACTCTGCAACCTCTATTTTATGCCCGAGGTATATGCTGAAAAGGTTTCTTCCCATTGAATATCTACAACATTAACTTTTCTTCACAGAGAAAACCTACAGAGTCATATTTTATTTTCTTCTAACTTGTTACAGTCAGTTTTTAATGTCTAAGTTTCTGGTGTAAATAACTCACTTTCTTCATCACTCTGCTTATTGTAAATGTTTTCAAATTTTTTCTGAAAGTCATTGCAATCAATAATAAAGGAAGAAATAAGTGCCTTCTATTCAAGATTTGGGTTTTTGTTTTACAGTAGAATCATTATTTATTTTTGACTTTTGTGATATGTTCTTTTGGTTGTCTATCTCTCCGCATTTTCACCTCTTAGAAGGAGTGTAGTTTAGTAGCCTCTGCACCAGCATTTACTAGGGACCTTTGGTGCTTCTCGACTGAAGTTTCCTCATTTGTGAAATGGAACAATAGCTCACAGCTTACAGGGGAGAAATGGGCATTCTTTGAAATGATACTATATTGCCAGGCATGGTGGCACATACCTGTAATCCCATCAGCTCCGGAAGCTGAGGCGGGAGGATCGAGAGTTCAAAGCCAGCCTCTGCAAAAGCGAGGCACTAAGCAACTCAGTGAGACCCTATCTCTAAATAAAATACAAAATAGGCCTGGGGATGTGGCTTAGTGGTTGAGTGCCCCTGAGTTCAATCCCTGGTACCCAAAAAAAGTGATTGGAAATGACCACTATACTAGGTACATGGGCAGGATCTGATAAAGGGAGTCCCCATTTACTTGCTATGGTTTAATAAGTGCCTTGTGACTCAAGTTTCTAGGACATTAAGTGTGTCACTGATCACTGACTTTATCTTTTTTAAAAGGAAAGCCATTGTTATCAGTGTGCCTATTTAAAAAGCTTATCCACTCAGGATGCTTGTGGAATTACCCACAAGTTCTTGACCTTTGCATTGGCTCTTCTCCCTGACCAAAATACCCTTCTTCCCACCATTTCCACTTCTCATTTACTTAGCCACCTTCCAAGGTCCTGATAAAGTACCTCCTCTTTTAGAAAATCTTCTTTGACTACTCCAGGCAGCACTAATTTATTAACTTTATGCATTCTATTGTCAATATAACCAACATTAAATGGAGTAGCAAGTATTCATTTGATGTTTCAAATTCCAAGGCTTATTTTCAAGTGATTTCAAGCCTATACATTGGTTCACCCACTGAAGTCTAAGCATTTTGGAAGTGGTGTCCAGGCTTCATACCTATTTTGAAACTCCCATAAGCCTTGCTAAGAAGAAAAAATAAACCCACTCATTCATTAATTGACAGACAAAGGCTTGACTAGTAGGAAAACCTTTAATGCAGTAGTAATTATTCATGATAGGGGATGATCCAGCCAGAAATACCAGGTGCCATCTTTACAGTCTCTATGGTAAATAATTAGTACACATGTTATAATTTAAGAAGATTATCATCATGTAAAAATCTTATCTTATTTAACTGCTTAGTTTGGGGAGTTAATGAGAGTTAGTAAAAATGATGGTATGGATCTTTTTAGACATTTATCCATCTAGCTATATTTATATACATATTTTTGAGGCATATACATCTATATTTAGATTCTTTTGATATATATATATATATATATATATATTTATATATCTAGAAGTTTAGATATCTAGTTATAAATATATCTAGATATCTCTATATTTTCTATCATCCATCTATATGCATATATGTGTATATATATATGTATATATATATACACACTTCAAAAGAATCTTTTTCTCTCTCTTACTGTCAAAACAGATATAGATAATAGATAAATAGATATAACCAGATCACTAAGATGCTCAGTTTCTATTTGTAGTCTTTTCTCAATAAGGCAGTGGGACATTGGTGCTTTCAAGTGAGCTTAGAGACATTGAATATGACATTCATGTCATTAAAAATAGTTAGCTGTTCTTGGCTACATTCACAAAGAAGTCCCCTAATGCTTCCTTTAATTGGCAGGATCCACACGTGGTATCTATTTTGCAAATGTGCTCAGCATTGAGGGTTGGAGCTGTGTATGTGTCTGCATATGTTCTCTGTAGGTGACACTCCACCCGGATCAGACAATCAGCGCATTGTACTAGGACATACTGTATGCAGACAATGCCTCCCCTACAACTCCCCCCACCTTTTTTTTTAAACCCTGAAATATGGTTGATATGGTCCATTGCAAAATGAACCTATATTGGAAATGGCAAAATTGTAATGTAAAATATGCCGGGGTCAGTGGGGTGTGCTGTTTTTTGCATATATTTTTTCTCCCCTGACCCATGCCATTCCCCTGCATACGGGGGAAAAAGCTTCATCTCACACAGAAATGTGATGTCCTTTACTGCCAGAGGCTGTTGCTGTTTTAAATGAGGAAAAAGCACAATGCATGAAGAAGGAAAATTAAAGCATATTCATTTTGGAAATTAGATATGGTGTCAGGAGACTCTCAGAAAATAGCCCCGTTTGAATGGAGCCCCACACTACAAGACAGTTCACTGAACTTTTGACCACTATTTATGCTATGGAAGCTTTTGAAATAGGGAAGAGTGCAAAACATTTTATAGCTGCTTAATAGCTGAGTTCATTTTTCTTTCTGCCTTTTTTTCCAACAGACATTTGTCTGTCCCTTTGGTGTGTATAAGATATGCAAACACCATGTAGTTTATTGGCAGGCCTTTGTGCTAACGTTTCCAGGTTGGTTCCAAAACACACAGCTACTGGATGAGAGAATTCCCCCGCTAGCCCAGTGACCTTCCTTACCCTCCGCCACAGCCTGCTGTCTGCCTGTGGCTAGTCCAGAATGGCCAGCTCTGGCCAGGGTTGCTCAGACCCTGGGAGAAACAGTGACCTCTTTAGGGGTCACTCTGCAAATGCAAAGAGAATACCTTTCACAATTCCCAGGGATTCTTTATGCAAAATTGAACAGGGATGGGGGAGATGATGAAAAAGGCACTTTGCCTAATTTCTCCCTTTCTATTATTTGGAAGAACAGTTCTCAATTTGTGATCATCCCTGTTCTGCTTCATTGCTTCCCTCCTGCCGAGCACATCACACCAGTCAGGTTAAGTGGGATTCAAGGGCCCTCCATGAAGGACAGCCCAAATTTTTGATTCAACACTGAATAAGGAAGCACCTGAGAAAAGAAGGTAGCAGAAGAGTTAATATTGAATGCAGGGTGGGGTCAGTTAGAGGTAGAAAAAGAAATCCAATCTGTACTGGTATTATGAAAGATATGCTTTAACTTTTATTCAGTTATGAAGCGTGGAGCTAAATATTACAAATTACAGGTTGTGAGTCAATGTCAGCTTTATTATTGTTATTACTATTAATGCAATGATATCAAACCTAAGGGGTCACTGTGTTTGTTTAATTTATTTTCTGGGAAAGCTTAATGTTTCATTTCCAAGTGAGGTCCTTCTCTGTGGCTTTTTGATGACTCGCCCACATTGGCACAAACTGGACCCTGCCTCTCTCAGGATGTGGGAACTCCTTATACTTTCTCTTTCTGATCATTGCCATTCTTGATTCTCCCAGCTTTACCCCTCGCTCCACTCTCAGACAACTCATGGCCTCATTTCCATTAGAAGGTGATGCAATATTGAGGTTTTAATAGTGGCTTGAGGTAGGGTGAGGATAAGGGATGCCGAGAAAAGGCTTAACAATGGAATCACTCTATGCCATAAAATACCTATGTGTCTGAGGCTGACCTTCTGTAGGTGTACTTGATTTGGGAATTGGGGACAATACATCCCTGCACATGTCTGTGAGCCTTTAACAGACTCATATGAGGGAAAAAAAAAAAAAAAAAAAAGAACTTCAATGTGGGGACATGTTGCTATTTTCTATTTTCTTCTGCCTTGTGCTCTGTGGTTTTAATGAGAGAGAAAGAGAGAAAAAAGAGAGGGAGAGACCATCACTCTCCTCCCCCATGCTCAGCATTATTCATTAGGAGAGGATTTTTTTTTGTTTTGTTTTCTCCTTTGGACTGGAAACTTCTCTCCTCTCACTAGCCAGTAACAACCCTTCTGTTCATCCTTATGTCAAACCTTCACAACTGCACTAATATGATCTCTGACAATTGGAAAGGAGCTGGGAGAGTTGTGAGGGCCACTGGAACTCAGGACAAGAGCTTCTCCTGACTGACTACTTTCTGCCAGGGCTCCGAGGCTGAGATCAGTTTGCTAACCCAGGCACAGGCTGAGAGAAACCTGAGAAATGCTTTAATCAAAATGTTGGCCTCCAGAACTAACTTCCCCTCCCCTTCTTTGTTTCCTGTTATCCCTGAGGCTTCTTGGCCACTGTCAGTAGCCATGTTGCTTTTCTCTGGCATCGAGAGAGGAAAGTTCCAGGCGCCCTGGGGGATCTGCTTTGTGCTCATGTCCATCCCACCCACAAAGCTTGATGAATGAAAGTGAGAATTTGGAAAGGGGGTCAGGCCTTGAGAGGCAGAAAGGGTGTGTGGGGGGGTGTCAAGGCCTGTTGGCTGTGGTAGCTGTTGGCCAAAGAGAGGCATCGGAATTGTTGATATTAGGTAATAAGTACTTAACAGCTTGAAGATGATGGTGGAAAGAAATAAGGGATCAAGTTTAGAAAAAACCTCAAGCCCTGTCAGTCTGTGTCACCTCCCTTCTTTGTTGAGGCGGACCTGTGGACTTGAATGCCCTGTCTTCGTTTATCACTCCAGCCTTGGCAGTGGATTATCCCCACAGTTGTCACACCATTTGCGATGGTCTGCAGTTCTCTTGCCACTGTGGTGGCTGATGGGGACTGGGCATTTTACATGACGGAGAGGAGACGAGATCAAATCCAACACAATTAGCCATACTGCTTTCTTTCTTTTATAAAGGTCTTTGGAAGAGGATGAGGAGACAGGCCTGGGCAGGATTCTTGCTTTGCTTAATTACAAATGGACATATTACAGCAATCATTAATGATTGTATTAGCTTAGGAACTTCAAATATGACTCAAGGCTGAAATAGCATGCTATGATTATCAAGTTTTACATGCAAATCTATCTAAAATAAAACCCCAACAGGCAGGATGGCCTCAGTGCATATTGGAGACATAGTGATTAAGATATTCTCTGGGTTGCAAGGGACTTTTGTTAGCGGCTTAGAGTATTTCTGTAATTGTTGTAGTAGTCAATGAAGAATTGAAACTGGGTTCAAATCTCAGGTCTGGTCTTGGGCAAGTCAGACTGTTTTGCTCCCCATTATATCATAAGAAAATGCCCTAATAATCTTTGCCAAGCAGCATTGTTCAAAGGATTGAGAATGGTACTTGGATAATATTTATTCTGTATAGAAATGGATTTATGTTACTATGGTTATAGTGAGATATCTTAGAGTTAGAAGAGACCTTTAGGACCTTGACCCATCTTACAGAAGAAGAAAAAAGTTTAAGGGAAGTTAAGAAACTTGTTAAACATTAAGCAACATGGCGTCAGAGCTCAATGTGGTTCACATCCTCTTTCTGCCCAGACTAGTGAATTTGCCTCTTCCTTTCTGTTTGTCAGCCTTTCATATTGCCTAAGATGAGCACAAAGAGTTCTTCTGAACTGTTTTGGTGGTCTTTTCCTTGTCCCATTGGATTGTTCTGATAAATTCTAGAACCCTGCATGGTGCTTTCTTCTCTGATGTTACAGTCCTATTGGTCTAGCCCTCCTTCAACTCCCTTTTGCTGGAATATTTTAGTATCCTCTGATTGATTCCTGTCTTTGTCTTGTTTTTCCCACAGAAAACAAGAAAGATTATTTGAGTGCATGAACCATGCAAGACATTTTCCTCTAACTTTGTGATTCACAGCTTTTTCTTTTTAATTGACCACAGCAAGATTTTTTTTGCCTTTCTTTTATTTTTCTTCTCTTTAATAAGGGGTGAATAAAGTTTATCAGCCCCTCCCCCCCCTTTTTTAGCCCACACCTTTAAAAAAGACCCCTTTTATCTATTAGTATAATTATGGGAAGAGGTCATTGAACATCAGAAAAATAATAATATTAGACTAAAGGAGAGTTCTAGTCAAGGAAAAATGTATTAGCAAAAGCGTGTAGGCATTGTTCACATGGACCACTTGAAATTGCAAGGGACCATCAGAGAACCATAAATAAATAGATAGGAACCATCAGTCTAAGGAGAGGGTTGGGTGGCAGTGTAACATTGGATCACTTAAACCCATCAGGAGACTAAAATGGGTACAGAAATGTTGAACTGAGTGCACAGGGCCACTATGAAGTCCAAATAATACGATATAGAAAAATGCTTTGGATATTGTCAGGTTCTATTCAAATATAATGGATTTTGATATTACCTATGTTGATATGTTTGTATTAATGTTTTGTAAATGCTCACTGATATGTGTACCATTACACACACCATACACACACACACATCAGCATATAAGATATCTGTAGAACAATCATATTCCAGTACTGGGAAATACAAGAAGAGTAATAACTTTGGTTTCTATTCATAGTCAAATGATCAATACATCCTAGTATGATTTAAATTAAAATATAACAAAGGACTTTTGGAACATAGAGGAAGAAGCTACTGGGATCTTTTAACAGAGTTCACATGAATCCTTCCACCACCTTCACTCCGCCTGTCTCCAAAGAACTTTGCCATAGTTCTGGACTTATATTCACAAAGAACTTTTGATTGACTGGTTGTCCAGATGTATTGGGTAGCTTCTTAAAAGGAAATCTTCCTGTCAATGCAGTTATGCTAGAAGCAGTGATATGGAGCTGTATAAAATAATTAAAAAAAAAAAAACAGAACAAAAAATTTACCTATTGTTCATTGTTAACATATGTTTGACTCCTGTGTCAATATTGAGTCATATTCTTCCTTAGCCCAAGTATAGCTAAATATGCTATGATCATGGGATCACACATGTGTTTTGGGCCATAGCAGCTAGACAAACATCATGCTGAGGTATGATTCCAGATGAGAAAACTAAGAATTATAGAAGCTAAGAAACTTACCAACATCACATTGCAAATAAATGTTAAAGCCCCAATTATAAAACAAATCTGATTCCCAAACCCACGCTCTTTCTGACAAATGTACAATTATATATGTATGAGAGTTATATATCTTAGTGGGTGAAATTAGCAAGGATAATATGGAAATAATGAACGCCTGCCTTCTTTCTTCTCCCCTAAATAACTTGCCTTTCATCTCTCCCTTGACTGGCTCTCCAGTCACAGTTGAATTGCTTTTTCCAAGGTCCAAAGACAGACACTAATTTGGGGGCAATTAGTTCAGGTGTTGTGTGGGGCCCAACTAACCTATGCTTTCTCAGATATCAGACAAGTCAAGTTACCCAATTATTTCTGAGAGTAATTACTGTGTTTTCATTCTAGTCCATTTCTACTCTTTGGCCCATTGTTTACCTCAGAGAGGAGCAAAGAATGAATTCAAGTTACAGTCTGACATTACAATGAGATTGCCAATAGAAATCAATGACTTGTCCCATGACAAGCTAGAGTTTATGAGGCAGCCTAACGGTGTCCTTATATCTTTGCCTACCTCATTGTTCTGCCATTCAAGCGGATTATACAATTTTCCTGTTATAAAGGGTGTAGTCAGGGCAGAAGGGAGTCTAATTGAGTCTAATATGAGTCTAATATAGTACAGAAGCCTTATAAGGGAAAGAATATGACAAACAGGATATTTTAATCAGCGTGGTCTGGGTTGTCTATTAAGGTTGATATTTATGTCCACTTTTATTCACCTTAGAAAGGAGACACAGACGGAGTGGTTGAGGTCTAAAGAGCTCATCTTTTCAGCAGCAGGAACCTAAATCCTGGTGGAATTGAAAGGGTTTGACTCAGTATGGTGAAACATTATTTAATGCATTTTCTACTTATGAGTACTTCTGAAAATTTGGGTAAAGTGGTTTAAAATGCAACAAAACCAAACTGGAGACTGTGAAGTCAAAAAAAGATACACAGAGTCTGAGTGCTATACCACCCAATATGGTGGCTACTAGTCATGTGTGGCAATTGAGCTCTTGAAATGGGGCTGGTTTGAAGTGAGACATGTGCTATAAAATATATCATTAATAATTTTTATGCCTTACATTTTGAAAAGATAATATTTTAAATACATTTGGTTAAATAATATATTAAAATGATTTTCTCTCTTTTTCATTTTTATTTTTTATTTGTTCTAATTAGTGATACATGATAGTAGAATGCATTTCAACACATTGTACATAAATGGAGTATAATTTGTCATTCTTCTGGCTGTACATGATGTAGAATCGCACCGGCCGTCTAGTCAAATATATACATAGGGTAATAATGTCAGATTCATTCTACTATCATTCCTACTCCCATATACCTCCCCTCGCTTCACTCCTCTCTCCTCTCTTCCTAATCCAAAGTAACTCTATTCTTTTCATTTTTTAAAATGTAGCTAGTATGTAAAATTACATATGTGGCATGCACTGTATTTTTAGTAGGCAACAGTGGTCTAGTGTGATTTATAAATGATGTCATCCAGGAGTCAAATTTTAGCAATTTAGCCTCCTTTAAATCAGAATGCCAACATGCATCCTGCTTGTTTGTGTGGGACATGGATTTTCTACCACCTTTGTGATGTACATCTGCATATGTAACCATATTCACACAGTGTGAAGAATCTCATCACCTTTGGTATAAGAGAAATCAACCAATAAATCCAGAGTTGTTTTTTTTTTTTTTCCCCTGTGATCAGGCTTTAAAATCAGGAGAGCTATGGCCCACATAGAAATGTTTTCCTGTATCTTTTTGTTTCAATAAAATCCCCCAACCCCAAAGAGCATGATATGGAATAAGCTACTGGAACAATTTATTCTTTTCTCTCCACGGATTAGAGAGGTGGTACTTGGAGCAGCTTGTTAAAGAGAAGAGCTTGGCCCTTGCCCTTGCTCTGTGTTTAATGATCCTCTCTTCATGTGCCACCTCTCTAATCTGCAGAGAGATAGGTACAAATTGTATCTATAATGTTATATTACTTAACAGTATAATGTATGATAAATCATAGAATTGCATCCCTACCTTGTAATTGGTGAGATGTGTTGCATGAGAGATCTCCTAATTCAATAGAGAGTGGTTGCTCTTATGCATAACTGCCTCTCTGGATCAAACCAATTCAGCCTGCGAGTGATGAGGAGAGAGTTAAAGCTTTTTTAATTAAAAAAAGCAAAAATATGACATAGAATAGCTTTCTAGGCCCCCGGATTCAAGCGACAGTTTAATAATCCTCTATTTGAATGGAGTCTCTTTTCTCCCCCTTTTTCGGTGGGAGTCATGGTAGACTATCTGTGTGAAATGGGGGCCTAAAGAGGACATACGCTAGGTGCATTTGTGCTCTCTTAAATTGGTAATCATTGCTTTGAAGATGTTGCCCTGACAGTCTTGTATGTTTATTGTCTTCCTATTCTTACTCCCATGTTTTATTCTCAACATTCTCTGCTTTGTTTTTTTTTTTTTTAAATTCATTCTCTTTTTTCCCTACGTAGCCCACTCCCTGATGCTTCAGAGTTCTTTTCATTTTCCCTCTTCTTATTTCCTTAAACTTGTAGGGCTCATTCTACTTTTTAGCATCCTGTTATGGTGGTCTCTTTCCCCAGCTTCTAACCTTAACTTCTCAAATATTATTGGCAAAACAAAGAGCATTTATCACTGTGGAAATATGGCGTCTCATTCCTTGTGTGTGCAGCCAGGTTTTGGTAGCAAGCCATCCTGGTGCAGAAGTGATTTAAATGTTCCTGGACACCTGAAAACCTCCCACTAACACTACACATAGTGTGATCATTAACTCTTTGGAAATTAGTTATGAAGACAACTAAAATACAATTTGACAGGCAAGTTTAATTAAGTCTGTTACAATTGTTATGACTCATCCAAATTAGACTGTTCCAGCTGGTTGGGGCAGACACACAGCTAATCTTTCAGGAAGAGCTGAAGAATGTTGGGTGGAATAACTGGTACCAGGTTCACTGATGCCTGGAAGGAAATTTGGTCTGGAGCTTGAGCTTCTCAGCATCTCAGTCCTGCCCTCTTTCCATTCCCTTACAGCCTGTCTCCGAAAGCTCTTTCAGAGCCAAATTCTATGATGCATTGTTTGGGACTGAAAAATAATCGGTAAAAGTTGTCATACACTCACCGCTTACAATTTACCATTTATCATTAAGCAAATGAATGCGATTCAATGACTTGATTTTTCATTTTTGAAATTTCCAGCTGTATTTTTTTTAAAGAAAGATAAAACAGATTGTGTGTTCTTATCTTAATTTGATCACTTCTCAATTCTGACTTTCTGAAAAGAGTAGAAGGGCAGCTTTTTGACACGAGTCATTGATTCTGTCCAAACAGACACAGGGAACAGCGCCCAAAGTGCAGCCCAGCTTAGTCTACTTGAAAAAGCCCTGAGCTTGGAGGAGGGGTGGCCTCCTGGTTCTCCATCACATCTGCATCGCCTTTCCTATGTTCTACCTTTACACATCTTAATAAAGAGAAACAATTCATTTGGTATATAATCTATAATACAATTTCCAGAGAGTACTCTGCCATTTCTCAACTGCCAGATATATTTTATTTTTACTCTGCATGTAACCAAGAAAAACAAGGTTGCAAAATGATGCCAGGTTGTGAGTTTCAGCTATGAGATGTCAATAGCCCTTGATTTTGTTGCTGTTGTCACTAATTTCTGCAAGTTCCAAAAAAAAAAAAAAAGGATCATAAAAACAAATTGCCTTTAAGCACCCTAACATTATTCACAAGGTATTCTTATGAGAGGACTTTCAATATATTTGCCATGGTTTTTGCAATCACTTTTAATCACTAATATTCAGGCCTTCCCTGCTCAGACTGTTTTTATTTCTTCTGAGTGGTTTTTTTTTTTTTTTTTTTTTTTTTGCTTCCTTGTGTTTTCCTGCTGACATTTTTACTATAAAGTCACATTTTCATCGAGGACAATGGCATCTTGTTTTTAAAGCAAACAAACATGAGACAATTTGTTTTGAAAATATGTGGGTTGATGACAAAGTCATAAGAATTTCAGAGAAATGTCAGCGCCCGGGTGGGGAGAGCCAGTTCTCCTACGATTCTTATATGAAAATGGAATTTGGTGCCTTATGTACTGACAACCTCCACATGGTGCAGAAGTTTCTTTGTTTTGTGCAGGGTATTGTCTTCTTCTTTTCACTGGAAGCCTACTTGATGGTTTCCAAAGATCAATTCTACTTTGCCGTGAATGCGTCTCTTAACCTTTCCCTAGAAACCGAAACAGTATACAAGTGCATCCCACAAAAGGGGGAACTCTAAGATGAACAGCAAGAAAGCAAAGGGTTATATTATAATTCACCCAGAAAAGAGCATTTTCACTAATCAGTACCCATATCATACATTTGTAAAAATGACTGCCTGACAGGTGAAAAATCTATTTTTTTTTTGACAGCATACATTTAGTCTTAAATCAATCCAACACAATAGTTCCTTTTCTTGCTTTACACAAACTCTCTTTCACCTCTTGATAAACTGTACCCCTGTGAGCCGTTGAATGTTTCAGACTCCTACCCTTTGCTGTGTTGCAGCAATATTTTGAGGGCAATGCAGAGCAGATTCATTTGGCAGAATGTTTTTATATGCATATCTGTGCAAAGCCAAGATCTAATAATTTTGTGGATTAAAGGCTCAGTCCCAAACTTTGTAATGTGCTATGAAACACCTGCATTGTGAGTTGGACTCCTGACCTGAGGCCTCTCTGAGGTATTCTGTTTTAACCTGGTACATAGAGCACAATGACAGATTAAGTAATTTCCCCATAGTGGTGTGTCTACTGGAGTTTCAAATAGCCCAGCATAGGTATTCAAAGTCTTAATATATTTGGATATTCCAGACTGTATTCCCTCTGTATAAAAAAAAAAAGTTCCTGGCAGGGCAGCATGGTGCCCTCTGACCTCCTTATAGGAGTATAAATGGATGCCCTACTGAGCTGAGTGAATGCTAATTATTTTGTCGCTCTTGAATCCTTAAAAAATAAAAGAAAAGAAAGACAGAGAAGAAAAGATGGCCCATTTGCATGCTAAAAATATGCGGAAGATTGTAAGAAACAGAAGCTTAAGACATTCTGACACTCTCAGGTCTCAGGATACCATTGGGGATTTGATTTACTTTTCTCTTTTGCTTGGAGATATTCTTTGGCCTAGGAAATTTTGGCTGGAAAAAAAATCTCTGAGGCTCACCTGAGACAGCGTTCTTGAACATCAATACCCCAGGGCAGCCAGAAAAGTGCGTGCGAGGCCCAGAGCTGGGACTCTCACGGTGGCAGTGCCTTGAATTGAACTCTTTAACAGGAGACAAAGTTTTCATGGTCTTCTCAGTGCCAACACCTTTGTGAAGGAAAAAGGTCAGATCTACATAATGAAACAAAAAGAGGGCCAGGTCAGGGAGAAGGGGAGTTGTTTAATCCAGGAGACCAACAAACTTCAGAGATTTGATTGAAAACCCATATGCCTCTCTGGGAATAAGCATCTAATTAGAGTGGAAAAAAATCTAAATGTGCCCATGACTTTTTTGCTCCTTTCCCCAAATGATGAGTCTCCTTATTAAACACATTTTTTAAACCCAGAAATCATGGGCTAGAGCAGAACACTACACCAGCCAGTCATTCCCTACTCCTAGGACAAAAAAAAGAGCGATGGGCAATATTGTCGTTACAAGGAAAGAAGACTTGGTGATATCATGCTGATGGCACATTAGGAAAAATTAATAGGGGAAGTATGGCCTGAAAGACCACATCTCTGGGACTGCAGTCACCATTTCCCAGCCTACACTTCAGGGTCTCTCTAGTGGCCAATCCATTAGAGTTGGGAGTGGCTGTGTAAGCCAAGCAAGAAGAAATGTGCTTGTGTTTGCACAATTGTGTGTGCATGCATGGTTTTGTGTGTATAGGGTGTTTATGTTTCCATGGGATGTGTGTGAGAGTGGGTGCAACATGCATTAGTGTAAGGGGCCCTGCGTTACATATAGATAAGTGTGTCCTATAATAATACTTACATATTATAGATAAGTATGGCCTGTAATGGCCATGCAGATGGCGTGTGTGTGCCTTTCTTTTGGAGGTGAGTACAGGGATTGAACTCAGGAGACTTGACCACTGAGCTACCTACCCAGCCCTATTTTGTATTTTATTTAGAGACAGGGTCTCGCTGAGTTGCTTATCACCTCACCATTGCTGAAGTTTGCTTTAAATTCATGATACTCCTGTTTCAGCCTCCCGAGACACTGATTACAGGCATATGTGTGCCTTTTAAGGAAAGAATATATATATATATATAGATATATATCTATATATATATTATATCTCACCATTCATACTTACTAAAATAACAAATACCTTTTTCCTCCCTCTGCTTCTTCTACAGTCTGACTCTCTGCTCTAAGTTACTCCAGTTTGTCACGATGAAAAACAAGAAAAAGAAGAGTTCATTCCTCTTAATGTTCGTAAGATGAAAATAGTTGTTCCCTTCATGTGTTTTGATGGAGGTATCATGAAGCAGAGTATGCAGTGGCCAAGGAACTTGCTCCTGTACGTTGAGCTGAGGGAAATGGGAGCATTTGTCAAGCAGATGCAAGCTGAGATCACATTTAATAATGTTTTGCTCTCCTCGTTACTTTCTTCACTCTTCTCCTGGCTTCCAGGTCTCTCCATTCCGGCCATTCTTTCTCCATGAAAGCTCTTTCCACCTGTTCTCATTTTCCCTCTCAGAACTTTCTAACATGATCTGTCTCCTCCGCCCCTCCAATATGTCTGCTTCTAATTTATAGCTCAGGTACTAAAACTTCCATATCCCAGAACCCTAGACTCCAGGCTTAGATTCATAGAAACTTAAGGACAGACAGGGTCATGAGGATGTACTAATTCACCTTCCTCATTTACAGATGAGCATGTTTAGAACACACTCCTGGAGGTTACCTGGTTGTGGGTCTGAGCATGCGAGCAATATCATACGGTTGACAGGGTTGACAGGGACACTTTGCTGTGAGTCCTGGCAATCTGTGTCATGGCAGCCACTGGAAACAGCACAAAAGGCATTTCCTTTAGGAGATTAAATGTGGTAATTTGCATTTGGAAAAGTGCTTTGTGAGCTGTAAAGTGGTAAATGCTTAAAGAGTAAGCTGTTTTTCTCTTTTCTTTTATAACTAATAATGTACTGGGTGAAAATTGTACCATGACTTCTAAGACTATAAAAACTAGTGAAAACTGAAAAATTTAGATGCATATTCTAAAGAAGCTTCTATTGTGTCTCAAAGTTCTTTAGTAGTTAGTTTTTAGAAAGCTGCTTTGAACATTCAGCACTACAGGCAAGGAGGAGTCATTATTCATACCGTTGTAGAGAAAGAACACCGGACCAGGGATCTGCAGGCCCAGAGTCCATTCTGGCTTTAAGATTCCACCATATTTATTCTTTGGTGACTGAAATGGCTGCTAATGACTTAACCTTTTTAAATAGGATTCATCATTTTCCTTCACCCTAATGTGACTCTCCTTATCTGCTGCCTATTATGGTGAACAGAAGCACTAAGCTCCTAGTCATCCCAGCAAGAATGAAGGAGGCTCTTCTCCCTCTTCTCTCCCTATTTACTCCTACCTTTTCATCAAGGTCTTTCCATCACCAGGTCAGTCAGTCTTGCTCCTTAGTATCTCTTCAGTTATCTTCACAATTGTTATGCTCATCTTTAGCTCTCTCATCTTGCTGCTGTTTTAACTGATCATTGATCTACTTTTCTCTAGCAATTCTTCATTATTATTATTATTATTATTATGATGATGATGATGATGATGCCAGGGATCCAACCCCAGACCTTGCACATGCTAGGCAAGTTTTCTCCTGCTGAGCTACATCCACAACTGTTTTTTTTTTTTTAATTTTGAAACAGGGTCTTGGTAAGTTGCCCAGGCTGGCCACAAACTTGATCCTCCTGCCTCAGCCTCCCAGGTAGCTGGAATTACAGGAGTATGCTTATATAACTTGTATAACCTTAAGGCTCACTCCACTGTTTCATATATAAAATTGCTCAAGCAAGTGGATGTTGAAGAAAGGAAGGCATACATAGTAATGACTTATTTTGTGACATTGAACAAGTCACTTAGTTTATTTGGGTCTCTATTTACTTTATGACTAATATGAGAACACTGAGTTAACTTGAGGTGAAGGTGAACTCCAGTTTTAAAGTTACATGAATGTGTAATTATATGCTTATCAATAGCCAAGAAATGTGATAGAGCTTTCAAAATAGCGGTAGATTGGGAATACTGTTTTTTTTTATTTGAGCTTCTTCACTGAAAAAGTTTATAATTACTGCCCTTGCAACAAGTCTATACCTTCTGTTACCTTCTTAGAGGAGACAATGAACGGCCCCCATGAATACCAGAGATGGAGAAGAGTTTGCACCCATACAACTTTGGTTTTGTGAACTTAGTGGAAAGAAGTTGCAGCTTTCCTGGAAAAAGTTTGGATCAAGTCTAAAAGAGAACAAATGGCTCTGAGGGAAATGCATCTTTTTTTGTTTGTCTGTTTGTTTCAGGATAATGAAATAGTGTCTTACCTCTGATAATCTAAAGATGGAAGCTAGTCAGTGTTTTTTCCAAGTTGAATCTTTGCAAGTTGAGTCATCACTATTTACACTGTGCCTCAGTCTTAGGTCTTTAATTTTATTCTCAAGTGAGAATATGGATTTTTGTGGATCTACAGCTCATTCATGTGAAAAAACCACTGAGATAAGACTGAGGGTAAAGAGAAGCAGTAGATATTTGAATATGAAATATGCGGAGAAGAAATTTTTGAACTTCTTGTTCTGAGATTTTGGATGATCCCAAAGGTGAGAAATGCACATAATCTACTGTCAGAGAGAGCCAGTTTTGGGGAGACATAATGCAAATCAACAGGCATAGACACCAGGTTTTCTCCCCAGAGAAACTGAGAAAAGGTCAAAGCTTTATACTGGGAGAATGATCCAATTATATACCAATATGAAGCCAGCACACCATGTGCCCCCCAAACAAAGCTAGACATGCATTCTTATCAGTATCTCTTTGAAGACCCCCTCAAGCTTGACCCTGTATCATTGTCTTTGCTCTTCCTGATTCGGAAATATAAACAACTTTCTAAGGTTTTTTTTGTCCTTGACTTGTCATTTTTTATCCTTTTCTGCTTATGTTTCAACATATCTGCTCTGTGGTATTTTGGTATTGGAATTAGAAACTCTACACCAAGAATAATTTTCCAATTTATTGACTTTCCGGACAAGAATTTATTCCTTAGACTTCCTGCCAATCTGCAATTGTTAGTAAATAGTACTATACTGGCTTGGAGAGCTGGGTACTTTAAGATGGGGACAGAAAATCATGAAAGATGAACGATCTTGACCTGAAACTGAAATTCAGACAAAGGATGAGTGGTATTCTTTGAGCAAACAGTACACCAACATGGCTGTATGTTCGGCAGAAGCGCCAGCTTACAGCAAACAGGAGACAACTCCAGGAACAAAATAAAACTAGGCCTACCTCTGCTTATTCAAATACCACCCACAACTTTCTGGGAGAAGAACATATGCAGAGCATATTTGAAAACATTATAAGGCATGCATAAAGTACAATATTAGTCAATTTTATATGCTCAGTCGCATGAAATCTGTGTGTTTAAAAAATATAATAATTTGCATTTCATGGCTTTTGATAACCTCAGGAGTGCACTTGAAATTCAGCACATGCCCACAGCACCTCCCAGCTCACCCCATTTTTAACTGAAGACCAATGGTTTCTATTAAGGGATCAGGCAGGGCCTCTGACAAGCCAGTCAATAACTATGTGAGGTTACTTCATTAATGCTATAATGGCTGATAGAGTGAGAGGCAAAAAACAGGTTCCTGACAGCAGCAAATGAAAATGATAGAGATTCCTGAAGCAATGCGCCTTTCCTTTGTCATTGTCTTTTGCTTCGCTTATTCAAAATGTGGCATTTATGTATTCAGTCTTGATGAATGTTGCAGGCTTTAAGTACTTTTTCCATCTCTAATGCAGTGCCGATTGCACATTGTTCTCTCTTTCTCTCTCTCTCCCCCTCTCCCTCTCTCCCTCTCTCTCTTTTTTCCCTATAACCTCTGCTGTCAAGGCATTGCAGGCTGAAGGGTTGCAGGCACTGGCTAAATAGCTTTTGTGCTGTAAATGGTGAAGGTGATGGGACAATGCATCATAAGTGCTGGCTCCGTCACAGAGCAGAGTGGGTGGTGGGAGCTGGACCCTGTGGCTAAAGAGGTACAGGTCTCCCTGGCCCTGCCATTCTCTTGTCTTTAGAAACAAGGCAGAAACCTCCAAAGAAAGCGTAGGCATCTCTGTGGAGCTCACATGGGGTGCCTTTAGGAGAGGAAAGTGAAATCAGGTGAATCAGGAAGAGGAGTGACTTGGAAAGGGCACTCCAGTTAGCCATGATCAGGACCATGCACAGCTCTGGCTAGGGCACATTCTGGCTAGGCCTTGGTGTTTGGCTGTTAGAGGCAGAAGTTCTTCTTGTGTCTTGACAGGCACAGACTGCACTCTGGTCCTTGAGGGGGGTCATGCATTTTGTTTCAATGAACAAGAGAGAATACAGACTGGCAGCTCCCTGGTATCAGCTGAAGGGAGCCTGAGCAAAGCCAGAATGAGAAATATAGGCATCTCTTGGAGCTACAGGTGGAAGCCTTCTTGGACAAGGGCTGAAGAGAGGCAGAGGATAAACACGTGGGGGAGCAAGAGTTGAGAGCTTCTTAAGGCACACTCCAACTTCTAATGGGGCTAGATTTTCAGCATCCCTTTCCCCCTTATGCTGTGAGAGCTATGAACCATTTTGAGGGGTAAAATGTGACAAATCAACTGATAACACACATGCATCTTATTTCAATGGACTTCACCAGGGAATTGATCTGCTTTGTGGGATGCTGGTCTTAAACTGGGAAGAGATCAGAACTGCATTGGCATGGTCAAAGACAAGCCAGGCAGGGATGAAAAATGGGATAGCTCAATTCTCTGTGCTTCCCCTACACAACTTGGGTGGTGGGACATAGCCTCAAATTGCCACCATGTGTCTTAAGAACTGACTCAAATCCTTTGTGAAAGAGTCTGTAACCAAACATATACAAACAAAACCCAGCTACCCCTCAATTAGATGCATGATTATAGTCTGGATGTAGAGGTGACTTAGGTGGCCAGAAGCACCTTAGCAGAAGGGATTGACCTTTATTTTTCTGTGACTCCATCAGATTCCATCTCTGTTAACTACAGAGATCATGCAGGAATTGTCTATTTGAAGATCAAGCTGGTCTGACCTGTGTGGTATTTTAGTGTGGCCAGACTCGGTTACTTTGATAATTGCAAAAATCTTTTTTCTTTGTACCTTTTTCTCACCGGTCTTACCAATTACTTACATGATAGGCATTGTTTTAGTTGGCTTTAATTTTTTTTTCCTGCTGTGACTTAAAAACCTAAAAAGAACAATTTTAAGGAGGAAAAGTCTAATTGGGGGCTCTTGATTTCAAAAGTCTCTGTCTTTAGATGGACAACTTCATTCCTCAGGACTTAAGAATGAACATCATGTAGGAAGAGTGTGATAGAGAAAAGTGGCTCAGCACATGAGGATCAAGAAAGAGAGAGAGAGAGAGAGAGAGAGAGAGAGAGAGAGAGAGAGAAACAAAACTCAGCTACCCATCAATTAGATGCATGATTATAGCAGGAATAAAATATAAACCCCAAAGTCATACATCCACAATGAGCCACCTCCTTCAGTCACACCCTACCTGCTGCAGTTACCATTCAGTTAATCCCCTATTAGGGATTAACTCTCATAACCTGATCACTTCACCTCTAAAACCTACATTGTCTCACATGAGTTTTTTGGGGACACCTCACGTCTAAACCATAACAGGCATTATTCTATTTGGTAAATAATAAGTGTTGAATCGTGACAAGTCCCCTCCTCCAAATTCACATTAAATTCTGCTTTATTCAGCCTTTTCGCTGCTGTGACTAAAAGGACCCAACCAGAACTAACTGTAAAGGTGAAAAAGGACTCACAGTTTCAGAGGTCTTAGTCCATAGAAGGCTGGCTCCATTCTTCGAGGCTCTAGGTGAGGCAGAACATCATGGCAGAAGAGTGTGGCAGAGGGCAGCTCACATGGTGATCAGGAAGCAGAGAGAGAAAGACTCCACTGGCCATATTCAAATATATACTCGATAGCCACGCCCCCAATGAACCACTTCCTCCAGCCACACCCCACCTGCCACCAGTTACCACTCAGTTAATCCAATCAAGGATCAATTCACTGATGAGGTTAAGGTATAACACAATCATTTCTCCTTCAAACCTTCTTGCACTGTCTTACACGTGAGCTTTTGGAAGACACTTCACATCCAAACCATAACAAGTCCTAAACCCTAGTACCCTGGAATGTGACAATATTTGGAAATAGTCTTTAAAGAGGTAATTAAATGAAAGTGAGGTCATTAAGATGGGTCCTAACCCAATATGACAGAGAAAATTAGGACTCAGGTGCTGAGAGAAGACCACATGAAGCTGCAGGGAGAAGACAGCTACCTATGAATCTGAAGGAACCAACCTGCTGACACCTTGACCTTAGACTTCTCACCTTCAGAACTATGAGGGAAAACATTTCTATCAATGAAACCACCCAGTCTGTGGCATTTGTTACAGTTGCACTAGCTGACTACCATAAGAAACAAAGAGCTTTGTGTAATGAGGGTCTCAGCAACTGGCCTAAAGCCACAGAGTAGCTTACTGGGTCCAGTTCCTCATCATCTCTCCCCAGCAAACTACATTTTAGTAAAGCAAGTACATTCTCTACATCCATGATGTTACTTTTAATTTTTAAGTTAGGTATCCCTAAATAATGCAGAAAACTAAATTGTGTGTTTTGAAAAGTTCACCCCAAAAGCTTCAGATTGTTATGGAATTCTATGATCTCCTTTATTTGCTGCATTGTAGCTTTGACATCTTCTTTGATAAATATAGAGATAATACCTTCACTTTAGCTGCTGTATAGTACTCCACTATACAAATATACCACCAATTGCCCTTACTGAAGGATTCTGCATGATTTCTCTTTTGGTGACAATGAATGGAGCTGCCATAAACATTCATAAACATTCACATATTCCCAGAACAGGAATCACAGGATTTGTAGCACATACATGTTTTCAGCTAGACGAGATATCAAAATGCTTGCCAACATAGTCATAGCAGCTTATCCTTACAACAGCAGAGTAAGAACCTTTCCTTTTTTGTATAATCTTACCAACACTTAGTGTTGTTGGGATTTGAAATCTTCTCACAGTCTGATGGGAGTACATGGCAACTAATGGTTGTTCTTTGATTGTTCTTAGAAACCACAATTATACCCAGGCATGGTGGCACACATTTGTAATCCCAGAGGCTTGAGAGGCTGAGACAGGATTATGGAGAATTCAAAGCCAGCCTTAGCAACTTAGTAAGGCCCTAAGCAACTCAGCAAGACCCTACCTTTAAATAAAATTCAAAAAAGGGCTGAGGATGTGGCTCAATGGGTAAATACTGCTGGGTTACCCTGTGCCAAAAGAAATAAATAAATAAAAAGAAAAATCACAATCAGAATGACCAGCATTTATTTAGCAACTATCAAACACCAGGTGCCCTGTGTTTTACATCTTATTTAATCTTCAACATAATCCTATGAAATAAGTCAGCTACAATCACCCACATTCTGCAGATAAGGAAACTGAACTCTAAAAAGAAGCTACTTGTTCAAGGCCAGGCAACTACTAAATGATTAATCGAGAATTAGAATTTATCTGATTCCAAAGCCTGTTGTGTTAGGTTGGGTTTCCTCAAAAGCAGACCCTGCAACAAAGCGCTTGGGTTCTGGTGGTTTGTTTAGGAGTTGATCTAGGAAGTGCACATGAGATTAGCAGAAGAGTCACAAAGGCTGGCGGGGTATTTATGAATATATGACCACATACGGAATTGTGATTCCATTCTTCCAGCGTCTTCTCAGAGGTTTGTAGCACTTAGAATTATCCCACCAATCCATGAGAAACCTGGGTATTCATCCACCAACCCTCATTAGTCATCGGTCGAGTTTTGAACATTCTTCAAGAGTAATGACTAAGCTCCCCCATGCAAAAGAAAGCACTCAGTCAGAGGAGAGAGATGTGGGTCCTTGACAATACCCAGCTCAGTTGCAGGGGAACACAGAGGCAGGCCAAATGTACTGGGAGGGCATGAACACCCACACTATTCCTAGCTCTTTTACCGTCTGTCCAAGCAGGAGAAATCTTTTCACCAGCTTCTTCCTTGCATAACCTGAGGGGAAGTAACTGCATTTTAATCTCTGCACTGTAAGTTGGTTTATAATTGATGGGACTTTTCCTACAGAAATTGATATACAGTATTACACTTTACCAAAATATTTTAACTTGTTATGTGATGGTTTTTCGTGTGTGTGTGTGTGTGTGTGTGTGTGTGTGTGTCCTTTATTTTTTCTTGGTTTTAATTTCTTTGTATTGATAACAGGACTCATCACATACTTTTGATCAAGTGGGGAAAATGTCAATTTCCTCACTGCTTTCTTGGGAAATACGAAAATAAAATCTTTCTCTCTAAACTCTGAAGTGTTTCCCATACCTATAAAGATACATTTTTCACTCCAGAAAACTTCAATAAAATCATGGATATAAAACTGGCCTATAAATAAAAATTTTACAAAAATCTGACTGCCGAAAATGAAAAAAAAAAGACAGTGTATTTAAAAGAAATAGTAATAGCCACTTAGAATTGTATAATTTGTGTTTTTAAAGTATCTCGTCAAAACTGCTTAACAAGAAAATAATGTGTGTTGGAATCACATTCATCCCTCTTAGAGTTGTAAAAGCAAATGCACAGAATGGTGAAAAGGCTTTGCCAGGGTTATGCCATGAATTGATGACCCTTGTCAAACTTGAACTCTGGACTGCAGAAGCCCAAGCCTATACTCGTTGACCTACATTAGAGTTTTTCAAGTTGTGGTTCAGACAATTTTCATCAAAATTGTGGGATAGCCAGGCGTGGTGGCACATACCTGAATACCTCAGCTCAGAAGGCTGAGGCAGGAGGATTGCAAATTCAAAGACAATTTTAGCAAAAGCAAGGTGCTAAGCAACTCAGTGAGACCCTGTTTCTATTTAAATACAAAATAGGGCTGGGGGTGTGGCTCAGTGATAGAATGCTTCTGAATTCAATCCCCAGTACCCGCTCTCCCCGCAAAAATTTCTGGGTGTACTTTTCATTATTTATTTATTTATTTACCAGGGATTGATACAAGGTGTGCTTTACCACTGAGCAATACCCCTACCCCTTCTTTTACTTTGAGACAGGGCCTTGCTAAATTGCTGAGACTGGCTTTGAACTTGCAATCCTCCTGCCTCAACCTCCCAGGTTGTTGGGATTATAGGCGAGCATCACTGTGCTCAGCTGGATGTACTTTTTACATGGCTAAGTCCTGGCCCTTACCTCAGGAGAAAGGAACTGTAGTGGTAAATTTTCTTACATACCCAGAAACAAAGGGCCAAACCTTCTTCAGGCCCAATTTTGTTGACACTTGGAGGCTTGAATTCCACCACTGACATGATATTCTCAGCACCTTTAGAAATGATCGGGGAAGTGTACAATTCCCCGTGATCCACTACCCATGCTCAGGAAGTGTCTCCACATAGCTAGTCAGCCCTGATCTTCCCAGCAGAATTTTTCTTTTTTTTTTTTTTTTTGGTACCAGGGATTGAACTCAGGGACACCCAGACAGTGAGCTACACCCCCAGCCCTATTTTGTATTTTATTTAAAGACATGATCTCACTGAGTTGCTTAGTGCCTTGCTTTTTGCTGAGGATGGCTTTGATCTCACGATCCCCCTGCCTCCTCCTGAGGTCCTGGGATTACCAGCGTGAGCTTCCTGCCCAGCTCAGCAGAATATTTTTGTTCCTGCTCATAGTGGTCATCATTATGTAGAAGCCAAAATTCCTCTAGAAGAAAGAACATATTTGTGGTCATCTTTTCTTTGCCAATGATATCTTCAACTAAGACAGATTTACCCCTAGATATGGATCCAGGTTGATTTATGAAAATCCAGATAACCTCTACTTTACCCCCATCTCTATAAACAATTAACAAATGAGTCCCAACAGCATGTCTGTAATATAAAGGATGACTTATAATGGCATTGATGAAGTGTCACTTAAGCAGGTTTTAAATACTTCCTGTAAATCTTCTAATGTTTAAAGAGGCCAAACTCTTCAATTTTATTTTCTCTGCCTATCAAAGCTGTACGATGGGCAACATGTTATATAAATCCTTTTGGGGCAGCCTAAACTGATTTCTGCACTGTCAAAAAGAATTGTAGATGAGATAGTCAGAGTACCCCCTTGATATCCAGGATCATTGCCAGTGCCCGTGGCAGTTGTCCAATTGAGAGATGATAGGGATTTAGATACTCATGCAATAGCGTGGTGGTCAGAAAGAATTTGACTCTGTATATTTCAGAAGGAGAGCTCACAGAATTTCCTGATGGATTGAGGTGAGGGGCATAAGAGAAAAAGAAGGGTCAAGGATGACATCAAAATTTTCTTCCTGAACCACTAGAATAATGAAAACGCAATAAACCAAGGAGGAGGCTGTGTATGGTACAGGTTTTGTGAAACCAAGTTTGGGACATTTCATATTTGAGATAGCCCTTAGACATTCAGGTGAAGATGCCAAGTCAACTCTTGAATATGAGGTTGGACTTTGGGAGAGAATCTGGACTGAAGATAAAA